>NC_143165.1:22574299-22883763 GCF_047325235.1 Durio zibethinus
ATCCCCGACTTGCGTATTATGCCTCTTCGGCCGGCTCAGCGCCCGCACGCTCATTTCATGGGTTGACTTATGCATACGGAGTTCATTCCCAGTCTAAGATCGGACCCGACCGAGGGTTGCGGTAGTAGGATCGACACCACGCAGGGGGGGATCAAGTCGATCCCCGGCTTGCGCATTCTGCCTCTCCGGTTGGCTAGGCACCCGCAAGCTCGTTTCGTGGGTTGGCTTAGGCATAGGGAGTTCATTCCATGTCTAGGCCCTAGCCAGACTGAGGGTTGTGGCAGCGGGACCGACAGCTGGTAGAGGGAGACCGGGCCCATCCCCGGCTTGCGCGTTATGCCTCTCTGGCCAGCTCAACACCCGCACACTTGTTTCGTGGGTTGACTTAGGCATACAGAGTTCATTCCCAGTCTAACATTAGACCGGATCGAGGGTTGCGGCAGCAGGATCGGTAGCACGCAGGGGGGACCGGGCTGATCCCCGGCTTGCGCATTCTGCCTCTCTGACCGGCTGAGCGCCCGCACGCCCATTTCATGGGTTGGCTTAGGCATAAGGAGTTCATTCATGTCTAAGCCCCAACCAGACCGAGGGTTGTGGTAGCAGGCCCGACAGCAGGTAGAGGGGGATCGGGTCGATCCCCGGCTTGCGCATTATGCCTCTCTGGCAGGCTTAACGCCACACACTCGTTTTGTGGGTTGACTTAGGCATACAGAGTTCATTCCCAGTCTAAGATCGGACCAGACCGAGGGTTGCGGCAATAGGATCGACAGCACGCAGGGAGGATCGGGTCGATCCTCGGCTTACGCATTCTGCCTCTCCGGCCGGCTGAGCGCCCATACGCTCATTTTGTGGGTTGGCTTAGGCATACAAAGTTCATTCGATGTCTAAGAATACGGAGTTCATTCCCAATCTAAGATCAGACCGAACCAAAGGTTGCGACAGCAGGACCAGCAGCAAGATCGACAGCATGCAGGGGTGGACCGGGCCAATCCTCGGCTTGTGCATTCTGCCTCTCTGACTGACTGAGCATCTGCACGCTCGTTTCGTGGGTTGGCTTAGGCATACGAAGTTCATTCCATGGCTAAGCCCCGGCCGAACCAAGGGTTGTGGTAGCAAGACCGGCAGTGGGATCGACAGCACGCAGAAGGGGACCGAGCCAATCCCCGGGTGGCACATTATGTTTCGTGGGTTGGCTTAGGCATACGGAGTTCATTCCATGTCTAAGCATACGAAGTTCATTCCCAGTCTAAGATCGGACCGGACCGAGGGTTACGACAGCAGAATCAGTAGCAACATCAATAGCACGAAGAAGGGGACCGGGTCGATCCTTAGCTTGTGCATTGTGCCTCTTCGATCAGCCTCTCCTGCTGGCTGAGCACCCACACGCTCGTTTTGTGGGTTGACTTAGGCATACAGAGTCCATCCCCAGTCTAAGCATACGGAGTTCATTCCCAGTCTAAGATCAAACCAGACCGATGGTTGCGACAGTAGGATCGGCAGCACGCAGGGGGGACCAGGCTGATCCTTGGCTTACGCATTCTACCTCTCCGATCGACTGAACACCCACACGCCCGTTTCGTGGGTTGGCTTAGGCATAGGGAGTTTATTCCAAGTCTATGCCCCAGCCAGACCAAGGGTTGTGGTAGCAAGACCAGCAGCGGGATCGACAGCACGCAGAGAGGGACCAGGCTGATCCCTGACTTACGCATTATGCCTCATCGGCTAGCTTCTCTGATTGGTTGAGCCTCCGCACGCTCGTTTCATCAGTCGACATAGACATACGGAGTTCATCCCCAGTCTAAGCATACGGAGTTCATTCTCAGTCTAAGCGCCCGGACGCCCGTTTGATGGGTTGGCTTAGGCATAGGGAGTTCATTCCATGTCTAAGCCCCAGTCGGGCCGAGGATTGAGACAGCGGGACAGGCAGCACGCAGAGGGGGATCGAGCCGATCCTCAATTTGTATATTATGCCTCTTCGACTTGCTCAGCACCCGCACGCTCATTTCGTGGGTTGACTTATGCATACGGAGTTCATTCCTAGACTAAGATTAGACCGGATCGAGGGTTGCAGTAACAGGATCGATAGCACATAGGGGGGACCAGGCCAATCCCCGACTTGCACATTTTGCCTCTCCGGTCGGCTAAGCGCCTGCATGCTCATTTTGTGGGTTAGCTTAGGCATACGGAGTTCATTCCATGTCTAAGCATACAGAGTTTATTCCTAGTCTAAGAGTTTGAGCCACGGTGCACATGCTGGGCTCGGGCATGTGCTGGTGCTGCATTTTTTTTGCCCGGGGCACCATCGTCGGAGCATCGCCAAAGAACCTAACTGACGGTATTGGGGGTTCCGACGATTGGGGGGCCGGGGGGTGTGCCCACATGATGTGTGATGGGTGCTGGTACTTGGCCCTTATATTGGTCCCCTATCCCTCATCAAACCTCGAGAACTCACACCCCCTTAAAGAGCATTTGAGATTTTATAGGTTTGTTGCTAGTAGGCATTAAAGTGTCTGAAATGGGGATACTTTTTTCAAATGGTCACAAAATCTTCTCCACTTCACGTTTTTAGCTGAATTTGTTTGTGCATGCCAATAAAAATACAAGGATCACCTCTACCAAATTTGGGGACAAAACTCTTTCTAAAAAAATTTTAAAAATTCCTGAACCACGAAAAGTTTCAAAAATCGTGAAAAATAGAAAACGGGTCATCTTGCCACGAAACTTCACATGAAGGCTTAGGGGACCATTGTATGAATTTACAAGCAACAAAAATGGCATTGGCATGGCAGAAATATGAAGATGTGCTTGAACCCACCTACCACCCGTTCGATCCCCGGCTTGCGCACCCTACCTCTCTGGTCGGCTGAACGTCCGCGCACTCGTTTCGTGGGTTGACTTAGGCATATAGAGTTCATCCTCAGTCTAAGCATACGGAGTTTATTTCCAGTCTAAGATCGAACCGAACCGAACCGAGGGTTGCGGTAGCAAGATCGACAGCACGTAGGGTGGACCGAGTCGATCCTCGGCTTGCGCATTCTACCTCTCTGGCCGATTGAGCGCCTACATGCTCATTTCATGGGTTGGCTTAGGCATAGGGAGTTCATTCCATGTCTAAGCCCCAGCTGGACTGAGGGTTGTGGCAACAGGACTGACAGCACACAGAGAGGGACTGAGCCGATCCCCGACTTGCGCATTATGCCTCTACGGTCGACTTAGCACCCGAACACTCGTTTCGTGGGTTCACTTAGGCATACAGAGTTCATTCTCAGTCTAAGATCGGATCGGACCGAGGGTTGCGGCAGCAAGACGATAGCACGCAGGGGGGATCGAACCGATCCTCAGCTTGCGTATTCTGCCTCTCCGGTCGGCTGAGCGTCCATACGTGCCTTTCGTGGGTTAGCTTAGGCATAGGGAGTTCATTCCATGTCTAAGCCCCAGTAGGATTGAGGGTTGAGGCAGTGGGACCGACAGCACACAGAGGGGGACTAGGGCGATCCTCGGCTTGCGCATTATGCCTCTTTGGCTGGCTCAGCGCCCGCACGCTCGTTTTGTGGGCTGACTTATGCATACATAGTTCATTCCAGGTCTAAGATCGGATCAGACCAAGGGTTGTGGCAGCAGGATCGACAGCACGCAGGGGGGACCGGGTCGATCCCTGGCTTGTGCATTCTGCCTCTCCGGCCAACTGAGCACCCGCACGCTCGTTTCGTGGGTTGACTTAGGCATACAGAGTTCATCCCTAGGCTAAGCATACAGAGTTCATTCCCAGTCTAAGATCAGATCGAACTGAGGGTTGCGGCAGCAGGATCGGTAGCACGCAGGGGGGATCGAGCCGATACCTGGCTTGCGCATTCTATCTCTCTGGCCAACTGAGCGTCCGCACGCCCGTTTTGTAGGTTGGCTTAGGCATAGGGAGTTCATTCCATGTCTAAGCCCCAGTTGGACCGAGGGTTGTGGCAGCGGGACCGACAGCACGCAGAGAGGGACCGGGCTGATCCCCGGCTTACGCATTATGCCTCTTCGATCGGCTCAACACCCACACGCTCATTTTGTGGGTTGACTTATGCATACGGAGCTCATTCCCAGTCTAAGATCAGACTGGACCGAGGGTTACAGCAGGAAGGTCGACAGCACACAGGGGGGATCGGGTCGATCCTCGGCTTGTGCATTCTGCCTCTTCGATCGGTTGAGCACCCACACGCTCGTTTCGTGGGTTAACTTAGGCATACAGAGTTCATCCTCAGTCTAAGCATACGGAGTTCATTCCCTGTCTAAGATTGAATCGGACCGAGGGTTGTGGCAGTAGGATCGACAGCACGCAGGGGAGACTGGGCCGATCCCCGGCTTGCGCTTTCTGCCTCTTCGGTCGACTGAGCGCCCGCATGCCCATTTCGTGGGTTGGCTTAGGCATAGGGAGTTCATTCCATGTCTAAGCCCCAGTCGGACAGAGTGTTGTGGTAGTGGGACCGACAGCATGCAGAAGGGGACCGGGTCGATCCCCAGCTTGCGCATTATGACTCTCCGACCGGCTCAGTGCCCGTATGCTCGTTTTGTGGGTTGACTTTGGCATACGGAGTTCATTCTCAGTCTAAGATCAGACCGGACCGAGGGTTGCGGCAGTAGGATCAACAGCACGCAGGGGGGATCGGGTTGATCCCTGACTTATGCATTTTACCTCTCCGACCGGCTGAGCGCCCGCACGCTCGTTTCGTAGGTTGGCTTAGGCATACGGAGTTCATTCCATGACTAAGCATACAGAGTTCATTCCCAGTCTAAGATCAAATTGGACCGACGGTTGTGGCAGCAGGACCAGCAGTAGGATCGACAGCACGCAGAGGGATCGGGTCGATCCCTGGCTTACGTATTCTGCCTCCCCGGCCGGCTGAGTGCTAGCACGCTCATTTTATGGGTTGGCTCAGGCATACGAAGTTCATTCCATGTCTAAGCCCCAGTCGGATCGAGGGTTGTGGCAGTAGGATCGGTAACGGGATCGACAGCACACAGAGGGGGACCGAGTTGATCCTCGACTTACGCATTATGCCTCTCTGGCCGGCCTCTCCGATTGGCTGAGCGCCCGCACGCTCGTTTCGTGGGTTGACTTAGGCGTACGGAGTTCATCCCCAGTCTAAGCATATGGAGTTGATTCCCAGTCTAAGATCAGACCGGATCGAGGGTTTCGGTAGCAGGATCAGTAGCACATGGGGGGGATCGGGCTGATCCCCGACTTGTACATTCTGCCTCTCCGACCGGCTGAGCACTTGCACACCCGTTCCATGGTTTGGCTTAGGCATAGGGAGTACATTCCATGTCTCAGCCCCAGTCGGATTGAGGGTTGTGGCAGCGGGATCGTCAGCACGTAGAGGGGGATCGAGCTGATCTTCGACTTGTGCATTATGCTTCTTCGATCGGCTCAGCGCCTGCACGCTCGTTTTGTAGGTTGACTTATGCATAAGGAGTTCATTCCCAGTCTAAGATCAGATCGAACCGAGGGTTGCAGCATCAGGGTCAACAGCACGCAGGGGGGATCGGGTCGATCCCTCGCTTGCGCATTCTGCCTATCTGACCGACTGAGCGCCTGCACGCTCGTTTCGTAGGTTGGCTTAGGCATACGGAGTTCATTCCATGTCTAAGCGTACGGAGTTCATTCCCGGACTAAGATTTTGAGCCACGGTGCACATGCTGGGCTTAGGCATGTGCTGGTGCCGTATTTTTTTTGCCCAAGGCACCATCACCCGAGCGTTGACGGAGCATCGTCGGAGAGCCTAACCGGTGGCATTGGGGGTTCCGACGATTGGGAGGGCCGAGGGGTGTGCGCAAATGATGTGCGATGGGTGCTGGTACTTGTGTCATGGGCTCCGACCTTAGACTCAGAAACTGTGCGACCTTGGGCTTGAAATCTCCTCTTTTATGCCAAAGTCAGCCTAAAACACAAGCGTATGGGCACTAGAACAACGGAAAGGGCTGATTACGCAAGTTAAAGAGAAACAGGATAAGAAGGTAGAATTCTAGAAATGCTCTTGTATTCACTGAAACAGAAGTGTTTGATGGTATACAAATGAGGGAGGAGCAGCCATCTATTTATAGTTGAGGCTCCAGCTTACACTTAATGGCAATATCCCTAGAATAAAGGCTAAAATCATGGGATTATACAAATTACAATCAATCAGGATGCTAACTCCTAATTTTCAGGGTGAACCAAATCTGCCAGGATGCTGCTGCTGATCCTGCCTGCTTCCAAAAGCTTCCCTTGCGTGTCCAGCACCTTGGGCCCTTCTGGATGTGGTGCGGGCAGCTTGTATGCCAGGCCTTGGTCTCACGGGTTGCCTGCAAGTTGGGCGGGCATTTTGAACTCGTTTGCTAGGCTTTGTACGTAGATACCCACCAGCACGCCTGGTCTATGGGCTTCAGCCTTTGGCTCGCCTGTTGGTGCACCTGATATGCCTGGCGTGCCCACCCAGGGCATGACATTCTCCCCCACCTAATTGTGTAATGCCCTCGTTACGTCTTCTGCATGGTACTTCCTGATCTGGTCCCCGAACAGCCATAAGTCATATGCTGGTCCCCAGTTTGCCTCACTATCTGGAAGTCCCTTCCAGCGCACCAAGTACTCTTGTCTTGGCTGATAGTTCTTCCATCTCACCTCCCGGTCAGCTATGATGTTGTGGACCTCCTTTTCATATGAAGCCCTTGCTCCCAATGGTGCACGCTTTGACTTTACCCGTCTTGGATCTCCCTTATCCTCATGGAACGGCTTGAGCATGCTCACATGGAACACCGGGTGTACCCTCGACTTGGGTGGCATATCCAGCTTGTAGGCAACCTTGCCTACCCTCTTGACTACTCGAAAAGGTCCCTTGTACCTACAAACTAGGCCTTTGTGCAACCCCCTATGGCGCACAATGGGATGTAGCTTCACCAAAACCAAATCTCCAACCTAGAACTGCACGTCCCACCTATTCTGGTTTGCCCACTTTTTCAACCTCTTGGCCGCCTTATGTAGACAAACTCTGGCCAAGTTGGTTTGCTCCTGCCTTGCCTTGGCAAACTTGTATGCTGCTGGATTCGACCCTGTATAACCTGCAGCAATCGAACCGGGTGTTAGTGGTTGTTGACCTGTCATAACCTTAAATAGGCTCTGGTTCGTTGCCTCGCTCCTTTGCAAGTTGTAGGAAAACTATGCAATATCTATCAGCTTTGGCCAGTCCCTTTATATGGCACTCATATAGTGCCTGAGGTAGACCTCCAATAGTGCATTCACTCATTCTGTCTGCCCATCGATCACGGATGCATGCTGGTGGAAAAGTTCAAGTCTGACCCCAACAGCTTGAACAACTCAGTCCAGAACCTGGCCGTGAAACGTCCGTCCCGATCACTAACAATGGTCCTCGGCACTCCTCAGTACTTAACCATGTTTTTCAAGAACAATCGAGCTACCTCCTCGACTGGGCACTCCTTGGTTGCTGGAATAAAGATTCCATACTTGGAAAACCTGTCCACCACTACCATGATGCTTCCAAAGCCTTTTGCTTTGGGTAGACCAACTATAAAGTCTAGAGAAACACTCTCCCATGGTCACTCTGGCACTGGCAATTGCGCCGAGACACCGCCTAGTTTCTTGAGCTCTACCTTGTCCTGTTGGCACACAAGACAAGTCTTCACATAGGCCTCCACATCGTCCCTCATGTGCGGCTAGTAGTACCGATCCTCAATCAACATGAAGGTACGGCTCACTACGGGGTGTCCATCCCACCTTAAATCATGGCATTCTTGCAAAACTTCCTTGCGAAGCTTCCCGTGCTGCGACACAAACAGTCTACTACCCTTAGTGTACAGCAAGCCATCCTGCAACCAAAACTGCCTAGTCTTACCTTGCTAGGCGTACTCCATCAAAGCCTTGGCTGTAGGATCAAGCGCAAGTCCCTTCTTGATGTGCGGCACCAGTGACCCCTCCAGTTGGCTAATGGTAGCAAGGTTAGCCTTTCTGCTTAGGGCATCTGCCACTAGGTTCGCCTGCCCCGGCTTGTACTCCATCTGGAAATCAAATTCTATAAGAAAATCTTGCCATCTCGCCTGCTTGGGGGATAGCTTCTTCTGTGTCTGGAAGTAGTTGGTTGCCACATTGTCCGTCCTAACCATGAACCTCGACCCCAATAGGTAATGGCCCCAAGTGCACAAGCAGTGCACCATTGCAGTCATCTCCTTCTCCTAGATCGTGTACTTACGCTCAATCTAGTTCAACTTTCTGTTCTCGAATGCGACTAGACATCCTTCCTGCATCAACATGCCCCCTATGGCAAAGTTTGATGCATCCGTACGCACCTCATACAGCTTGGCATGGTCTGGCAAGGCCAAGATTGGCTCCTTGGTCACAGCCCGCTTCAACTTGTCAAAGGCTTCCTGGCACCTTGCGCTCCACTCCCATGCTTTCCCTTTCTTGAGCAAGTCAGTCAATGGTGTGGCTATTGCTGAGTGACCTTTGATGAAGCACCTATAGTAGTTGACCAGCCCAAGGAATGATCTCAACTCAGTGACCTTGGCTGGTGGTTGCCACTTCAGGATGGCATGTATCTTGCCTTCATCCATGCGTATCCTGCCACCTCCCACTATGTGGCCAAGGAACGGGATCTACTGTTAGGTGAATTAGCACTTCTCCCTCTTGACAAACAGCTTGTGCACCCGCAACACCTTGAACACCTGTCTCAAGTGGTCTACATGCTCTCCCAAAGTCTAGCTATAGATCACAATGTCATCCAAATAAACCACAATAAATCGATTAAGGAATGACTGAAGTACCTTGTTCATAAGGGTGCAAAATGTTGCTGGGGCATTCGTGAGTCTGAAAGGCATCAACAAGAACTCATACGAACCATACTGAGTGACACATGCTGTCTTTGGCTCATCTCCCTCCACGATCCTGACTTGATAGTAGCCTGACCTTAAATCCAGCTTGGTGAACCACCTTGCACTCCCTAGTTGATCGAGCAAGTCTGCAATGAGTGGGATGGGGTACTTGTTCTTAATGGTTAGCTTGTTCAAAGCTCAGTAATCTATGCACAGCCGCAACAACCCATCATGCTTGTGTTGAAATAGAATCGATGCACCATAGGGTGCCTTCGATGACCGGATGAAGCCAGCATCTACTAAATCTTTGAGCTGCTTCCTCAACTCTTCCAACTCTGGTGGAGACATTTGGTAAGGGGCTCTAGCTGGTGGCTTGGCCTCAAACACCAGCTCGATCTTATGGTCTACCTCCCTTTTAGGTGGTAGCTTGCTAGGTAGCTTTTCGGGCATCACAACACTAAAGGTCTTTAGCACCTTTACCACCTCCAAGGGTGACTCAGTCTTCTTCTCCCTTGGCTCATCATATTTCAGGGCTGCCAAGAAGGTGTCTTCCTGTCTGCTTATCGTCTTGGCAAATTGGATGGCTGACACCACCCATGACCCAACTCCAGACCCTCTCCTCAATGGCTTTAGGCATTGGCACCGTGCATCCAAGATGCAAACACAATCGATAAAAGGCACAAGGAGGGTGTTAATTCGAACAAGGAAATCCAACCCAATCACAAACTCATAGTCGTCAAGGGGTATTACCTCAATGGTCTCCTTGCCTTTCCAGTCTCCAAGCTGCAACTCCACTCCCCGCACTACTCCAATGGCTGGAACTTTCTTGGAGTTCACCATTTTGATGGTACCAATCCCTTTCTACACCTTTAGTCTGAGCTTCCAGGCTCTATCACCTAAAATAAAAAGATGTGAGGCACCTGTGTCCACCAGTACGCTCACCATCTTACCCACAACCATCAGATTCGTAAACATCAAGCCCTTTGGCTTGCGACTCCCCTTACTCTAGATAGCATTGAGCACCAACGACCCAAGCTTTGCTACCTTTGACTCTGGCTCCTTGTTAGACTCCTTGTCTACAGCAGCCAGCTTGCCCTTCTGCGGGTAATTACGTGCTATGTGGCTCCCTCCACATAGGTAGCATGCTAGTGGCTCTCAGTCCCCCTTTGCTTTCCACTTGCTTGCTGGTGGCTTCCTCTCGCCATCCTTTGTTGAATGATCTCGATCTCCATCCTTGGACTCTCGATCACAGTCCTTCCCCTTGGACTACTTTTTTCGGTCCCTATCATCCCTACCCTTACCCTTGGGCTTGGTAGACTTGAACTTGTTCAGAGGCTCGAACTCTATCAAGGCCTCGATAGTAGTCATGGCTTTAGCCCAGTCATAAACTCCTCTTCTTTGTAGCTCATGCTTCACCCACGACTTCAGCCCGTCCATGAAAGAAAATAAGACGTCCTTCTCGCCTAGATTCAAGATCTGTAGCATCAGTTCAAAAAATTTCTGGACATACTCCCTTATGTCCCTTTGCTGGCTCAACCTGCGTAACTTTACCCGTGCCTCATCATCGGTATACTCTAGGTAAAATTGTTCTTTGAACTCCTTTTGGAACTCTACCTAGGTTGTAATCTTGGTGCTCCCACACCTGACATCATCACACCTCCGCCTCTACCACAATAAGGCTACATCAGTGAGATACATACTTGCATGCCCATGGCCTGGAAGTACTGCTCCATACCCCAAAGGTAGTTATCTACTTCCTTGGCCGCCCTAGTCCCCTTGAACTCTTTAGGCTTGGGGACATCCAATCTGGACTTGGACACTCTAGCAAACATGCCATTCCCAATGGCAGTCTTGCAAGCAGTGAGCTCACTGGTAAGCTCCTCCATCCGCTGGCGCATGGCCTCCATGCCATCACGCAAGGTCAACACTCCAGCCTCCAAGGTCTGATTCTTTTAGGTGAACACATCCAAGCCTTTGTTGAGAGCAGCTTGTAGCTCACTTTGGATCTCCTCCCCTATGGAGTATAGCGATGCAATGTTAGTCTTTACCCCCTCAAGCTTCTCCCCCATGTCACCCATGGTCACCTCCAGCTTGGCCAGCCTACCATCCATGGTAGACTAGATATATCTAGAACTGGCTTTCCTCCCTCTTCAACACCCATGCTCTTGGGCCTTTGGTTGTTGGTTAGCAGCGTCACTTTGGGATGCTTTCTCCTCTAACCTGCACAACACAAACATGCAAAAGCGAAATTGGTCTGATACCAACTGTCACGGGCTCCAACCTCATACTCAGAAACCGTGCGGCCTTAGGCTTGGAATCTCCTCCTTTATGCCTAAGTCAGCCTAAAACACAAGCGTACGGGCACTAGAACAACAAGAAGGGCTGATTACGCAAGTAAAGAGAAACAGGATAAGAAGGTAGAATTCTGGAAATGCTATTGTATTCATTTAAACAGAAGTGTTTGATGGTGTACAAATGAGGGAGGAGCAGCCCTTTATTTATAGTTGAGGCTCCAGCTTACACTTAACGGCAATATCCCTAGAATAAAGGCTAAAATCATGGGATTATACAGATTACAATCAATCAGGATGCTAACTCCTGATTTTCAGGGTCCACCAAATCTGCCATGATGTTGCTGCTGATCCTGCCTGCTTCCAGAAGCTTCCCTTGCGTGTCCAGCACCTTGGGCCCTTCTGGATGTGGTGTGGGTAGCTTGTATGCCAGGCCTTGGTCTCACGGGCTGGCCTGCAACTTAGGTGGGCGTTCTAAACTCGTTTGCTAGGCTTTGCACGCAGATACCCGCCAGCACGTCTAGTCTGTGGGCCTCAACCTTTGGCTTGCCTGCTGGTGCATCTGATGTACCTGGCACGCCCGCCCAAGGTATGACACTTGGCCCTTATATTGGACCCCTATCCCTCATCAAACCTCGAGAACTCACACCCCCTTAAAGAGCATTTGAGATTTTATAGGTTTGCTGCCAGTAGCTATTAAAGTGTCTGAAATGGGGACACTTTTTTCAAACGGTCACAAAATCTTCTCCACTTCGAGTTTTTAACTGAATTTTTTTGTGCACGCCAAAAAAAATACAAGGATCACCTCTACCAAATTTGGGGACAAAAATCTTTCTAAAAAAATTTTAAAAAATCTCAAACCGCAAAATGTTTCAAAATTTGTGAAAAATAGAAAACAGGTCGTCTTGCCATGAAACTTCGCATGAAGGCTTAGGGAACCATTGTATGAATTTAGAAGCCATAAAAATGGCATTGCCATGGCAGAAATATGAAGATGTGCTTGAACCCACCTACCACCCGTTCGATCCCCGGCTTGCGCATCCTGCCTCTCTGGTCGACTGAGCGCCCGCACCCTCATTTCGTGTGTTGACTTAGGCATACGAAGTTCATCCCCAGTCTAAGCATACGGAGTTCATTCTCAATCTAAGATTGGACCAGACCTAGGGTTGCGACAACAGGATCGGTAGCACGCAGGGGGGACCGGGCCAACCCCCGGCTTGCACATTCTGCCTCTCCGGTCGGCTGAGCGCCTGCACGCCCATTTCGTGGGTTGGCTTAGGCATAGGGAGTTCATTCCTTGTCTAAGCCTTAGCCGGATCGAGGGTTGTGGCAGCGGGATCGACAACACAGAAAGAGGGACCGGGTCATTCCCTGGCTTGCGCATTATGCCTCTTCGGCCAGCTTAGTGCCCGTACGCTCATTTCATGGGTTAACTTAAGCATACAGAGTTTATTCTCAGTCTAAGATCAGACCAGACTGAGGGTTGCATCAGTAGGATCGATAGCACACAGGGGGGACTGGGTCGACCCCCAGCTTACGCATTCTACCTCTTCGGTCGGCTGAGCGCCCGCACGCTCATTTCGTGGGTTGGCTTAGGCATACGGAGTTCATTCCATTTCTAAGCATACGGAGTTCATTCCCAGTCTAAGATCGGACTGGAGCAAGGGTTGTGGCAACAGGACCAGCAGCAGGATCGGCAGCATGCAGGGGGGGACCAGGTCGATCCTCGGCTTACGCATTCTACCTTTCCGACTGGCTGAGTGCCCGCACGCTCATTTCGTTGGTTGGCTTAGGCATACGGAGTTCATTCCATGTCTAAGCCCCAGCCGGACCGAGGGTTGAGATAGCAGGACCGGTAGCATGATCGATAGCATGTAGAGGAGGACTGGGCTGATCCTCGACTTCTGCATTATACCTCTTCGATCGACCTCTGCGGCCGGTTGACCGCCCGCACGCTCGTTTCATGGGTTGACTTAGGCATACGAAGTTCATCCCCAATCTAAGCATACGGAGTTCATTCCCAGTCTAAGATCGGATTGGGTCGAGGGTTGCGAAAGCAGGATCGACAGCACACAGTGGGGACCAGGCCGATTCCCAACTTGCGCATTCTGCCTCTTCGGCCAGCTGAGTGCCTGCACGCCTATTTCGTGGGTTGGCTTAGGCATAAGGAGTTCATTCCATGTCTAAGCCCCAGCCGGACCGAGGGTTGTGGCAGCGAGATTAGACGTATGCATGGGGGACCGAGCCGATCCTCGGCTTGCGCATTCTACCTCTTCGATCAGATGAGCACCCATACACTCGTTTCATGGGTTGACTTAGGCATAGGGAGTTCATTGCATGTGTAAGCTCCAGTCGGACCGAGGGTTGTGGCAGCGGGATCGACAGCATGTAGAGGGCGATCGGGCTGATCCCTGGCTTGCATATTATGCCTCTCCGGCTAGCTCAACACTCGCACAATCATTTTGTGGGTTGACTTAGGCATACGGAGTTCATTCCCAGTGTAAGATCAGATCAGACCGAGGGTTACGATAGTAGGATCGGACCATATGTAGTGGGGACCGAGCTGATCCCCAGCTTGTGCATTTTGCCTTTCCGACCGGCTGAGTGCCCGCATGCTCGTTTCGTGGGTTGGCTTAGGCATAGAGAGTTCATTCCATGTCTAAGCCCCAGCCAGACCGAGGGTTGTGTCTGTGGGACGATAGCACACAGAGGGTGATCGGGTCAATCCCCGACTTGCGCATTATGCCTCTTCGGTCGGCTCAGCGCCCGTACGCTCATTTCGTGGGTTGACTTATGCATACGGAGTTCATTCCCAGTCTAAGATCAGACCAGACCGAGGGTTGTGGCAGCAGGATCGACAGCACGCAGTGGGGGACCGAGCTGATCCTCGGCTTGTGCATTCTGTCTCTCCAGTCGGCTGAGCACCCGTACGCTCGTTTTGTTGATTAACTTAGGCATACAGAGTTCATCTGCAGTCTAAGCATACGGAGTTCATTCCCAGTCTAAGATCGGATCGGACTGAGGGTTGCGACAGTAGGATCGATAGCACGCAGGGGGGACCGAGCCGATCCTCGGCTTGCGCATTCTACCACTCCGGCCAGCTGAGCGCCCGCACGGCCATTTCGTGGAATGGCTTAGGCATAGGGAGTTCATTCCATGTCTAAGCCCCAGTAGGACCGAGGGTTGTGGCAGCGGGGCCGACAGCACGCAGAGAGGGATCGAGTCGATCCCCGACTTGCGCATTATGCCTCTCCAACCGACTCAACGCTCGCACACTCATCTCGTGGGTTGACTTAGGCATACGGAGTTCATTCCCTGTCTAAGATCGGACCAGACCAAGGGTTGTGGCAGCAGGATCGACAGGATGTAGGGGGGACAGGCCGATCCCCGGCTCGTGCATCTGCCTCTCCGATCGACCGAGCACCTGTACGCTCATTCCGTGGGTTGGCTTAGGCATACGGAGTTCATTCCATGTCTAAGCATATGGAGTTCATTCCTAGTTTAAGATCGAACCAGATCGATGGTTACGGCAGCAGGATCGGTAACACGCAAGAGGGACCGGGCCGATCCCTAGCTTGCGCATTCTGCCTCTCCGGTCGATTGAGCACCCGCACGCTCATTTCGTGGGTTCGCTTAGGCATACGAAGTTCATTCCACGTCTAAGCCCCTGCCGAACCTAGGGTTGTGGTAGTAGGACAAGCAGTAGGACCAGCAGTAGGATCGACAACACGCAAGGGGGATCAGGCTGATCCCCGAATTGTGCATTATGAGTCTCCAACCGTCTGAGCGATCGCACGCTCGTTTCGTGGGTTGACTCAGGCATACGGAGTTCATCCTCAGTCTAAGCATACGGAGTTCATTCCCAATCTAAGATCAGACCAGACCGAGGGTTACGACAGCAGGATCGACAGTACAGAGTGGGACCGAGCCGATCCCCGGCTTGCGCATTCTACCTCTCTGACCGGCTGAGCGCCTGTACGTCCGTTTCGTGGGTTAGCTTAGGCATAGGGAGTTCATTCCATGTCTAAGCCCCAGTCGGACCGAGGTTTGTGGCTGTGGGATCGGCAGCATGCAGAGGGGGATCAGGTCAATCCCCGGCTTGCGCATTATGCATCTCCGGCTGGCTCAGTGCCCGCACGCTCATTTCGTGGGTTGACTTAGGTATACGGAGTTCGTTCCCAGTCTAAGATTGGATCGGACTGAGGGTTGCGGCAGCAAGATCGATAGCATGCAGGGGGATCGGGTCGATCCCCGGCTTGTGCATTCTGCCTCTCCGGCCGACTGAATGCCCGCACGCTTGTTTCATGGGTTGGCTTAGGCATAGAGAGTTCATTCCATGTCTAACCCCCAGTTGGACCGAGGGTTGTGACTGCGAGACCGGCAATGGGATTGGCAGCATGCGGAGGGGGACCGAGCTGATCCTCAGCTTGCGCATTATGCCTCTCTGGCTGGCCTCTTTGGCCGGTTGAGCACCCGCACGCTTGTTTCGTGGGCTGACTTAGGCATACGGAGTTCATCACCAGTCTAAGCATACAGAGTTCATTCCCATTCTAAGATCGAAAGGAATCGAGGGTTGCGGCAGTAGGATCGGCAGTACGCAGGGGGGATCGGGCCGATCCCAGGCTTGTGCATTCTGCCTCTCCGGTCGGCTGAGCACCCGCACTCCCATTTTGTGGGTTGGCTTAGGCATAGGGAGTTCATTCCACGTCTAAGCCCCAGCCAGACCGAGGGTTGTGGCAGTGGGACTGGCAGCACGTAGAGGGAGACCGGGTCGATCCCCGGCATGTGCATTATGCCTCTTCGATCGGCTCAACGCCTGCTCGCTCGTTTCGTGGGTTGACTTATGCGTACAGAGTTCATTCCCAGTCTGAGATCGGACCGGACCCAGGGTTATCACAACAGGATCGACAGAATGTAGGGGGGACCAGGCCGATCCAAGGCTTGTGCATTCTGCCTCTCCGGCCGGTTGAGCGCCCGTACGTTCGTTTCATGGGTTAGCTTAGGCATACGTAGTTCATTCCATGTCTAAGCATACGGAGTTCATTCCTAGTCTAAGATTTTGAGCCACGATACACATGCTGGGCTCAGGCATGTGCTGGTGCCGCATTTTTTTTGTCGGGGGCACCATCGTCGGAGCATCGCAGGAGAGCCTAACCGACGGCATTGGGGGTTTTGACGATTGAGGGGGCCGGGCGGTGTGTGCACATGATGTGTGATGGGTGCTGGTACTTGGCCCTTATATTGGCCCCCTATCCCTCATCAAACCTCAAGAAATCACACCCCTTAAAGAGTATTTGAGATTTTATAGGTTTGCTGCCAGTAGCCATTAAAGTGTCTGAAATGGGGACACTTTTTTCTAGCGGTCACAAAATCTTCTCCACTTCGAGTTTTTAGCTGAATGTTTTTGTGCATGCCAACAAAAGTACAAGGATCACCTATACCAAATTTGGGGACAAAACTCTTGCTAAAAAAATTTTAAAAAATCTAGAACCTAAAAAAGTTTCGAAAATCAGGAAAAATAGAAAACGGGTCATCTTGCCATGAAACTTCACATGAAAGGTTAGGGGACTCTTGTATGAATTTACAAGCCATAAAAATGGCATTGGCATGGCAGAAATATGAAGATGTGCTTGAACCCACCTACCTCCCATTCGATCCCCGGCTTGCGCATCCTGACTCTTTGGTCGACTGAGTGCTCGCACGCTCGTTTCGTGGGTTGACTTAGGCATACGGAGTTCATCCTCGATCTAAGCATACGGAGTTCATTCCCAGTCTAAGATCGAACCGGACCGAGGGTTGCGGCAGCACGATCGACAGCACGTAGGGGGGATCGGGTCGAGCCCCGAATTCTGCATTCTGCCTCTCCAGTCGGTTGAGCACCCGCACACCCGTTTCGTGGGTTGGCTTAGGCATAGGGAGTTCATTCCATGTCTATGCCCTAGCTGGACCGAGGGTTGTAGCAGCGGGACCGACAGCATGCAGAGGGGGACCAGGCAGATCTTCGACTTACGCATTATGCGTCTCCAGTCGGCTCAGTGCCTGCATGCTCATTTTGTGGGTTGACTTAGGCATACATAGTTCATTCCCAGTCTAAGATTGGATCAGACCGAGGGTTGTGGTAGTAGGATCGATGCGCGTAGGGGGGATCGCGCCGATCCCCGACTTGCACACTCTGCCTCTTCGATCGGCTGAGCACCCGCACGCTCATTTCATGGGTTAGCTTAGGCATACGGAGTTCATTCCATGTCTAAGCATATGTTCATTCCCAGTCTAAGATAGGATCGGATCGAGGGTTGCGACAGCAGGATCGACATCATGCAGGGGGGACCGGGCCGATCCCCGGCTGGCGCATTCTGCCTCTCCAGCTAGCTGAGTGCCCGCACACTCATTTCGTGGGTTGGCTTAGGCATACGAAATTCATTCCATGTCTAAGCCCCAGCCAGACTGAGGGTTGTGGTAGCAGGACCAACAACAGGATCGACAACACGCAGAGGGGGACCGGGCTAATCCTCGGGTTGTGCATTATTCCTCTTCGATCGGCCTCTCCGGCCAGCTGAGCGCTCGTACGCTCATTTCATGGGTAGACTTAGGCATACAGAGTTCATCCCCAATCTAAGCATACAGAGTTCATACCCAGTCTAAGATCAGACTGGACCGAGGGTTGTGGCTGCAGGATCGATAGCACGTAGGGGGATCGGGCCGATCCCCGGCTTGTGCATTCTGCCTCTCCGGTCGGCTGAGCGCTTGCACGTCTGTTTCATGGGTTGGCTTAGGCATAGGGAGTTCATTCCATGTCTAAGCCCCTGTCAGATTGAGGGTTGTGGCAGCGAGACTGGCAGCACATAGAGGGGGACCGGGCCGATCCCCGGCTTGTGCATTATGCCTCTTCAATCGTCTCGGTGCCCGCACGCTCGTTTCATGGGTTGACTTTTACATACGGAGTTCATTCCCAGTCTAAGATTGGACCAGATCGAGGGTTGTGGTGGTAGGATCGACAACACACAGGGGGGACCAGGTCGATCCCCGACTTGCGCATTCTACCTCTCTGGCCTGCTGAGCGCCTGCACGCTCATTTCATGGGTTGCTTTAGGCATACAGAGTTCATTCCATGTCTAAGCATACGGAGTTCATTCCCAGTCTAAGATTTTGAGCCACGGTGCACATGCTGGGCTCGGGCATGTGCTGGTGCTGCATTTTTTCCCCCGGGGCACCATCATTGGAGAATCGCTGAAGAGCCTAACCGGTGGCATTGGGGGTTCCGGCCATTGGCGGGGCCGGGGGGTATGCGCACATGATGTGCGATGGATGCTAGTACTTGGCCCTTATATTGGCCCCCTATCCCTCATCAAGCCTCTCCAGTCAGCTGAGCGCCCGCACACTCGTTTCATGGGTTGGCTTAAGCATACGAAGTTCATTCCATGTCTAAGCCCCGGTCAGACCGAGGGTTGTGGTAGCAGGATCGACAGCGGGATCGATAGCATGCAGAGGGGGATCAGGCTGAACCCCGGCTTGCGCATTATGCCTCTCCGATTGGCTCAGCGTCCGCATGCTCAGTTCGTGGGTTGACTTAAGCATACGAAGTTCATTCCCAGTCTAAGATCGGATCGGACCGAGGATTGTGGTAATAGGATCGACAGCACACAAGGGGAATCGGGCCATTCCCCAGCTTGCGCATTCTACCTCTCTGACAGACTGAGTGCCCGCACGCTCATTTCATGGGTTGGCTTAGGCATATGGAGTTCATTCCATGTCTAAGCATAAGGAGTTCATTCCCAGTCTAAGATCAGAGCGGACCAAGGGTTGCGGCAGCAGGACCAGAAGCAGGATCGACAACAAGTAGGGGGGACCGGGCCGATCCCTGGCTTACGTATTCTGCCTCTCCGACCGATTGAGCGCCCGCACGCTCGTTTCATGGGTTGACTTAGGCATATGGAGTTCATCCCCAGTCTAAGCATACGGAGTTCATTCCCAGTCTAAGATCAGACCAGACCAAGGGTTACGGCAGTAGGATCGGCAGCACGCAGGGGGGACCGGGCTGCTCCCCGACTTGCGCATTCTGCCTCTCCCACGGGCTGAGTGCCTGCACTCCCGTTTCTTGGATTGGCTTAGGCATAGGGAGTTCATTCCATGTCTAAACCCCAGCCGGACAGAGGGTTGTGGCAGCGGGACTGGTAGCACGTAGAGGGGGACCGAGCCAATCCCCGGCTTACGCATTGTGCCTCTCCGATCGGCTCAGCACCGTACATTCGTTTCGTGGGTTGACTTATGCATACGAAGTTCATTCCCAATCTAAGATCGGACTGGACCGAAGGTTGTGGCAGCAAGATCGACAGCACGCAGGGGGACCGAGCCGATCCCCGGCTTGCGCATTCTACCTCTCCGACCGACTAAGTGCCCTCACATTCACTTCATGGGTTGGCTTAGGCATACGAAGTTCATTCCATGTCTAAGCATACAGAGTTCATTCCCAGTGTAAGATTTTGAGCTACGATGCACATGCTGGGCTCAGGCATGTGCTGGTGCCGTATTTTTTTCACTCGAGCACCATCGTCGGAGCATCGTCGGAGAGTCTAACCGACGGCATTGGGGGTTCCGACGATTGGGGGGGCCGAGGGGTGTGCGCACATGATTTGCAATGGGTGATGGTACTTGGCCCTTATGTTGGCCCCCTATCCCTCATCAAACCTAGAGAACTCACACCCCCTTAAAGAGCGTTTGAGATTTTATAGGTTTACTCCCAGTGCCCATTAAAGTGTATGAAATAGGGACACTTTTTTCAAATGGTCACAAAATCTTCTCCACTTCAAGTTTTTAGCTAAAAGTTTTTGTGCCTACCAATAAAAATACAAGGATCAGCTTTACCAAATTTGGGGACAAAACACTTTCTAAAAAAATTTTAAAAAATCTCGAACCGTAAAAAGTTTTAAAAATTGTGAAAAATAGAAAATGGGTCGTCTTGCCACGAAACTTCATATGAAGGCTTAGGGGACCATTGTATGAATTTACAAGCCATAAAAATGGCATTGGCATGGCAAAAATATGAAGATGTGCTTGAACCCACCTACCACCCGTTCGATCCCCGACTTGCGCATCCTGCCTCTCTGGTCGGCTGAGCATTCACACGCTCGTTTCATGGGTTGACTTAGGCATATGAAGTTTATTCCCAGTCTAAGATCAGACTGGACTGAGGGTTGCGACATTAGGATCGGTAGCACGTAAGGGGGACCGGGTCGATCCCAAGCTTGCGTATTCTGCCTCTCCGACCGACTGAGCACTTGCACGCCCGTTTCATGGGTTGGCTTAGGCATAGGGAGTTCATTCCATGTCTAAGCCCCAGTCGAACCGAGGGTTGTGGCAGCGGGATCGACAGCACACAGAAGAGGACCGCACCGATCCCTGACTTGCGCATTATGCCTCTCCGGTCGGCTCAGCGCCTGCACGCTCGTTTTGTGGGTTGACTTAGGCATAAGGAGTTCATTCCCAGTCTAAGATCGGGCTGGAGTGAGGGTTGCAGTAGCAGGATCGATAGCACCTAGGCGAGATCGGGTCGATCCTTGGCTTGTGCATTCTGCCTCTCCAGTCGATTGAGCGCCCGCACGCTCGTTTCATGGGTTGGCTTAGGCATACGGAGTTCATTCCATATCTAAGCATACGAAGTTCATTCCCAGTCTAAGATCAGACCGGATCAAGGGTTGCGGTAGCAAGATCGACAGCACGCAGGGGGGACTGAGCCGATCCCCGGCTTATGCATTCTGCCTCTCCGGTCGACTGAGCGCTCGCACGCTCGTTTTGTGGGTTGACTTAGGCATACGGAGTTCATCCCCAGTCTAAGCATACGAAGTTCATTCCCAGTCTAACATCAGACTAGACCGAGGGTTGCGGTAGCAAGATTAGCAGCATGCAGTGAGGACCGGGCCGATCCCTGGCTTGCGCATTATGCCTCTCCAGTCGGCTCAGTGCCCGAACGCTCATTTCGTCGGTTGACTTAGGCATACGGAGTTCATTCCTAGTCTAAGATCAGACCAGATCGAGGGTTGCGATAGCAGGATCGATAGCATGTAGGGGGGACCTGCCGGTTCGCAGCTTGCGTATTCTGCCTCTTCGACCAGCTGAGCACCCGCATGCTCATTTTGTGGGTTGGCTTAGGCATATGGAGTTCATTCCATGTCTAAGCATATGGAGTTCATTCCCTGTCTAAGATCGGATCGGACCGAGGGTTGCGCAGCAGGACCAGCAGTAGGATTGGCAGCATGCAAGGGGGACCGTCCTGATCCCCGACTTGCGCATTATGCCTGTCTGACCGGTTGAGCGCTCACACGCTCATTTCATGGGTTGACCTAGGCATACGGAGTTCATCCCCAGTCTAAGCATACAGAGTTCATTCCCAATCTAAGCAGCACGCAGAGAGGGACCGGGCTAATCCCCGGCTTGCGCATTATGCCTCTCCGGTCAGCTCAGCGCCCGAACGCTCATTTCGTGAGTTGACTTAGGCATACAGAGTTCATTCCCAATCTAAGATCGGACCGGATCGAGGGTTGTGGCAGCAGGATCGGGCCGATCCCCGGCTTACGCATTTTGCCTCTTCGGTCGGTTGAGCGCCGGCACGCTCGTTTCGTGGTTTGGCTTAGGCATACGGAGTTCATTCCATGTCTAAGCATACAGAGTTCATTTCCAGTCTAAGATTTTTTGCATGCCAACAAAAATACAAGGATCACCTCTACCAAATTTGGAGACAAAACTCTTTCTAAAAAAATTTTGAAAAATCCTGAATCGTAAAAAGTTTCAAAAATCGTGAGAAATAGAAAACGGGTCGTCTTGCCACGAAACTTCAAATGAAGGCCTAGGGGACCATTGTATGAATTTACAAGCCATAAAAATGGCATTGGCATGGCATAAATATGAAGATGTGCTTGAACCCACCTACTACCCGTTCGATCCACGGCTTGCGCATCCTGCCTCTCTGGTCGGCTGAGCATCCGCACGCTCATTTCATGGGTTGACTTAGGCATACGAAGTTCATCCCCAGTCTAAGCAAACGAAGTTCATTCCCAGTCTAAGATCAGACTAGAGCGAGAGTTACGACAGCAGGATCGACACACGCAGGGGGGACCGGGCCGATCTCCTGCTTGCGCATTCTGCCTTTCCAGCTGGCTGAGCGCCCGCACGCTCATTTCGTGGGTTGGCTTAGGCATAGGGAGTTCATTCCATGTCCAAGCCCCAGTCGGACTGACGGTTGTGGTAGCGGGACCGACAGCACGCAGAGGGGAATCGGGTCGATCCCCGGCTGGCGCATTATGCCTCTCCGGCAGGCTTAGTGCCCGCACGCTTGTTTCGTGGGTTGACTTAGGCATACGGAGTTCATTCCCAGTGTAAGATCAGACCGGATCGAGGGTTTCGATAGCAGGATCGATAGCACATAGGGGGGATTGGGTCAGTCCCTGGCTTGTGCATTCTGCCTCTCCGACCGGTTGAGTGCCTGCACGCTCATTTCATGGGTTGGCTTAGGTATATAGAGTTCATTCCATGTCTAAGCATGTGGAGTTCATTCCTAATCTAAGATCAGATCGGACCGAGGGTTATGGTAGTAGTACCAGTAGCAGGATCGACAGCATGGCAGGGGGGACCGGGCCGATCCTTGGCTTACGCATTCTGCCTCTCCGATCGGCTGAGCGCCCGCACGCTCATTTCATGGGTTGGTTTAGGCATACGGAGTTGATTCCATGTTTAAGCCCCAGTCGGATCGAGGGTTATGGCAGCAGGATCGACAGCGGGATCGACAGCACGCAGAGGGGGATCGGGCTGATCCCTGACTTACACATTATGCCTCTCCGATCAGCCTCTCTGGCCGGTTGAGCGCCTGCACGCTTGTTTTGTGTGTTGACTTAGGCATATGGAGTTCATCCCCAGTCTAAGCATACGAAGTTCATTCCAGTCTAAGCAACACACAGAGGGGGACCGGGCTTGGCATTATGCCTCTCCGGTCAGCTCAGTGCCCGAACGCTCATTTCGTGGGTTGACTTAGGCATACGAAGTTCATTCCCAATCTAAGATCGGACCAGACTGAGGGTTGTGGCAATAGGATCGACAGCACACAGGGGGGACCGGGTCGGTCCCCAGCCTACTCATTCTGCCTCTCTGGTCGGCTGAGCGCCCGCACGCTCGTTTCATGGGTTGCCTTAGGCATATAGAGTTCATTCCATGTCTAAGCATACGAAGTTCATTCCCAGTTTAAGATTGGATTGGACCGAGTGTTGTAGTAGCAAGACCAGCAGCAGGATCAACAGCACGTATGAGGGGACTGGGCTGATCCCCAGCTTGCGCATTCTACCCCTTCAGCCGGCCTCTCCGGTCGGTTGAGCGCCCGCACACTCGTTTTGTGGGTTGATTTAGGCATATGAAGTTCATCCCCAGTCTAAGCATATAAAGTTCATTCCTAGTCTAAGATCTTACTGGATTGAGGGTTGCGACATTCTGCCTCTCTGGTCGGCTGAGCGCCCACACGCTCATTTCCTGGGTTGGTTTATGGATACGAACTTCATTCCATGTCTAAGCATACGGAGTTCATTCCCAGTCTAAGAGTTTAAGCCACGGTGCACATGCTGGGCTCGGGCATGTGCTGGTGCCACATTTTTTTTGCCCGAGACACCATCACCGAAGCATCACCGGAGACCCTAACCGACGGCATTGGGGGTTCCAACGATTGGGGGGTTGGGGGGTGTGCACACATGAGGTGCGATGGGTGCTGGTACTTGGCCCTTATATTGGCCCCCTATCCCTCATCAAACCTCGAGAACTCACACCCCCTTAAAGAGCATTTGAGATTTTATAGGTTTGCTGCCAGTAGCCATTAAAGTGTCTGAAATGGGGACAACTTTTTCAAACGGTCACAAAATCTTCTCCACTTCGAGTTTTTAGCTGAATTTTTTTTGTGCATGCCAAAAAAAATACAAGGATCACCTCTACGAAATTTGGCGACAAAACTATTTCTAAAAAAATTTTAAAAAATCCCGAACCGTAAAATGTTTTGAAAATCGTGAAAAATAGAAAACAAGTCATCTTGCCACGAAACTTCACATGAAGACTTAGGGGACCATTGCATGAATTTACAACCCATAAAAATGGCATTGGCAGGGCAGAAATATGAAGATGTGCTTGAACCAACCTACCACCCATTCGATCCCCAGCTTACGCATCCTGCCTCTCTGGTCGATTGAATCGGACCGAGGGTTGTGGCAGCAGGATCGACAGCATGCAGAGGGGGACCGAGTCGATCCCTGGCTTGCGCATTATGCCTCTCCGACCAGCTCAACGCTCGTACGCTCGTTTCGTGGGTTAACTTAAGCATACGAAGTTCATTCCCAGTCTAAGATCGGATCGGACTGAGGGTTGTGACAGCAGGATTGACAGCACGCAGAGGGGATCGGGTCAATCTTCGACTTGTGCATTCTGCCTCTCCGGTCGGCCGAGTGCCCGCATGCCCGTTTCGTGGGTTGACTTAGGCATAGGGAGTTCATTCCATGTCTAAGCCCCAGTCGAATTGAGGGTTGTGGCAGCGGGACCGGCAGCACGTAGAGAGGGACTGGGTCGATCCTCGGCTTACGCATTATGCCTCTTCGACTAGCTCAGTGCCCGTACACTCGTTTTGTAAGTTGACTTAGGTATACGGAGTTCATTCCCAGTGTAAGATCAGACCAAACCGAGGGTTGCGGTAGTAGGATCGATAGCACGCAGGGGGTGATCGGGCCGGTCCCGACTTGCGCATTCTGCCTCTTCAGTAGGCTAAGCACCCGCAAGCTCGTTTCGTGGGTTGCTTAGGCATACGGAGTTCATTCCCAGCCTAAGATCAGATCGGACCGAGGGTTACGGCAGTAGGACCAGCAGTAGGATCGACAGCACACAGGGTGGGATCGGGTTGATCCCCGACTTACGCATTCTACCTATCTGGCCAGCTGAGCGCTTGCACGCTCGTTTCGTGGGTTGACTTAGGCATACAGAGTTCATCCCCAATCTAAGCATACAGATTTCATTCCCAGTCTAAGATCAGATCAGACCGAGGGTTACGACAGTAGGATCAGTAGCACATAGGGGGGACTGGGTCGGTCCCTGACTTGCGCATTTTACCTCTCCGGCCAGCTGAGCGCCCGCACGCCCGTTTCATGGGTTGGCTTAGGCATAGGGAGTTCATTCCATGTATAAGCCCCAGTCGGACCAAGGGTTATGCCAGTGGGATCGGCAGCACACAGAGGGGGACTGGGCCGATCCCCGACTTGCGCATTCTGCCTCTCCGGTCGGCTGAGCGCCCGCACGCTCGTTTCATGGGTTGGCTTAGGCATATGGAGTTCATTCCATGTCTAAGCTTAGGGAGTTCATTCCCAGTGTAAGAGTTTGAGCCACGGTGCACATGCTAGGCTCGGGCATGTGCTGGTGTCGCATTTTTTTTGTTTGGGGCACCATCATCAAAGCATCGTCGGAGAGCCTAACCGGCGGCATTAGGGGTTCTGGCGATTGGGGGGCCGGGGGGTGTGCACACAAGATGTGCGATGGGTGCTGGTACTTGGCCCTTATATTGGCCCCCTATCCCTCATCAAACCTTAAGAACTCACACCCCCTTAAAGAGCATTTGAGATTTTATAGGTTTGCTGCCAGTAGCCATTAAAGTGTCTTAAATGGGGACACTTTTTTCAAACGATCACAAAATCTTCTCCACTTTGAGTTTTTAGCTGAATTTTATTTTGCATTCCAAAAAAAATACAAGGATTACCTCTACCAAATTTGGACACAAAACTCTTTCTAAAAAAAGTTTAAAAAATCACGAACCGTAAAAAGTTTCAAAAATGCTGAAAAATAGAAAACGGCTCGTCTTGCCACGAAACTTCACATGAAGGCTTAGGGGACCATTCTATGAATTTACAAACCATAAAAATAGCATTGGCATGGTAGAAATATGAAGATGTGCTTGAACCCACCTACCATCCGTCTGCACGCTCGTTTCATGGGTTGACTTAGGCATACGGAGTTCATCCCCAAACTAAGCATACGAAGTTCATTCCCAGTCTAAGATCAGATCGGACCGAGTGTTGCAGTAGTAGGATCGATAGCACGTAGGGGGACCGGGCCGATCCCTGGCTTAGGCATTCTACCTCTCTGACCGGTCGAGCACCCGCACGCCCGTTTCATGGGTTGGCTTAGGCATATAGAGTTCATTCATGTCTAAGCCTCAGCCAGATCGAGGGTTATGCCAACAGGACCTGTAGCACGCAGAAGGGGATCAGGCTGATCCCCGACTTGCGCATTATGCCTCTCCGGTTGGCTCAGTGCCCGCACGCTCATTTTGTGGGTTGACTTAGGCATACGGAGTTCATTCCCAATCTATGATCGGATCGGACCGAGGGTTGCGGCAGTAGGTTCAATAGCACGCGGGAGGGACCGGGTCGATCCTCGACTTGCGCAATCTACCTCTCCAGTCGGTTGAGGACCCGTACGTTTGATTCGTGGGTTGGCTTAGGCATATAGAGTTCATTCCATGTCTAAGCATAAGGAGTTCATTCCCAGTCTAAGATCAGATCGGATCGAGGGTTGCGGTAGTAGTACCAGCAGTAAGATCGGCAGCAAGCAAGAGGGGATCGGGCCAATCCCTGGCTTACGCATTCTGCGTCTCTGTCAGACTGAGTGCCCGCACGCTCGTTTCGTGGGTTGGCTTAGGCATACAAAGTTCATTCCATGTCTAAGCATATGGAGTTCATTCCAGCCTAAGATCAGATCAGACCGAGGGTTGCAGTAGCAGGACCAGCGACAGGATTGGCAGCACGTAAGGGGGGACTGAGCCAATCCCTGGCTTGTGCATTCTGCCTCTCTGGTCGGTTGAGCGCTCGCACATTCGTTTCATGGGTTGGCTTAGGCATACGGAGTTCATTCCATGTCTAAGCCCCAGTCGGACCGAAGGTTGTGGCAGCAGGACCGGTAGCAAGATCGATAGCATGCAGAGAGGGATCGGGCTGATTCTCGGTTTACACATTCTGTCTCTTTGATCGACCTCTCCAGTCGGCTGAGCGGCCGCACTTTCATTTCGTGGGTTGACTTAGGCATATGGAGTTCATCCCCAGTCTAAGCATACGGAGTTCATTCCCAGTCTAAGATCAAACCGGACCAAGGGTTGCGACAGCAATATCGACAACACGCAGGGGGGACCGAGTCAATCTCTGACTTGTGCATTCTGCGTCTTCGACTGGCGGAGTGCCCGCACGACCGTTTCGTGGGTTGGCTTAGGCATAGGGAGTTCATTCCATGTCTAAGCCCTAGCCGAACTGAGGGTTGTGGTAGCGAGACCGGCAGCATGCAGAGGGGGATCGGGTCGATCCACGACTTGCGCATTATGCCTCTCCGGTAGGCTTAGCGCCCGAACGCTCGTTTCATGGGTTGACTAAGGTATACTAAGTTCATTCCCAGTCTAAGATTAGACTGAACCAAGGGTTGTGGTAGTAGGATGGGCAGCACGCAGTGGGGGACTGGGACGGTCCCCAGCTTGTGCATTCTGCCTCTCTGGCCAGCTGAGCGCCCGTACACTCGTTTCATTGGTTGGCTTAAGCATACGGAGTTCATTCCATGTCTAAGCATTCAGAGTTCATTCCCAGTTTATGATTGGATCGGACTGATGGTTGTGGTAGCAGAACTAGCAGCAGGATCGGTAGCATGTAGGGGGGATCGAGTTGATCCTCAACTTACGCATTATGCCTCTCCAACCGGTTCAGCACCCGTGCGCTCGTTTCGTGGGTTGATTTAGGCATACGAAGTTCATTCCCAGTCTAAGATCGGATCGAATGGAGGGTTGTGGTCACAGGATCGACAGCACGCAAGGGGGACCAGGTCGATCCTCGGCTTGTGCATTCTACCTCTCCGACCGACTGAGCACCTGCATGCTCATTTCGTGGGTTGGCTTAGGCATACGGAGTTCATTCCATGTCTAAGCATACGGAGTTCATTCCCAGTCTAAGATTAGACCGGATTGAGGGTTGCGATAGTAGGACCAACAGCAGGATCGACAGTACGCAAGGGGGACCAGGCCGATCCCCGGCTTGCGCATTCTGCCTTTCCGATCGGCTGAGCGCCCACACGCTCGTTTTGTGGGTTGGCTTAGGCATACGGAGTTCATTCTATGTCTAAGCCCCAGCCGAATTGAGGGTTATGGCAGTAGGATCGGTAACGGGATCAGCAGCAAGTAGAGAGGGACTGGGCTGATCCCCGGCTTGTGCATCATGCCTTTTCGACCGACCTCTCCGGTCGGCTGAGTGCCCATACGCTCATTTTGTGGGTTGACTTAGGCATACGGAGTTCATCCCCATTATATGCATATGGAGTTCATTCCCAGTCTAAGATCAGACCGAACTGAGGGTTGCGATAGCAAGATCGGTAGCACGTAGGGGGACCGGGTTGATCCCTGACTTGTGCCTTCTGCCTCCCTGGCCGGCTGAGCGCCTGCACGCTCGTTTCGTGGGTTGGCTTAGGCAGAGGGAGTTCATTCCATGTCTAAGCCCCAGTCGGACTGAGGGTTGTGGCAGCGGGACAGGTAGCACGCAGTGGGGGATTGTGCTGATCCTTGACTTGCACATTATGCCTCTCTGGCCGACTGAGTGCCCGCACGCTCGTTTCATGGGTTGGCTTAGGCATACGAAGTTCATTCCATGTCTAAGCGTATGGAGTTCATTCCCAGTCTAAGATTTTGAGCCACGGTGCACATGCTGGGCTTGGGCATGTGCTGGTGCCACATTTTTTTCACCCGGGGCACCATTGTCGGAGCATCGCCGGAGAGCCTAACCAGTGGCATTGGGGGTTTCGACGATTGGGGGGCTGGGGGGGTGTGCGCACATGATGTGCGATGGGTGCTAGTACTTGTGTCACGGGCTCCAACCTTAGACTCAAAAATCGTGCGGCCTGAGGCTTGGAATCTCCTCTTTTATGCCTAAGTCAGCCTAAAACACAAGTGTACGGGCACTAGAACAACGGGAAGGGCTGATTACGCAAGTTAAAGAGAAATAGGATAAGAAGGCAGAATTCTAGAAATGCTCTTGTATTCACTGAAACGAAAGTGTTTGTTGGTGTATAAATGAGGGAGGAGCAGCCCTCTATTTATGGTTGGGGCTCCAGCTTACACTTAATGGCAATATCCCTAGAATAAAGGCTAAAATCATGGGATTATACAGATTACAATCAATCAGGATGTTAACTCCTGATTTTCAGGGTCAACCAAATCTGCCAGGATGCTGCTGCTGATCCTGCATGCTTCTAGAAGCTTCCCTTGCGTGTCCAGCACCTTGGGCCCTTCTGGATGTGGTACGGGCAGCTTGTATGCCAGGCCTTGGTCTCACGGGCTAGCTTACAAGTTGGGCAGGCGTTCTGAACTTGTTTGCTAGGCTTTGCACTTAGATAACCGCCAGCATGCCTGGTCTGCGGGCCTCAACCTCTGGCTCACTTGCTGGTGCGCCTGATGTGCCTGGTGCACCCGGCCAGGGTGTGACATTCTCCCTCACCTGATTGCGCAATGCCCTCGTTGCATCTTCTGCATGGTACTGCCTGATCTGGTCCTTGAACTGCCATAAGTCATCTATTGGTTCCTAGCTCGCCTCACTGTCTAGAAGTCCCTTCCAACGCACCAAGTACTCTTATCTTGGCTGATAGTTCTTCCGTCTCACCTCCTGGTCAGCTATGATGCTATGGACCTCCTTCTCATATGAGGCCTTACTCCCAATGGCGCACGCTTTGACTCTGCCCATCTTGGATCTCCCTCATCCTCATGGAACGGCTTGAGCATGCTCACATGGAACACCAGATGTACCCTCGACTTGGGTGGCATATCCAGCTTGTAGGCAACCTTGCCTACCCTCTTGACTACTCAGAAAGGTCCCTCATACCTCTGGACTAGGCCTTTGTGCAGCCTCCTATGGCGCACAATGGGATGCAGCTTCACCAACGCCAAGTCTCCAACTTGGAACTGCACGTCCTACCTATTCTGGTCTGCCCACTTCTTCGACCTCCTGGCTGCCTTGTGTAGACAAACTCTGGCCACGTCAATTTGCTCCTGCCATGCCTTGGCAAACTTGTATGCTGCTGGATTTGGCCCTGTATAACCTGCAGCAATTGAACCGGGTGTTAGTGGTTGTTGTCCTGCCACAACCTCAAATGGGCTCTGGTTCGTTGCCTCGCTCCTTTGCAAGTTATAGGAAAACTATGCAATATCTAGCATCTTTGGCCAGTCCCTTTGTGTGGCACTCATATAGTGCCTGAGGTAGACCTCCAATAGTCCATTCACTTGTTTTGTCTACCCATCGGTCTGTGGATGCGTGCTGGTGGAAAAGTTCAAGTCTGACCCCAACAGCTTGAACAACTCAGTCTAGAACCTGCCTGTGAAATGCCCATCCCGATCACTAACAATGGTCCTCGACACTCCCCGTCCCAATCTCCTGCTGGGCGAATGAGCACTTCTCCCTCTTGACAAACAGCTTGTGTGCCCGCAACACCTCGAACACCTGTCTCAAGAGGTCTACATGCTCTCCCAAAGTTTGGCTGTAGATCACAATGTCATCCAAATAAACCATAACAAACCGATCAAGGAATGACTGAAGTACCTTGTTCATAAGGATGCAGAATGTTGCTGGGGCATTCATGAGTCCGAAAGGCATCACCAAGAACTCATACGAACCATACCGAGTGACACATGCTATCTTTGGCTCATCTCCCTCCGCGATCCTGACTTGATAGTAGCCTGACCTCAAATCCAGCTTGATGAACCACCTTGCGCTCCCAAGTTGATCGAACAAGTCTGCAATGAGTGGGATGGGATACTTGTTCTTGATGGTTAGCTTGTTCAAAGCCCGGTAGTCTATGCACAGCCGTAACGACCCATCATGCTTGCGCTAAAATAGAATCGGTGCACCATAGGGTGCCTTCAATGGCCTGATGAAGCTAGCATCAACTAACTCTTTGAGCTGCTTCCTCAACTCCTCCAACTCTGGTGGAGACATTCGGTAAGGGGCTCTAGCTGGTGGCTTGGCCTCAGACACCAGCTCGATCTTGTGGTCCACCTCTCTCTTAGGTGGTAGCTTGCTAGGTAGCTTTGCAGGCATCACATCACTAAAGGTCTTCAGCACTTTTAGCACCTCCAAAAGTGACTCGGTCTCCTTCTCCCTCGGCTCATCATATTTCAGGGCTGCCAAGAAGGTGTCTTCTTGTCTGCTTATCGCCTTGGCAAATTGGATGGCTGACACCACCCGTGACCCAACTCCAGACCCTCTCTTCAATGGCACTAGGCATTGGCACTGTGCATCCAAGATGCAAACACAATTGGCAAAAGGCACAAGGAGGGCGTTAATCCGAACAAAGAAATCCAACCCAATCACAAACTCATAGTTGTCAAGGGGTATTACCTCAATGGTCTCCTTGCCTTTCTAGTCTCCAAGCTGCAACTCCACTCCCCGCGTTACTCCAATGGCTAGAACTTCATTGGAGTTCACTGTTTTGATGGTACCAGTCCCTTTCTGCACCTTTAGTCTGAGCTTCTGGGCTCTATCACCTAAAAAAAAAAGATGTGAGGCACCTGTGTCCACCAGTGCGCTCACCTTCTGACCTGCAACCATTAGATCTACAAATATCAAGCCCTTTGGCTTACGGCTCCCCTTACTCTGGACAGCATTGAGCACCAACGACCCAAGCTTTACTGCCCTTGACTCTGGCTCCTCGTTAGACTCCTTGTCTACAGCAGCCAGCTTGCCTTTCTGCGGGCAATTACGTGCTTTATGGCTCCCTCCACATAGGTAGCATGCTAGTGGCTCTCGGTCCCCCTTTGCTTTCCATTTGCTTGCTAGTGGCTTCTTCTCACCATCCTTGGTTGAACGGTCTTGGTCTCCATCCTTGGACTCCTAATCACGGTCTTTCCCCTTGGACTGCTTCTTTCAATCCCTATCATCCTTACCCTTACCCTTGGGCTTGGTAGACTTGAACTTGTTCAGAGGCTTGAACTCTATCAAGGCCTCGACAGTAGTCATGGCTTTAGCCAAGTCATGAACTCCTCTCTTTTGTAGCTCATGCTTCACCCACGGCTTTAGCCCATCCATGAAAGCAAATAAGGCATCCTTCTCACCTAGATCCAAGATCTATAGCATCAGTTCAGAGAATTTCTGGACATACTCCCTTATGTCCCCTTGCTAGCTCAGCCTGCACAACTTTGCCCGCGCCTCATCATCAGCATACTCTGGGTAAAATTGTTCTCTGAACTCCTTTTGAAACTCTACCCAGGTTCCAATCTTGGCACTCCCATGCCTGACATTATCACACCTTCACCTCTACCATAATAAGGCTACATCAGTGAGATACATAGTAGCGGTGCTTACCTTTATCGCCTCGTCTTGCATGCCCATGGCCTGGAAGTACTGCTCCATACCCCAAAGGTAGTTATCTACTTCCTTGGCCACCCTAGTCCCCTTGAACTCCTTAGACTTGGACACTCCAGCAAACATGCCATTCCCAATGGCAGTCTTGCAAGCAACGAGCTCACTGGTAAGCTCCTCCATCCGCTGGTGCATGGCCTCCATGCCATCGTGCAAGGTCAGCACTTCAACCTCTAAGGTCTGATTCTTTTGGGTGAACACGTCCAAGCCTTTGTTGAGAACAGCTTGCACCTCACTTTGGATCTCTTCCCTCATGGAGTCTAGCGATGTAATGTGAGTCTCTACCCCCTCAAGCTTCTCCCTTATGTCACCCATGGTCACCTCCACCTTGGCCAGCCTACCATCTATGGTAGACCAAATATCTCTAGAACTGGCTTTCTTCCCTCTTCCACGCCCATGCTCTTGGGCCTCTGGTTGTTGGTTAAAAGCGTCACTTTGGGACGCCATCTCAATAGCACGTAGGGGGATCGAGCCGATCCCCGGCTTCTGCATTCTGCCTCTCCGACCGGTTGAGTGCCCGCACGCCCATTTCTTAGGTTGGCTTAGGCATAGGGAGTTCATTCCATGTCTAAGCCCCAGTCGGATTGAGGGTTGTGGTAGCGGGACTGGAAGCACGCAGAAGGGGACCGAGCCGATCCTCGGCTTGCCCATTATGCCTCTCCGGTCGGTTCAGCGCCCGCACGCTCATTTCATGGGTTGGCTTTGGCATACGGAGTTCATTCCCAGTCTAAGATCGAACCAGACTGAGGGTTGTGGCAGCAGGATCGACAGCACGCAAGGGGGACTGGGCTGTTCCCCAGCTTGCGCATTCTACCTCTCTGACCGACTGAGCGCCCGCATGCTCGTTTCGTGGGTTGGCTTAGCCATATAGAGTTCATTCCATGTCTAAGGATACGGAGTTCATTCCTAGTCTAAGATCGAACCGGACCGAGGGTTGCGATAGTAGGACCAGCAACAGGATCGACAGCACACAGGGGAGACCGGGCTGATCCCCAGCTTGCGCATTCTGCTTCTCTGGTCGGCTGAGCGCCCGCACGCTCGTTTTATCGGTTGGCTTAGGCATACGGAGTTCATTCCATGTCTAAGCCCCAGTCGGATCGAGGGTTGTGGTAGCAGGACCGACAGCGGGATGGCAGCACATAGAGGGGGACCAAGCTGATCCCCGACTTGCGCATTATGCCTCTCTGGCCGGCCTCTCCGGCAGGCTGAGCGCCCGTACGCTCTTTTCGTGGGTTGACTTAGGCATACGTAGTTCATCCCCAGCCTAACTTACAGAGTTCATTCCCAGTCTAAGATCAGACTGGATCGAGGGTTGCGGCAGCAGGATCGACATCACGCAGGGGGGACCAGGCCGATCCTCGGCTTGCGCATTCTACCTCTCCGATCGGCTAAGCCCCCGCACACCCGTTTCGTGGGTTGGCTTAGGCATAGGGAGTTCATTCCATGTCTAAGCCCTAGCCAGACCGAGGGTTGTGGCAGTGGGATTGACAGCACGCAGAGGGGGACCAAGTTGATCCCCGGTTTGCGCATTATGCCTCTCCGACCCGCTCAACGCCCGAACGATCGTTTCGTGGGTTGACTTAGGCATACGGAGTTCATTCCCAATCTAAGATCGGACTGGACTGAGGGTTGCAGCAGTAGGATCGATAGCACCTAGGGGGGATCGGGTCGATCCCTGGCATGTGCATTCTGCCTCTCCGGCCGACTGAGCACCCTCACGCTCATTTCGTGGGTTGGCTTAGGCATACAGAGTTCATTCCATGTCTAAGCATACAGAGTTCATTCCCAATCTAAGATCGGACCGGACCGAGGGTTGCGGCAGCAGGACCAGCAGTAGGATCGACAGCACGCAGGGGGGACTAGGTTGATCCCCGATTTGCGCATTCTACCTCTCCGGTCGGCTGAGCGCCCGCACACTTGTTTCATGGGTTGGCTTAGGCATACGGAGTTCATTCCATGTCTAAGCATACGGAGTTCATTCCTAGTCTAAGAGTTTGAGCAACGGTGCACATGTTGGGCTTGGGCATGTGCTGGTGCCGCATTTTTTTTGCCCGGGGCACCATCGTCAGAGCATCGTCGGAGAGCCTAACCGGTGGCATTAGAAATTCATCCCCAATCTAAGCATACAGAGTTCATTCCTAGTCTAAGATCAGATTGGATCGAGGGTTGCGGTAGCAAGATCGACAGCACGCAAGGGGGACTAGGTCGATCCCCAACTTGCGCATTCTTCCTCTTCGATTGGTTGAGCGCCCACACACCTTTTCCATGGGTTGGCTTAGGCATAGGGAGTTCATTCCATGTCTAATCCCTAGCTGGACCGTTGGTTGTGGCAGCGAGACCGATAGCACGCAGAGGGGGACTGGGTCAATCCCCGGCTTGCGCATTCTGCCTCTCTGGCCGGCTGAGCGCTCGCACTCTCGTTTCGTGGGTTGGCTTAGGCATACGGAGTTCATTCCCAGTCTAAGAGTTTGAGCCATGATGCACATGTTGGGCTCGGGCATGTGCTGGTGCCGCATTTTTTTCGCCTGGGGCACCATCGCCGGAGCATTGCCAGAGAGCCTAACCGACAGCATTAGGGGTTCCGACGATTGGGGGGCCGAGGGGTGTGCGCACATGATGTGTGATGGGTACTAGTACTTGGTCCTTATATTGGCCCCCTATCCCTCATCAAACCTCGAGAACTCACACCCCCTTAAAGAACATTTGAGATTTTATAGGTTTGCTGCCAGTAGCCATTAAAGTGTCTAAAATGGGGACACTTTTTTCAAACGGTCACAAAATCTTCTCCACTTCGATTTTTTAGCTGAATTTTTTGGTGCATGCCAAAAAAAATACCAGGATCACCTCTACCAAATTTGGGGACAAAACGCTTTCTAAAAAAAATTTAGAAAATTCCAAACCGCAAAAAGTTTCAAAAATCGTGAAAAATAGAAAACGGGTCTTCTTGCCACGAAACTTGACATGAACGCTTAGGGGACCATTGTATGAATTTACAAGCCATAAAAATGGCATTGGCATGGCAGAAATAGGAAGATGTGCTTGAACCCACCTACCACTCGTTCGATCCCTAGCTTGCGCACCCTGCCTCTCTGGTCGGCTGAACGTCTGCACGCTCATTTCATGGGTTGACTTAGGCATACGGAGTTCATCCCCAATCTAAGCATGCGGAGTTCATTCCCAGTGTAAGATCAGACCGGACCGAGGGTTGCGGCAGCAGGATCGACAGCACGCAGGGGGGACCGAGTCGATCCCCGGTTTGCGCATTCTACCTCTCTAGCCAGTTGAGCACCCGCACGCCCATTTTATGGGTTGGCTAAGGCATAGGGAGTTCATTCCATGTCTAAGCCCCAGCCAGACTGAGCGTTGTGGCAGCGGGATCGGCAGGACACAGTGGGGGATCGGGCCAATCCCCAGCTTGCGCATTATGCCTATCCGGTCGGCTCAGCGCCCGCACGCTCATTTCATGGGTTGACTTAGGCATACAGAGTTCATTCCCAGTCTAAGATCAGACCGGACCGAGGGTTGTGGTAGCAGGATTGACAGCACGCAGGGGTGGACCAGGCCGATCCCTAGCTTGCGCATTCTACCTCTCCGGCCAGCTGAACGCCCGCACGCTCGTTTCGTGGGTTGGCTTAGCCATAGGTAGTTCATCCCCAATTTAAGCATACGGGGTTCATTCCCAGTCTAAGATTGCACCAGAATGAGGGTTGCGGCAGCAGGATCGACATCACGCAGGGGGGACCAAGCCGATCCCCGGCTTGCACATTCTGCCTCTCCGGTCGGCTAAGCTCCCGCATGCCCATTTCATGGGTTGGCTTAGGCATAGGGAGTTCATTCCTTGTCTAAGCCCTAGCCAGACCGAGGGTTGTGGTAGTGGGACAAGCAGCACGCAGAGGGGGACAGGGTCGATCCCTGACTTGCACATTATGCCTCTCCGGTCGACTTAGGGCCCGAACGCTCGTTCCGTGGGTCAACTTAGGCATACGGAGTTCATTCCCAGTCTAAATCAGACCAGACCGAGGGTTGTGGTAGCAGGATCAACAACACGTAGGGGGGATCGGGCCGGTCCCTGGCTTGCACATTTCGCCTCTTCGACCGGCTGAGCACCCTCACGCTCATTTCATGGGTTGGCTTAGGCATACAGAGTTCATTCCATGTCTAAGCATACGGAGTTCATTCCCAATCTAAGATCGGACCAGATCGAGGGTTGTGGCTGCAGGACCAGTAGCAGGATCGACAGCACGCAAAGAGGGACCGAGTCGATCCCCGACTTATGCATTCTGCCTCTCTGGCCGATTGAGTACCCGCACGCTCATTTCGTGGGTTGGCTTAGGCATATGGAGTTCATTCCATGTCTAAGCATCCGAAGTTCATTCCCAGTCTAAGAGTTTGAGCCACGGTGCACATGCTGGGCTCGGGCATATGCTGGTGTCGCATTTTTTTTGTCTGGGGCACCATCGCCTGAGCATCACCGGAGAGCCTAACCGGTGGCATTGGAAATTCATCCCCAGTCTAAGCATATAGAGTTCATTCCCAGTCTAAGATCAGATCGGACCGAGGGTTGTGGTAGTAGGATCAGCAGCACGTAAGGGGGACCGGGCTGATCCTCGACTTACGTATTCTTCCTCTTTGACCGGTTGAGTGCCCGCACGCCCGTTTCATGGGTTGGCTTAGGCATAGGGAGTTCATTCCATGTCTAATCCCCAGTCGGACCAAGGGTTGTGGTAGCGGGACCGACAGCATGAAAAAGGGGACTGGGTCGATCCTCGGCTTGTGCATTCTGCCTCTCTGGCTGACTGAGCGCCCGCACGCTCGTTTCGTGGGTTGGCTTAGGCATATGGAGTTCATTCCATGTCTAAGCATATAGAGTTCATTCCCAATCTAAGAGTTTGAGCCATGATGCCCATGCTGGGCTCGGGCATGTGCTGGTGCCGCATTTTTTTTGCCTGGGGCACCATCTTTGGAGCATCACCGGAGAGCCTAACCAACGGCATTGAGGGTTTCAACGATTGGAGGGTCAGGTCGATCCTTAGCTTGCGCATTATGCCTCTCTGGTCAGCTTAGCGCCCGCACGCTCATTTCATGGGTTGACTTAGGCATACGAAGTTCATTCCCAGTCTAAGATCAGACCGGACCGAGGGTTGTGGTAGCAAGATCGACAGCACGCAGGGGTGGACCGAGCCAGTCCACAGCTTGCGTATTCTACCTCTCCGGCCAGCTGAGCGCCCGCACGCTCTTTTCGTGGGTTGGCTTAGCCATACGGAGTTCATTCCATGTCTAGGGGTACAGAGTTCATTCCCAGTCTAAGATCTAACCGGATCGAGGGTTGCAGCAGTAGGACCAGTAGCAGGATCGGCAGCACGTAGGGGGAGATCGGGCGATCCCTGGCTTACGCATTTTGCCTCTCCGACCGGCTGAGCACCCGCACGCTCGTTTCCTTGGGTGGCTTAGGCAGACGAAGTTCATTCCATGTCTAAGCCCCATCCGATCGAGGGTTGTGGTAGCAGGACCGACAACGAGATCTACAGCACGTAGAGGGGGACCAGGCTGATCCCCGGCTTGCGCATTATGCCTCTCTAGTCGGTTGAGTGCCCGTATGCTCTTTTCATGGGTTGACTTAGGCATATGTAGTTCATCCCCAGTCTAAGCATATGGAGTTCATTCCCAGTCTAAGATCAAACCGGACCGAGGGTTGCGGTAGCAGGATCGACATCACGCGAGGGGGTCCGGGCCGATCCTCGACTTACGCATTCTGCCTCTCCGACCGGCTAAGCTCCCGCACACCCGTTTCATGGGTTGGCTTAGGCTTAGGGAGTTCATTCCATGCCTAAGCCCCAGCCAGACCGAGGGTTGTGGCAAAGGGGGATCGGCAGCATGCAGAGGGGGATTGGCAGCACGCAGAGGGGGATCGGGCCGATTCCTAGCTTGCGCATTATGCCTCTCGGGCTGGCTCAGCACCCGAATGCTCGTTTCGTGGGTCGACTTAGGCATACGGAGTTCATTCCCAGTCTAAGATCAGATCGGACGAAGGGTTGCAGTAGCAAGAATGACAGAACACAGGAGGGGATCGAGCCGATCCCTGGCTTGTGCATTCCGCCTCTCCGGCCGGTTGAGCACCCATATGCTCATTTCGTGGGTTGGCTTAGGCATACAGAGTTCATTCTATGTCTAAGCATACAGAGTTCATTCCCAAACTAAGATTGGACCAGACTGAGGGTTGCGATAGCAAGACTAGTAGCAGGATCTGCAGCACGCAGGGGGGACTGGGCAGATCCCCGGCTTGCGCATTCTACCTCTCCGACCGGCTGAGTGCCCGCACGCTCGTTTCGTGGGTTGGCTTAGGCATACGAAGTTCATTTCATGTCTAAGCATACGGAGTTCATTCCCAGTCTACGAGTTTGAGCCATGGTACACATGCTGGGCTCGGGCATCTGCTGGTGCTGTATTTTTTTTCCCTGAGGCACCATCGCTGGAGAGCCTAACCGGTGGCATTGGAAATTCCTCCCCATTCTAAGCATACAGAGTTCATTCCCAGTTTAAGATCAGATTGGACTGAGGGTTGCTGTAGCAAGATCGGCAGCACGTAAGGGGGACCGGGCCGATCCCCGACTTGCGCATTCTTCCTCTCCGATCGGCTGAGCGCCCGCACCCTCGTTTCGTGGGTTGGCTTAGGCATAGGGAGTTCATTCCATGTCTAATCCCCAGCCAGACTGAGGGTTGTGGCAGCAGGCTGACAGCATGTAGAGGGGGATTGGGTTGATCCCCGACTTGCGCATTCTGCCTCTCTGGCCGGCTGAGCACCCGCACGCTCATTTCGTGGTTTGGCTTAGGCATACGGAGTTCATTCCATGTCTAAGCATACGGAGTTCATTCCCAGTCTAAGAGTTTGAGCCATGATGCACATGCTAGGCTCGAGCATGTGCTGGTGCCGCATTTTTTTTGCCCAGGGCACCATCATTGGAGCATCGTCGCAGCATCGTCGGAGAGCCTAACCGGTGGCATTGGGGGTACCGACGATTGGGGGGCCAGGGGGTGTGCGCACATGATGTGCGATGGGTGCTGGTACTTGGCCCTTATATTGGCCCCCTATCCCTCGTCAAACCTCGAGAACTCACACCCGTTTAAAGAGTAAATTTTATAGGTTTGCTGCTAGTAGCCATTAAAGTGTCTGAAATGGGGACACTTTTTTCAAACGGTCACAAAATCTTCTCCACTTCGAGTTTTTAGCTGAATTTTTTGGTGCATGCCAAAAAAAATACAAAGATCACCTCTACCAAATTTGGGGACAAAACTCTTTCTAAAAAAATTTTAAAAAATCGCAAACCACAAAAAGTTTTGAAAATTGTGAAAAATAGAAAACGGGTCGTCTTGCCATGAAACTTGACATGAAGGCTTAGGGGACCATTGTATGAATTTAGAAGCCATAAAAATGGCATTGTCATGGCAGAAATATGAAGATGTGCTTCAACCCACCTTCCACCCGTTCGATCCCTAGCTTGCGCACCCTACCTCTCTGGTCGGCTGAGCGTCCGCACGCTCGTTTCGTGGGTTGACTTAAGCATATGGAGTTCATCCCCAGTCTAAGCATGTGGAGTTCATTTCCAATCTAAGATCAGATCGGACCGAGGGTTGTGGCAGCAGGATCGACAGCACGTACGGGGGACCGGGCCGATCCTCGGTTTGCGCATTCTACGTCTCCGGTCGACTGAGCGCCCCGCACGCCCTTTTCATGGGTTGGCTAAGGCATAAGGAGTTCATTCCATGTCTAAGCCCCAGCCGAACCGAGGTTTGTGGCAGCGGGATCGATAGAACACAGAGGGGGACCACGTCGATCCCCAGCTTGGGCATTTTGCCTCTCCGACCGGCTAAGCGCCCGCAGGCTCGTTTCATGGGTTGGCTTAGACATACGGAGTTCATTCCATGTCTAAGCATACGGAGTTCATTCCCAGTCTAAGATCGGACCGGACCAAGGGTTGTGGTAGCAGGACCAGTAGCAAGATCGACAGCATGCAGGGGGGGAGCTAGCCAATCCCTGGCTTGCGCATTCTACCTCTTCGGTCGGCTAAGCGACGGCACGCTCATTTCATGGGTTGGCTTTGGCATACGAAGTTCATTCCATGTCTAAGCCCCAGCTGGACCGAGGGTTGTGGTAGCAGGACCAGTAGCGAGGTCAGCAACATGCAGAGGGGGATTGCGTTGATCCCTGGCTTACGCATTATGCCTCTCTGGCTGGCTGAGCGCCCGTACGCTCGTTTCATGGGTTGGCTTAGGCATACAGAGTTCATTCCATGTTTAAGCATACGGAGTTCATTCCCAGTCTAAGAGTTTAAGCCACGGTGCACATGCTGGGCTCGGGCATGTGCTGGTGCCGCATTTTTTTTGCTCGGGGCACCATCACCGGAGCATCGCCGAAGAGCCTAACCAGTGGCATTGGGGGTTCTGACGATTGGGGGGGTCGGGGGGTGTGCGCACATGATGTGTGATGGGTGCTGGTACTTGGCCCTTATATTGGCCCCCTATCCATCATCAAACCTCAAGAACTCACACCCCCTTAAAGAGCATTTGAGATTTTATAGGTTTGGTGCCAGTAGCCATTAAAGTGTTTAAAATGGGGACAATTTTTTGAAACGGTCACAAAATCTTCTCCACTTTGAGTTTCTGCTGAATTTTTTTGTGCATGCCAAAAAAAATACAAGGATCACCTCTACCAAATTTGGGGACAAAACTCTTTCTAAAAAAATTTTAAAAAATCCCGAACCTCAAAAAGTTTTGAAAATCATGAAAAATAGAAAATGGGTCGTCTTGCCACGAAACTTGACATGAATGCTTAGGGGACCATTGTATGACTTTACAAGCCATAAAAATGGCATTGGCATGGCAGAAATATGAAGATGTGCTTGAACCCACCTACCACCCGTTCGATCCCTGGCTTGCGCACCCTGCCTCTCTGGTCGGCTGAGCGTCCGCACGCTCATTTCGTGGGTTGACTTAGGCATACGGAGTTCATCCCCAGTCTAAGCATGCGGAGTTCATTCCTAGTCTAAAATTGGACTGGACTGAGGGTTACGGTAGTAGTATCGGTAGCACGCAGGAGGGATCAGGCCGATCCCCGGTTTGTGCATTCTGCCTCTTCGACCGACTGAGTACCCGTATGCCTGTTTCGTGGGTTGGCTAAGGCATAGGGAGTTCATTCCATGTCTAAGCCCCAGCCGGACCAAGGGTTCTAGCAGTGAGATCGGTAAGACATAGAGGGGGACCGGGTCGTTGCCTAGCTTGCGCATTTTGCCTCTCCGACCGACTGAGTGCCCGCATGCTCAGTTCGTGGGTTGGCTTAGGCATATGGAGTTCATTCCATGTCTAAGCATACGGAGTTCATTCCCAGTCTAGGATTGGACCAGACCGAGGGTTGCAGTAGTAGGACTAGTAGCAAGATTGACAGCATGCAGGGGGACCTGGACGATTCTCGGCTTGCGCATTCTACCTTTCCGGTCGGCTGAGCACCCGCACGCTCATTTCGTGGGTTGGCTTAGGCATGCGGAGTTCATTCCATGTCTAAGCATACGGAGTTCATTTCCAGTCTAAGAGTTTGAGCCATGGTGCACATGCTGGGCTCAGGCATGTGCTGGTGCCGCATTTTTTTCGCTCGGGGCACCATCGCCGGAGCATCGTCGAAGATCCTAACCGATGGCATTGGGGGTTACGACGATTGGGGGGGGCCGGGGGGTGTGCACACATGATGTGCAATGGGTGCTGGTACTTGGCCCTTATATTGGCTCCCTATCCGTCATCAAACCTTGAGAACTCACACCCCCTTAAAGAGCATTTGAGATTTTGTAGGTTTGCTGCCAGTAGCCATTAAAGTGTCTGAAATGGGGACAATTTTTTCAAACGGTCACAAAATCTTCTCCACTTCGAGTTTTTGGCTGAATTTTTTTATGCATGCCAAAAAAAATACAAGGATCACCTCTACCAAATTTGGGGACAGAACTCTTTCTAAAAAAATTTTAAAAAAATCCTAAACCTCAAAAAGTTTTGAAAATCATGAAAAATAGAAAACGGGTCGTCTTGCCATGAAACTTGACATGAACGCTTAGGGGACCATTGTATGACTTTAAAAGCCATAAAAATGGCATTGGCATGGCAGAAATATGAAGATGTGCTTGAACCCACCTACCTCCTGTTCGATCCCTGGCTTGCGCACCCTGCCTCAATGGTCGGCTGAGCGTCCGCACGCTCATTTCGTGGGTTGACTTAGGCATACGGAGTTCATCCCCGGTCTAAGCATGCGAAGTTCATTCCCAGTCTACGATCAGACTGGACCGAGGTTTGCAGCATCAGGATCGGTAGCACGCAGGGGGGATCGGGCCGATCCCCAGTTTGCACATTTTGCCTCTTCGACCGGCTGAGCACCCGTATGCCCGTTTCGTGGGTTGGCTAAGGCATAGGGAGTTCATTCAATGTCTAAGCCCCAGTTGGACCAAGGGTTCTAGCAGTGAGATCGGCAAGACGTAGAGGGGGACCGGGTCGATGCCCAGCTTGCGCATTTTGCCTCTCCGACCGGCTGAGCGCCCGCATGCTCAGTTCGTGGGTTGGCTTAGGCATACGGAGTTCATTCCATGTCTAAGCATACGGAGTTCATTCCCAATCTAAGATCAGACCGGACCGAGGGTTGCAGTAGCAGGACCAATAGCAGGATTGACAGTATGCAAGGGGGACCTGGACGATCCCCGGTTTGCACATTTTGCCTCTCCGATCGGCTGAGCGCCCGCACGCTCATTTCGTGGGTTGGCTTAGGCATACAGAGTTCATTCCATGTCTAAGCATACGGAGTTCATTTCCAGTCTAAGAGTTTGAGCCATGGTGCACATGCTGGGCTCAGGCATGTGCTGGTGCCGCATTTTTTTCGCTCGGGGCACCATCGTCGAAGCATCGTCGAAGATCCTAATTGGTGGAATTGGGGGTTGTAACGATTGGGGGGGGACGGGGTGTGTGCGCAAATGATATGCGATGGGTGCTAGTACTTGGCCCTTATATTGGCCCCCTATCCATCATCAAACCTTGAGAACTCACACCCCCTTAAAGAGCATTTGAGATTTTATAGGTTTGCTGCCAGTAGCCATTAAAGTGTCTGAAATGGGGACAATTTTTTCAAATAGTCACAAAATCTTCTCCACTTTGAGTTTTTGGCTGAATTGTTTTGTGCATGCCAACAAAAATACAAGGATCACCTCTACCAAATTTGGGGACAAAACTCTTTCTAAAAAAATTTTAAAAAATCCTAAACCTTAAAAAGTTTCAAAAAAATTAAAAAATAGAAAACGGGTCGTCTTGCCACGAAACTTGACATGAAGGCTTAGGGGACCATTGTATGAATTTACAAGCCATAAAAATGGCATTGGCATGGCAAAAATATGAAGATGTGCTTGAACCCACATACCACATGTTCGATCTCCGGCTTGCGCATCCTGCCTCTCTGGTCGGCTGAGCGTCCGTATGCTCGTTTTGTGGGTTGACTTAGGCATACGGAGTTCATTCCCATTCTAAGATTAGATCGAATCGAGGGTTACGGTAGTAGGATCGACAACACGCAAGGGGGACGGGTCGAGCCTTGGCTTTCGCATTCTACCTCTCCGACCGGCTGAGTGCCCGCACGCCTGTTTCGTGGGTTGGCTTAGGCATAGGGAGTTCATTCCATGTCTAAGCCACAGCCAGACCGAGGGTTGTGGTAGAGGGACTGGCAGTACACAGAGGGGGATCAGGTCGATCCTCTACTTACGCATTATGCCTCTCCGGTCGGCTCAGCACCTGCACGCTCATTTCGTGGGTTGACTTAGGCATATGGAGTTCATTCCCAGTCTAAGATTGGACTGGACTGAAGGTTGCGACAGAACACATGGGGGGATCGAGCCGATCCCCGGCTTACGCATTCTACCTCTCCAGTCGGCTGAGCACCCGCAAGCTCATTTCGTGGGTTGGCTTAGGCATACGGAGTTCATTCCATGTCTAAGATCGGATCAGATCGAGGGTTGCGGTAGCAGGACCAGCAGTAGGATCGATAGCACATAGGGGGGGATCGGGCCGATCCCCGGCTTGTGCATTCTACCTTTCCAATAGGCTGAGCACCCGAACGCTTGTTTCATGGGTTGGCTTAGGCATACGGAGTTCATTCCATATCTAAGCCCCAACCGAACCGAGGGTTGTGGCTGTAGGACCGGCAGCAGGATCGGCAGCATGCAAAGGAGGACCAGGCTGATCCCCAGCTTGCGCATTATGCCTCTTCGGCCGACTGAGTGCCCCCACGCTCGTTTCATGGGTTGACTTAGGCATATGAAGTTCATCCCCAGGCTAAGCATAGGGAGTTCATTCCTAGTCTAAGATCAGACCGGATCGAGGGTTACGGCAGCAAGATCAGCAGCATGCAGGGGGGACCGAACCGATCCCCGGCTTGCGCATTCTACCTCTCCAGCCGATTGAGTGCCTGCATGCCCGTTTCATGGGTTGGCTTAGGCATAGGGAGTTCATTCCATTTTTAAGCCCCAGCCGGATTGAGGGTTGTCACAGCGGGACCGGCAGCACGCAGAGGGGGATCAAGCCGATCCCCGACTTGCGTATTATGCCTCTCTGGCCGGCTCAGCACCCGTACACTCGTTTTGTGGGTTGACTTAGGCATACGAAGCTCATTCCAAGTCTAAGATTGGACCAGACCGAGAGTTACGGCAGTAGGATCGATAGCACGTAGGGGGGACCGAGTCGGTCCCCGGCTTGCGCATTCTGCCTCTCCAGTCGGTTGAGCGCCTGCACGCTCGTTTCGTGGTTTAGCCTAGGCATACGGAGTTCATTCCATGTCTAAGCTTACAAAGTTCATTCCCTGTCTAAGATTTTGAGCCACGGTGCACATGTTGGGCTCGGGCATGTGCTGCTGCCACATTTTTTTCGCTCGGGGCACCATCGTTCGAGCATCACCAGAAAGCCTAACCGGCGGCATTGGGGGTTCTAGCGATTGGGGCGGCCGGGGGGGTGTGCGCACTTGATGTGCGATGGGTGCTGGTACTTGGCCCTTATATTGGCCCCCTATCCCTGATCAAACCTCAAGAACTCACACCCCCTTAAAGAGCATTTGAGATTTTATAGGTTTGCTGCCAGTAGCCATTAAAGTGTCTGAAATGGGGACACTTTTTTCAAACGGTCACAAAATCTTCTCCACTTCGTGTTTTTAGTTGAAGTTTTTTGTGCATGCGAAAAAAATACAAGGACCACCTCTACCAAATTTGGGGACAAAACTCTTTCTAAAAAAATTTTAAAAAATCCTAAACCGTAAAAAGTTTCAAAAATCGTGAAAAATAGAAAACGGGTCGTCTTGCCACGAAACTTCACATGAAGGCTTAGGGGACCATTGTATGAATTTACAAGCCATAAAAATGGCATTGGCATGGCAGAAATATGAAGATGTGCTTGAACCCACCTACCAGCTGTTCGATCCCCAGCTTGCGCATCCTGCCTCTCTGGTCGGTCGAGCGCCCGCACGCTCGTTTCATGGGTTGACTTAGGCATACAGAGTTCATCCCCAATCTAAGCATGCAGAGTTCATTCCTAGTCTAAGATTGGCCCGGACTGAGGGTTGCAGCAGTAGGATCGACAGCACGCAAGGGGGACCGGGCCGATCCCCGATATGCGCATTCTACCTCTCCGGCCAGCTGAACACCCGCACGCCCGTTTCGTGGGTTGGCTTAGGCATAGGGTGTTCATTCCATGTCTAAACCCTAGTCGGACCGAGGGTTGTGGCAGCGGGACAGGTAGCACACAGAGGGGGACCGGGCCGATCCTTAGTTTGCACATTATGCCTCTCCAGCCGACTCAGCGCCCGCACGCCCATTTCATTGGTTGACTTAGGCATACGGAGTTAATTCCCAGTCTAAGATCAGATCGGACCGAGGGTTGCGGTAGCAGGACCGACAGCACGCAGAGGGCGACCAAGCCAGTCCCCGTCTTGCGCATCCTACCTCTCCGGCCGGTTGAGCACCCGCACGCTCGTTTCATGGTTTGGCTTAGGCATACGGAGTTCATTCCATGTCTAAGCATACGGAGTTCATTCCCAGTCTAAGATCAAACCAGACCGAGGGTTGTCGCAGCAGGATCGGCAGCACGCAGGGTGGACTGGGCTGATCCTCGGCTTGCGCATTCTACCTCTCCGGTCGGCTGAGCGCCCGCACGCTCGTTTCGTGGGTTGACTTAGGAATACAGAGTTCATCCCTAGTCTAAGCATACGGAGTTCATTCCCAATCTAAGATCAAACCGGATCGAGGGTTGCGGCAGTAGGATCGGTAGTACGCAGGGGGAACCGGACCGATCCCCAGCTTGCACATTCTGCCTCTCCGGCTGGCTGAGTGCCCGCATACCCATTTCATGGGTTGGCTTAGGCATAGGGAGTTCATTCCATATCTAAGCCCCAGCTAGACTGAGGGTTGTGGCAGCGGGACCGACAGCACGCAGAGGGGGACCGACTGATCCCCGACTTTTGCATTATGCCTCTCTGGCCGGCTCAGTGCCTGCACGCTCGTTTCGTGGGTTGACTTATGCATACGGAGTTCATTCCCATTCTAAGATCAGATCGGAGTGAGGGTTGCAGCAGGAGGATCGATAGCACGCAGGGGGGATCGAGCTGATCCCCAGCTTGCGCATTTTGCCTCTCCGGTCGGCTGAACGCCCGCACGCTCATTTTGTGGGTTGGCTTAGGCATACGGAGTTCATTCCATGTCTAAGCATACGGAGTTCATTCCATGTCTAAGCATACGGAATTCATTCCCAGTCTAAGATTTTGGGCCACGGTGCACATGTTGGGCTTGGGCATGTGCTGGTGCCGCATTTTTTTTGCCTGAGGCACCATCGTCGGAGCATCGTTGGAGCATCACCGAAGAGCCTAACCGACGGCATTAGGGTGGTTCTGGTGATTGGGGGGCCCAGGGGGTGTGCGCACATGATGTGCGATGGGTGCTGGTACTTGGCCCTTATATTGGCCCCCTATCCCTGATCAAACCTCGAGAACTCACACCCCCTTAAAAAGCATTTGAGATTTTATAGGTTTGCTACCAATAGCCATTAAAGTGTCTGAAATGAGGACACTTTTTTCAAATGGTCACAAAATCTTCTTCAATTTGAGTTTTTAGCTGAATTTTTTTGTGCTTGCCAACAAAAATACAAGTATCACCTCTACCAATTTTGGAGACAAAACTCTTTCTAAAAAAATTTTAAGGGGGTGTGAGTTATCGAGGTTTGATGAGGGATAGGGGGCCAATATAAGGGCCAAGTAGTAGCACCCATCGCACATCATGTGCGCACACCCCTTGGGCCCCTCAATCGTCAAAACCACCCTAATGCCGTCGGTTAGGCTCTCCGATCATGCGCCAACGATGCTCTGACGATGGTGCCTTGGGCGAAAAAAATGCGGCACCAGCACATGCCCGAGCCCAGCATGTGCACAGTGGCCTAAAACCCACCTACCACCCGTTCGATCCTCGGCTTGCGCATCCTGCCTCTCTGGTCGGCTGAGCACTCGTACGCTCATTTTCTAGGTTGACTTAGGCATACGGAGTTCATTCCCAGTCTAAGATCGGATCAGATCGATGGTTGCGGTAGCAGGATCCGCAGTACGCAGGGGGGATTGGGTCGATCCCCGGCTTGCGCATTCTACCTCTCCGACTGACTGAGCACCCACACGCCCATTTCATGGGTTGGCTTAGGCATAGGGAGTTCATTCCATGTCTAAGCCCCAGTCAGATCGAGTGTTGTGGCAGCGAGAACGACAGCATGCAGAGAGGGACCGGGCCGATCCCCGGCTTACGCATTATGCCTCTCCGGCTAGCTCAGAGCCCGCACGCTCATTTCATGGGTGGACTTAGGCATACGAAGTTTATTCCCAGTCTAAGATCAGACCGAACTGAGGGTTGTGATAGCAGGATCGACAGCACAAAGGGGGGGACTGGGCCAATCCCCTGCTTGCACATTCTACCTCTTCGACCGACTAAGTGCCCGCATGCTCGTTTCATGGGTTGGCTTAGGCATATGGAGTTCATTCCATGTCTAAGCATACGGAGTTCATTCCCAATCTAAGATCAGACCAGACTGATGGTTACGACAGCAGGACCAGTAGCAGGATTGGCAGCACGTAAGGGGGGGACCGAGTCGATCCCCGGCTTGCGCATTCTGCCACTTCGACCGATCAAGCACCCGCACACTTATTTCATGGGTTGGCTTAGGCATACAAAGTTCATTCCATGTCTAAGCCCTAGTTGGACTGAGGGTTGTGGCAGCAGGACTGGCAGTGGGATCGGCAGCATGCAGAGGGGGACCGGGCTGATCCTCGGTTTACGCATTATGCCTCTCCGGACGACTGAGCACCCGCACGCTCATTTCGTGGGTTGACTTAGGCATACAGAGTTCATCCCTAGTCTAAGCATATGGAGTTCATTCCTAGTCTAAGATCGGATCGGATCGAGGGTTGACTAGGTCGGGTCGATCCCCAGCTTATGCATTCTGCCTCTCCGACTGGTCGAGCACCCACACGCTCATTTCGTGGGTTGGCTTAGGCAAACGGAGTTCATTCCATGTCTAAGCCCTAGCTGGACCGAGGGTTGTGCCAGTAGGACTGGCAGCGGGATCGGCAGCATGCAGAGGGGGACCGGGCCGATCCCTGACTTGCACATTATTCCTCTCCTATCGGCTGAGCGCCCGCACGCTCATTTCATGGGTTGGCATATGCATACGGAGTTTATTCCATGTCTAAGCATACGGAGTTGATTCCCAGTCTAAGATTTTGAGCCATGGTGTACATGTTGGGCTCGAGCATGTGCTGGTGCTACATTTTTTTCGCCCAGGGCACAATTGCCGGAGCTTTGTCGGAGAGCCTAACCGACGGCATTGGGGGTTCCGGCAATTGGGGGGGCCGAGGGGGTCAGTGCACATGATGTGCGATGGTTGCTGGTACTTGGCCCTTATAGGTTTGCTGCCAGTAGCCATTAAAGTGTCTGAAATGGGGACACTTTTTTCAAATGGTCACAAAATCTTCTCCACTTCGAGTTTTTAGCTGAATTTTTTTGTGCATGCCAACAAAAATAAACAGATCATGTCCACCAAATTTTGGGACAAACACTTTCTAAAAAATTTTTTAAAAATCTCGAACCGTAAAAAGTTTTAAAAATTGTGAAAAATAGAAAATGGGCCGTCTTGCCACGAAACTTCACATGAAGGCTTAGGGGACCACTGTATGAATTTACACGCCATAAAAATGGCATTGGCACGGTAGAATTATGAAGATGTGCTTGAACCCACCTACCACCCGTTCGATCCCCGGCTTGCGCATCCTGCCTCTTTGGTCAGCTGAGCGCCCGCACACTCGTTTCATGGGTTGACTTTGGCATACGGAGTTCATCCCCAGTCTAAGCATACAGAGTTCATTCCCAGTCTAAGCTCAAACTGGATCGAGGGTTATGGCAGCAGGATCGGCAGCACACAGGGGGGACCGGGCCGAACCCCAACTTGCGCATTCTGCGTCTCCGACCGGCTGAGCGCCCGCACGCCTATTTTGTCAGTTGGCTTAGGCATAGGGAGTTCATTCCATGTCTAAGCCCCAGCCAGACCAAGGGTTGTGGCAGCGGGACTAGTAGCACACAGAGGGGGACTGAGCCAATCCTCGACTTTCTCATTATGCCTCTCCGACTGGGTCAACACCCGCACGCTTGTTTCGTGGGTTGACTTAGGCATATGAGGTTCATTCCCAGTCTTAGATCAAACTGGACCGAGGGTTACGACAGCAGGATCGACAGCATGCAGGGGGGATCGGGCCGAACCCCGACTTACGTATTCTGCCTCTTCGACTGGCTGAGCACCCGTACGCTCGTTTCATGGGTTGGCTTAGGCATAGGGAGTTCATTCCATGTCTAAGCCCTAGCCGGACCGTGGGTTGTGGCAGCGGGACCTACAGCACGTAGAGGGGGACCGAGCCAACACCCAACTTCCGTATTACGCCTCTCCAGTCAGCTCAGCACCCGCACGCTCATTTCTTTTGTTGAGTTAGCATACGGAGTTCATTCCCAGTCTAAGATCAGACCAGACAGAGGGTTACGACAGCAAGACCAGTAGTAGGATCGACAGCATGCAGGGGGGACCGATACGATCCTTGGCTTGTGCATTCTACCTCTCCGGCTGGCTGAGCTCCCACACGCTTGTTTCGTGGGTTGGCTTAGGCATACGAAGTTCATTCCATGTCTAAGCCCTTGCCGGACTGAGGGTTGTGGCAGCAGGACCGGCAGCGGGATCGGTAGCACGCAAAGGGGGACCGGGCTGATCCCCGGCTTACAATTAAGCCTCTCCGATCGACCTTTCCAGTCGGCTAAGCGCCTGCACGCTCGTTTCGTGGGTTGACTTAGGCATACGAAGTTCATCCCCAACCTAAGCATACGGAGTTCATACCCAATCTAAAATTAGACCGAATCGAGGGTTAAGGCAGCAGGATCGATGGCATGTAAGAGGATCGGGCCGATCCCCAGCTTATGCATTCTACCTCTCTGGCTGACTAAGCGCCCGCACACCCGTTTCGTGGGTTGGCTTAGGCATAGGGAGTTCATTCCATGTCTAAGCCCCAGCCAGACCAAGGGTTGTGGCAACGGCACTAGTAGCACGCAGAGCGGGACCGGGTCGATCCCCGATTTGTGCATTATGCCTCTTCGGTCGACACAGTGCCTGCACGCTCGTTTCTTGGGTTAACTTAGGCATACGGAGTTCATTCCTAGTCTTAGATCAGACCGAACCAAGGGTTGCAGCAGCAGGATCAACAAAATGCAGAGGGGGACCGGGTCGATCCTCGGCTTGCACATTTTGCCTCTCCGGTCGGCAAAGCGCCCGCATGCTCGTTTCGTGGGTTGGCCTAGGCATACGGAGTTCATTCCATGTCTAAGCATACGGAGTTCATTCCCAGTCTAAGATTTTGAGCCACGGTGCACATGCTAGGCTTGGGCATGTGCTGGTGCCACATTTTTTTCGCCTGGGGCACCATCGTCAGAGGATCGCCGGAGAGCCTAATCGACGGCATTGGGGGTTCCGGCGATTGGGGGGCCGGGGGGTGTGCACACATGATGTGCGATGGGTGCTGGTACTTGGCCCCCTATTCCTCATCAAACCTCAAGAACTCACACCCGTTTAAAGAGCATTTGAGATTTTATAGGTTTGCTGCCAGTAGCCATTAAAGTGTCTGAAATGGGGACACATTTTTCAAACGGTCACAAAATCTTCTCCACTACGAGTTTTTAGCTGAATTTTTTTATGCATGCCAAAAAAAATACAAGGATCACCTCTACCAAATTTGGGGACAAAAATCTTTCTAAAAAAATTTTAAAAAATATGGAACTGCAAAAAGTTTCAAAAATCATGAAAAATAAAAAACGGGTCGTCTTGCCACGAAACTTCACATGAAGGCTTAGGGGACCATTGTATGAATTTACAAGTCATAAAAATGGCATTGGCACAGCAGAGATATGAAGATGTGCTTGAACTCAACTACCACCCGTTTGATCCCCGGCTTGCGTATCCTGCCTCTCTGGTCGGCTGAGCACCCACACGCTTTTTTTGTGAGTTGACTTAGGCATACAGAGTTCATCCCCAGTCTAAGCATACAAAGTTCATTCCCAGTCTAAGATTGGATCGGACCGAGGGTTGCGGCAGTAGGATCGGTAGCACGGAGGGGGGATCGGGTCGATCCCCTGCTTGCACATTCTACCTCTCCGGCCTGCTGAGCGCCCGTACGCCTGTTTCTTGGGTTGGCTTAGGCATAGGGAGTTCATTCCATGTCTAAGCCCCAGCCAGATCGAGAGATGTGGTAGCGGGATCGACAGCACGCAGAGGGGGACCGGGTCAATCCTCGGTTTGTGCATTATGCCTCTCCGACTGGCTCAGCACCCTCACGCTCGTTTCGTGGGTTGACTTAGGCATATGGAGTTCATTCATAGTCTAAGATTGGACCAGACCGAGGGTTGTGGCAGCAGGATCTACAGCACGTAGGGGGGACTGGGCTGATCCCCAGCTTGGCAATTCTGCCTCTCCGGCCAGCTGAGCGCCCGCACGCTCATTTCATGGGTTGGCTTAGGCAAACGGAGTTCAATCCATGTCTAAGCATACGAAGTTCATTCCCAGTCTAAGATCAGGCCAGACTGACGGTTGTGGCAACAAGATCGACAGTACGTAGGGGGGATCGGGTCGATCCTCGACTTACGTATTCTACCTCTCCGGCCGGCTGAGTGCCTACACTGTTGTTTCATGGGTTGGCTTAGGCATACGGAGTTCATTCCATGTCTAAGCATACGGAGTTCATTCCCAGTCTAAGATCAGACCGGACTGAGGGTTACGGTAGCTAGACCAGTAGCGGGATCGACAACACGTTAGGGGACCGAGTCGATCCTCGGCTTACGCATTCTGCCTCTCCAACCGGCTTAGCGCCCACACCCTTGTTTCATGGGTTGGCTTAGGCATACGGAGTTCATTCCATGTCTAAGCCCCAGTCAGACTGAGGGTTGTGGCAGCAGGACCGGTAGCGGGATCGGCTGCACGCAGAGGAGGATCGAGCTAATCCTTGGTTTGCACATTATGCCTCTTCGGCCGACCTCTCCGATCGGTTGAGCACCCGTACACTCATTTTATGGGTTGACTTAGGCATACGAAGTTCATCCCCAGTCTAAGCATACGGAGTTCATTCCCAGTCTTAGATCAGACTGGACCGAGGGTTACGGCAGTAGGATCGATAGCACGCGGGGGGGATGGGTCGATCCTCAGCTTACGCATTCTGCCTCTCCGGTCGGCTGAATGCCCGCACGCCCGTTTCGTGGGTTGGTTTAGGTATAGGGAGTTCATTCCATGTCTAAGCCCCAGTCAGACCGAGGGTTGTGGCAGCGGGATCGATAGCATGCAGAGGGGGATCGGGTCGATCTTCGGTATGCGTATTATGCCTCTTCGATCAGCTTAGCACCCGCATGCTCATTTTGTGAGTTGACTTATGCATACGGAGTTCATTCCCAGTCTAAGATCAGACCGGACCGAGGGTTGTGGCAGTAGGATCGACAGCCCACAGGGGGGACTGACCGATCCTTGACTTGTGCATTCTGCCTCTCCGACCGGCAGAGCGTCCGCGCTCTCGTTTCGTGGGTTGGCTTAGGCATACGGAGTTAATTCCATGCCTAAGCATATGGAGTTCATTCCCAATCTAAGATTTTGAGCCATGGTGCACATCTTGGGCTCGAGCATGTGCTGGTGCCACATTTTTTTCACCCGAGGCACCATTGTCGGAGCATCGGCGGAGCATTACCGGAGAGCCTAACCGGTGGCATTAGGGGTTTCGGTGATTGGGGGGGTCGGGGGGTGTGCGCACATGATCTGTGATGGGTGCTGGTACTTGGCCCCTATCCCTCATCAAACCTCGAGAACTCACACCCCCTTATAGAGCATTTGAGATTTTATAGGTTTGCTGCCAGTAGCCATTAAAGTGTCTGAAATGGGGACAATTTTTTCAAACGGTGACAAAATCTTCTCCACTTTGAGTTTTTAGCTGAATTTTTTTGGGCATGCCAACAGAAACACAAGGATCACATCTACCAAATTTGGGGGCAAAACTATTTCTAAAAAATTTTAAAAAAATCCTGAACCGTGAAAACTTTCAAAAATTGAGAAAAATAGAAACGGGTCGTCTTGCCATGAAACTTCACATGAAGGCTTAGGGGACAATTGTATGAATTTACAAGCCATAAAAATGGCATTGGCATGGCAGAAATATGAAGATGTGCTTGAACCCACCTACCACCCGTTTGATCCTCGGCTTGCGCATCCTGCCTCTCTAGTCAGCTGAGCGCTCGTATGCTCATTTCGTGGGTTGACTTAGGCATACGAAGTTCATCCCCAGTCTAAGCATACGAAGTTCATTCCCATTCTAAGATCAGATCAGACCGAGGGTTGCGACAGCAGGATCGGCAGCACGCAGGGGGGACCGGGTCGATCCCCAGCTTGCGTATTCTACCTCTCCGACCGACTGAGCACCCGCGTGCCCATTTCGTGGGTTGGCTTAGGCATAGGGAGTTCATTCCATGTCTAAGCCCCAGTCGGACAGAGGGTTGTGGCAGAGGGGGACGTGGCCGATCCCTAGCAAACGAATTATGCCTCTCCAGTCCGCTCAACGCCTGCACGCTCGTTTTGTGGGTTGACTTAGGCATATGGAGTTCATTCCTAGTCTAAGATTGGATCGGACTGAGGGTTGCAGTAGCAGGATCGATAGCACGTAAAGGAGGGTCAGGTCGGTCCCCGACTTGCACATTTTGCCTCTCCGATCGGTTGAGCGCCCGCTCCCTCGTTTCGTGGGTTGGCTTAGGTATACGGAGTTTATTCCATATCTAAGCATACGGAGTTCATTTCCAGTCTAAGATCAGATCAGACTGAGGGTTACGATAGCAGGACTAACAACAGGATCGACAGCAGGACCAGTAGGGGGGACCGGGCTACTCCCCGGCTTGCGTATTCTGCCTCTCTGGCCGATTGAGTGCCCGTATGCTCATTTCATGGGTTGGCTTAGGCATACGGAGTTCATTCCATGTCTAAGCCCCAATCGAACCGAGGGTTGTGGTAGCAGGACCAACAACGGGATCGACAGCACGTAGAGAGGGATCAGGCTGATCCTCGGCTTGTGCATTATGACTCTCCAGCTGGCTGAGCACCCACACGCTCGTTTCGAGGGTTGACTTAGGCACACGGAGTTCATCCCCACTCTAAGATCGGATCGGACTGAGGGTTGCGATAGTAGGATCGACAGCACGTAGGGGGACCAAGCCGATCCCTGGCTTGCGTATTCTGCCTCTCCGGCCTGCTAAGCACCTGCATGCTCATTTTGTGTGTTGGCTTAGGCATAGGGAGTTCATTCCATGTCTAAGCCCCAGCTGGACCGGGGGTTGTGGCAGCGGGACCGGCAACACGTAGAGAGGGATCGAGTCGATCCTCGGCTTGCGCATTATGCCTCTTCGGTCGGTTCAGTGCGCGCGCGCTCATTTTGTGGGTTGACTTATGCATACGAAATTCATTCCCAGTCTAAGATCGGATCGGACAGAGGGTTGTGATAGCAGGATCGACAGCACGCAGGAGGGGACTGGGCGATCCTCGACTTACGCATTCTGCCTCTCCGACCGACTAAGCACCTGTACGCTCGTTTCGTGGGTTGGCTTAGGCATACGGAGTTCATTCCATGTCTAAGCATACGGAGTTCATTCCATGTCTAAGATCAGACCGAATCGAGGGTTGCGGCAGCAGGACCAACAGCAGGATCGGCAGCATGCAAGGGGGGACGGGGTCGATCCCCGGCTTGCGCATTTTGCCTCTTCGGTCGGCTGAGCGCTCGCACACTCGTTTCATGGGTTGGCTTAGGCATACGGAGTTCATTCCATGTTTAAGCCCCAGTCGGACCGAGGGTTGTGGTAGCAGGACTGGTAGCGGGATCGACAGCACGTAGAGGGGGACTGGGCCGATCCCCGGCTTACGCATTCTACCTCTTCGGTCAGGTGAGTGCCCGCAAGCTCATTTCATGGGTTGACTTAGGCATACGGAGTTCATCCTTGGTCTAAGCATACAGAGTTCATTCCTAGTCTAGGATCAGACCGGACTGAGGGTTGCGATAGCAGGATCGACAGCACGCAGGGGGGACCGGGCCGATCTCTGACTTGCGTATTCTGCCTCTCCGACCGGTTGAGTGCCCGCACGCCCGTTTCGTGGGTTGGATTAGGCATAGGGAGTTCATTCCATGTCTAAGCCCCAGTCGGACTGAGGGTTTTGGCAGCGGGATCGGCAGCACTCAGAGGTGGACCGAGCCAATCCTCGGCTTACGCATTATGCTTCTTCCGTTGGCTCAGTGCCCGCACGCTCATTTCGTGGGTAGACTTATGCATACGCAGTTCATTCCTAGTCTAAGATTAGACCAGACCGAGGGTTGTGGCAGCAGGATTGATGGCACGTAAGGGGGGACTGGGTCGATCCCCAGCTTGCACATTCTGGCTCTCCGACCGGCTGAACGCCCGCACACTCGTTTCATGAGTTGGCTTAGGCATACGAAGTTCATTCCATGCCTAAGCATACGGAGTTCATTCCCAGTCTAGGATTTTGAGCCACGATGCACATACTGGGCTCGGGTATGTGCTGGTGCCGTATTTTTTCACCCGGGGCACCATCATCGAAGCATCGTCGAAGAGCCTAATCGACAGCATTGGGGGTTCCAGCGATTGGGGGGCCGGGGGGTGTGCACGCATGATGTGCGATGGGTGCCGGTACTTGGCCCTTATATTGGCCCCCTATCCCTCATGAAACCTTGAGAACTCACACCCCCTTAAAGAGCATTTGAGATTTTATAGGTTTGCTGCCAGTAGCCATTAAAGTGTCTGAAATGGGGACATTTTTTTCAAACGGTCACAAAATCATCTCCACTTCGAGTTTTTAGCTGAATTTTTTTGTGCATGCCAAAAAAAATACAAGGATCACCTCTACCAAATTTGGGGCAAAACTCTTTTTAAAAAAATTTTAAAAAATCCCGAATCGCAAAAAGTTTCAAAAATCGTGAAAAATAGAAAACGGGTCGTCTTGCCATGAAACTTCACATGAAGGCTTAGGGGACTATTGTATGAATTTACAAGCCATAAAAATGGCATTGGCATGGTAGAAATATGAAGATGTGCTTGAACCCACCTACCACCCGCTCGATCCCCGACTTGCGCATCCTGGCTCTCTGGTCAGTTGAGTGCCCGCACGCTCATTTCATGGGTTGACTTAGGCATACGGAGTTCATCCCCAGTCTAAGCATACAAAGTTCATTTCCAATCTAAGATCAGACCGAACCGAGGGTTGCAGCAGCAAGATCGACAGCACACAGCAGGGACCAGGTCGATCCTCGGCTTACGCACTCTGCCTCTCCGGCCCGCTGAGCGACCGCACGCCCGTTTTGTTGGTTGGCTTAGGCATAAGGAGTTCATTCCACATCTAATCGCTAGCTAGACCGATGGTTCTGGCAGTGGGATCGACAGCACGCAGTGGGGGACTGGGCTGATCCTCGGCTTGCGCATTATGCCTCTCCGGCCGGCTGAACGGCCGCACGCTCGTTTTGTGGGTTGGCTTAGGCAAACGGAGTTCATTCCATGTCTAAGCCCCAGTCGGATCGAGGGTTGTGGTAGCAAGACCGGCAGTGGGATCGACTGCACACAGAGGGGGACCAGATTGATCCTCGGCTTGCACATTATGCCTCTCCGGTCGGCTGAGAGCCCGCACGCTCATTTCGTGGGTTGACTTAGGCATACGGAGTTCATCCCCAGTCTAAGCATACAGAGTTCATTCCCAGTCTAAGATCAGATCATACCGAGGGTTGCGGCAACAGGATCGGCAGCACGTAAGGGGGACCGAGCCAATCCCCGACTTGTACATTCTGCCTCTTCGGTTGGCTGAGCACCCGCACGCCCGTTTCGTGGGCTGGCTTAGGCATAGGGAGTTCATTCCATGTCTAAGCCCCAACCGGACCGAGGGTTGTGGCAGCGGGACCGGTAGCACGCAGAGGGGGAACAGGCCGATCCTTGATTTGCGCATTATGCCTCTTCGGCTAGCTCAACGCCCGGACGCTCGTTTCGTGGGTTAACTTATGCATACGGAGTTCATTCCTAGTCTAAGATCAAACCAGACTAAGGGTTATGATAGCAAGATCGATAGCACGTAGTACGGGACTGGGTCGGTCCCAAGCTTGCGCATTCTGCCTCTCCGGTAGGCTGAGCGCCCGCATGCTCGGTTCATGGGTTGGCCTAGGCATACGAAGTTCATTCCATGTCTAAGCATACGGAGTTCATTCCCAGTATAACATTTTGAGCCACGGTGCACATGTTGGGCTCAGGCATGTGCTGGTACCATGTTTTTTTCACCCAGGGCACCATCGTCGGAGCATCGTCGGAGAGCCTAACCAACGACATTGAGGGTTTCAACGATTGGGGGGGCCGGGGGGTGTGCGCACATGATGTGCAATGGGTGCTGGTACTTGTTCCTTATATTGGCCCCCTATCCCTCATCAAACCTCATGAACTCACACCCCCTTAAAGAGCATTTGAGATTCTATAGGTTTGTTGCCAGTAGCCATTAGAGTGTCTAAAATGGGGACACTTTTTTCAAATGGTCACAAAATTTTCTCCACTTCGAGTTTTTAGCTGAATTTTTTTATACATGCCAACAAAAATACAAGGATTACCTCTTCCAAATTTAGGGACAAAACTCTTTCTAAAAAAATTTTAAAAAAATCCCGAACCGTAAAAGGTTTTAAAAATCGTGAAAAATAGAAAACGGGTCGTCTTGCCATGAAACTTCACATGAAGGCTTAGGGGACCATTGTATGAATTTACAAGCCATAAAAATGGCATTGGCATGGCAGAATATATGAAGATGTGCTTGAACCTACCTTCCACCCGTTCGATCCCTAGCTTGCGCATCCTGCTTCTCTGGTCGACCGAGCGCTCGCACGCTCGTTTCATTGGTTGACTTAGGCATACGGAGTTCATCCCTAGCCTAAGCATATGAAGTTCATTCCTAGTCTAAGATCAGACCAGACCGAGGGTTACGGTATCAAGATCGCAGCACGCAGGGGGGACCGAGCCGATCCCCGGCTTGCGATTCTGCCTCTCCGATCGGTTGAGTGCCCGCACGCCCGTTTCATGGGTTGGCTTAGGCATAGGGAGTTCATTCCATGTCTAAGCCCCAGTCGGACTGAGGGTTGTGGCAGCAGGACCAGCAGCACGCAAAAGGGGATCGGGCCGATCCTCGGCTTGCGCATTATGCCTCTTCGACTGGCTCAGTGCCCACACGCTCGTTTCGTGGGTTGACTTATGCATACAGAGTTCATTCCCAGTCTAAGATCGGATCAGACCGAGGGTTGCGGCAACAGGATCGACAGCAAGTAGGGGGGACCAGGCCAATCCCCGGCTTGCGCATTCTGCCTCTACGACCTGCTGGTACTTGGTACTTGGCCTCCTATTCCTCATCAAACCTCAAAAACTCACACCCGCTTAAAGAGCATTTGAGATTTTATAGGTTTGCTGCCAGTAGCCATTAAAGTGTCTGAAATGGGGACACTTTTTTAACCTAATTGAAAAGGCTAGTCATTATCTGACCAATACTCTTCGATGCTATTTAGGTTTCAAACGATCGCAAAATCTTCTCCACTTTGAATTTTTAGCTAAAGTTTTTTGCACATGCCAAAAAAAATACAAGGATCTCCTATACCAAATTTGGGGATAAAACTCTTTCTAAAAAAATTTAAAAAAATCCTGAACCACAAAAAGTTTTGAAAATCATGAAAAATAGAAAACAGGTCATCTTGCCACGAAACTTCACATGAAGGCTTAGGGGACCATTGTATGAAATTACAAGCCATAAAAATGGCATTGGCATGGCAAAAATATGAAGATGTGCTTGAACCCACCTACCACCCGTTCGATCCCCGACTTACGCATCTTGCCTCTCTGGTCGGCTGAGCGCCCGCATGCTCATTTTGTGGGTTGACTTAGGCATATGGAGTTCATCCCCAGTCTAAGTATACGGAGTTCATTCCTAGTCTAAGATCAGATCGGACCGAGAGTTGCGATAGTAGGATCGGTAGCACGTAGGGGGGATCGGGCTGATCCCCGACTTGTGCATTATGCTTCTTCGGCTGGCTCAGTGCCCGCACGCTCATTTCATGGGTTGACTTAGGCATACGGAGTTCATTCCCAGTCTAAGATCGGACCAGACCGAGGGTTGCGGTAGTAGGATCGATAGCACGCAGGGGGGACTAGGTCGGTCCCCGACTTGTGCATTCTACCTCTCCGACCGGCTGAGCACCCGCACGCTCATTTCGTGGGTTGCCTTAGGCATACGAGTTCATTCCCAGTCTAAGATCATATTGGACTGAGGGCTACGACAGTAGGACCAGCAGCAAGATCGATGGCACGCAAGGGGGATCGGATCAGTCCTTGGCTTGCGCATTCTGCCTCTCCGGCCGGCTGAGCGCCCGCACGCTCATTTTGTGGGTTAGATTTAGCATACGGAGTTTATTCCATGTCTAAGCCCCAGCCAAATCGAGGGTTATGATAGCAGGACTGATAGCGGATCGACAGCACGTAGAGAGGGATCGGGCTGATCCCTGGCTTGTGCATTATGCCTCTCCGGTCGACTGCGTGCCTGTACGCCTGTTTAGTGGGTTGGCTTAGGCATAGCGAGTACATTCCATGTCTAAACCCCAGCTGGACCGAGGGTTGTGGCAGCGGGACTGACAGCACGTAGAAAGGGATTGGGCCGATCCCCGACTTGCGCATTATGCCTCTCTGACCCACTCAGCATCGGCATGCTCATTTTACGGGTTGACTTAGGCATACGGAGTTCATTCCCAGTCTAAGATTAGACCGAACCGAGGGTTGCAGCAGCAGGATCGACAGAACGTAGGGGGGACCGAGTCGGTCCCCAGTTTATGCATTTTGCCTCTCCAATCGGCTGAGCACATGCATGCTCGATTCGTAGGTTGGCTTAGGCATATGGAGTTCATTCCATGTCTAAGCATACGGAATTCATTTCCAGTCTAAGATTAGACCGAATCGAGGGTTACAGCAGCAAGACCAGTAGTAGAATTGGCAGCATGTAGGGGGGATCGAGTCGATCCCCAGCTTGCGCATTCTGCCTCTTCGATCGGTTGAGCACCGCATGCTCGTTTTGTGGGTTGGCTTAGGCATACGGAGTTCATTCCATGTCTAGGCCCCAACCGGATCGAGGGTTATGGTAGCAGGACCGACAACGGGATTGGTAGCATGTAGAGGGCGATCGGGCTGATCCCCGGCTTACGCATTATGGCTCTTCGGCCGGCCTTTCCGACCGGTTGAGTGCCCGCACACTCGTTTCGTGGGTTGACTTAGGCATACGGAGTTCATCCCCAGTCTAAGCATACGAAGTTCATTCCCAGTCTAAGATCAGACCAGACCGAGGGTTACGGAGCAAGATCGACAGCACGTAGGGGGGACTGGGCTGATCCCCGGCTTGCGCATGCTGCCTCTCTGACTGGCTTAGCACCCGCACGCCCATTTCATGGGTTGGCTTAGGCATAGGGAGTTCGTTCCATGTCTAAGCCCCAGCCAGACCAAATGTTGTGGCAGCAGGACCGACAGCATGCAGAGGGGGATCGAGCTGATCCCCAGCTTGCGTATTATGCTTCTTCGATCGGCTCAGTGCCCGTACGCTTGTTTCGTGGATTGACTTATGCATACAGAGTTCATTCCTAGTCTAAGATCAGACCGGACCGAGGGTTGCAGCAGCAGGATTGACAGCATGCAGGGGGATCAGGCTGATCTTCGGCTTGTGCATTCTGCCTCTCCGGTCGACTGAGGGTTGTGGCAGTGAGACCGACAGCACGAAGATGGGGATCGGGCCAAACCCCGACTTGCGCATTATGCCTTTTTGGTTGGTTCAGTGCCCGCACGCTCGTTTCGTGGGCTGAATTAGGCATCCAAAGTTCATTCCCAGCCTAAGATCGGATCGGCCCAAGGGTTACAGTAGCAAGATTAACAGCACGCAGTGGGGATCGGACTGATCCCCAGCTTACGCATTCTGCCCCTCTAGCCGGCTGAGCGCCAGCATGTTCATTTCGTGGGTTGGCTTAGGCATAGGGAGTTCATTCCATGTCTAAGCATACGAAGTTTATTCCCAGTCTAAGATCAGACCAGACCGAGGATTACGACAGTAGGATAGGTAGCACGCAGGGGGGATCGGGCTGATCCTCGGCTTGCGCATTCTGCCTTTCTGGCCGGCTGAGCGCCTGCACACTCATTTCATGGGTTGGCTTAGGCGTACGGAGTTCATTCCATGTCTAAGCCCCAGCTAGACCGAGGGTTGTGGCAGCAGGGCTGGCAGCGGGATCGACAACACGCATAGGGGGACCGAGCTGATCCTCGACTTACGCATTATGCCTCTCCAGCCTGCCTCTCCGACCGACTGAGCACCCGCACGCTCGTTTTGTGGGTTGACTTAAGCATACGGAGTTCATCCCCAGTCTAAGCGTATGGAGTTCATTCCTAGTCTAAGATAAGATCGGACCGAAGGTTGCGACAGCAGGATCGACAGCACGCATGGGGGACTGGGCCGATCTCCGACTTGCATATTCTGCCTCTCCGGTCGGCTGAGCGCCCGCACGCCCGTTTCATGGGTTGGCTTAGGCATAGGGAGTTCATTCCATGTCTAAGCCCTAGTCGGACTGAGGGTTGTTGCAGCGGGACCGACAGCATGCAGAGGAGGACCGGGCCAATTCTTGGCTTACGTATTATGCCTCTTCGGTCGACTCAGCGCCTGCTAGCTCATTTCATGGGTTGACATATGCGTACAGAGTTAATTCCCAGTCTAAGATCCGACCGGTCTGAAGGTTGCGGCAGCAGGATCAACAGCACGTAAGGGGGACCGAGCCAATCCGCGGCTTGCGTATTCTGCCTCTCTGTCTGGCTAAGCACTTGCACGCTCATTTCGTGGGTTGGCTTAGGCATACGGAGTTCATTCCATGTCTAAGCATATGGAGTTCATTCCCAGTCTAAGATCGGACCGGACCGAGGGTTCCGACAGCAGGATCGACAGCACGCAGGGAGGACCGAGCCAATTCCCAGCTTGTGCATTCTACATCTCCGGCCGGCTGAGCACCCGCACGCCCGTTTCGTGGGTTGGCTTAGGCATAGGAAGTTCATTCCATGTCTAAGGCCCAACCAGATCGAGGGTTGTGGCAGTGGGACCGACAGCACGCAGAAGGGACCAGGCTGATCCCCGGCTTGCGATTATGCTTCTCTGACCGGCTCAACGCCTACACGCTCATTTCATGGGTTGACTTAGGCATACAGAGTTCATTCCCAGTCTAAGATCGAATCAGACCGAGGGTTGCGGCAGCAAGATCGACAGTACACAGGGGGACCCGACCGATCCCCGACTTACGCATTCTGCCTCTTCGGCCGGCTGAGAGCCCGTATGCTCGATTCGTGGGTTGGCTTAGGCACACGGAGTTCATTCCATGTCTAAGCATACGGAGTTCATTTCTAGTCTAAGATCGGATCGAATCGATGGTTGTGACAGCAAGGCCAGCAGTAGGACCGGCAGTATGCAGGGGGGATCGAGTCGATCCCTGGCTTGCGCATTCTGCCTCTCCTATCGGTTGAGCACCCGCACGCTCATTTTGTGGGTTAGCTTAGGCATACGAAGTTCATTCCATGTCTAAGCTCTAGTCGGATCGAGGGTTGTGGCAGCAGGACCGACAGCGGGATTGGCGGCACGTAGAGGGCGATCGGGCTGATCCCAGACTTGCACATTATGGCTCTTCAGTCGGTGTCTCCGACCAGTTGAGCGCCCGTACGCTCGTTTAATGGGTTGACTTAGGCATACGGAGTTCATCCCCAGTCTAAGATCAGACCAGACTGAGGGTTACGGAGCAAGATCGACCGCACGTAAGGGGGATTGGGCTGATCCCCGACTTGCGCATTCTGCCTCTCTGACTGGCTTAGCGCCTACACGTCCGTTTTGTGGGTTGGCTTAGGCGTAGGGACTTCATTCCATGTCTAAGCCCCAGCCAGACCAAGGGTTGTGGCAGCGGGACCGACAGCACGCAGAGGGGGACCAGGCTGTTCCCCAGCTTGCACATTATGCCTCTTCGACCGACTCAGCACCCGCACGCTTGTTTTGTGGGTTGACTTATGCATACAGAGTTCATTCCCAGTCTAAGATCAGATCAGACCGAGGGTTGTAGCTGCAGGATCGATAGCATGCAGGGTGGATCGGGCTGATCCTCAGCTTGTGCATTCTGCCTCTCCGGCCGGCTGAGCGCCTGCACGCTCATTTCGTGGCTTGGCTTAGGCATACGGAGTTCATTCCATGTCTAAGCATACGGAGTTGACTCCCAGTCTAACATTTTGAGCCATGATGCACATGCTAGGCTCGGGCATGTACTGGTGTCATATTTTTTTTGCCCAGGGCACCATCGTCGGAGCATCGTCGGAGCATCGTCGGACAGCCTAACCGACGGTATTGGGGGTTTCGATGATTGGGGGGGCCGTCGGGTGTACGCACATGATGTGCGATGGGTGCTGGTACTTGGCCCTTATATTGCACCCCTATCCCTCATCAAACTTCGAGAACTTACAACCCCTTAAAGAGCATTTGAGATTTTATAGGTTTGCTGCCAGTAGCCATTAAAGTGTCTGAAATGGGGACACTTTTTTCGAACAGTCACAAAATCTTCTCCACATCAAGTTTTTAGCTGAATGTTTTTGCATGCCAACAAAAATACAGGAATCAACTCTACCAAATTTAGGGATAAAACTCTTTCTAAAAAAATTCTCAAAAATCTTGAACCGTAAAAAGTTTCCAAAATCATGAAAAATAGAAAACGGGTCGTCTCTGGTCGGCTGAGCACCCGCACGCTCGTTTTGTGGGTTGACTTAGGCATACGGAGTTCATTCCCAATCTAAGATCGGACTGGATCGAGGGTTACGGTAGCAGGATCTGCAGCACGCAGGGGGGACCGGGTCGATCCCTGGCTTACGCATTTTGCCTCTCCGACCGGCTGAGCGCCTGCACGCCCGTTTCGTGGGTTGGCTTTGGAATTGGGAGTTCATTCCATGCCTAAGCCCCAGCCGGACTGAGGGTTGTGGTAGCAGGACCGACAGCACGCAGGGGGGATTGGGCCGATCCCTGACTTGCACATTATGCCTCTTCGGTCGGCCTCTCCGGCTGGTTGAGCACCTGTACGCTCATTTCGTGGGTTGACTTAGGCATACAGAGTTCATCCATAATCTAAGGATGCAAAGTTCATTCCCAGTCTAAGATCGAACCAAATCGAGGGTTGCGACAGTAGGATCGGTAGCATGCAAGAGGGGCCAGACCGATCCCCGGCTTGCAATTCTGCCTCTTCGATCGGCTCAGCACTCGCACGCTCGTTTCGTGGGTTGACTTATGCATAAAGAGTTCATTCCCAGTCTAAGATCGGATCGGATCGAGGGTTACGGTAGCAGGATCGACAGCACGCGGGGGGGACCGGGCTAATCCCTGGTTTGTGCATTCTGCCTTTCCGGCCGACTGAGTGCCAGCATGCTCGTTCCATGGGTTGGCTTAGGCATATGGAGCTCATTCCATGTCTAAGCATACGGAGTTCATTCCTAGTCTAAGATTTTGAGTCACGATGCACATGCTGGGCTCGGGCATTTGCTGGTGTCACATTTTTTTCACCTGGGGCACCATCGTCGGAGCATCACCGGAAAGTCTAACCGACGGCATTGGGGGTTTCGGCGATTGGGGGGGCCAGCTGAGCGCCCGTACGCTCATTTTGTGGGTTGACTTAGGGATACGGAGTTCATCCTCAGTCTAAGCATACGGAGTTCATTCCCAGTCTAAGATCGGACCGGACCGAAGGTTACGATAGCAGGATTGACAACACGCAAGGGGGACCGGGCCGATCCCCGCCTTGCGCATTCTACCTCTCTGACTGGTTGAGCGCTCGCACGCCCGTTTCATGGGTTGGCTTAGGCATAGGGAGTTCATTCCATGTCTAAGACCTAGCCAAACCGAGGGTTGTGGCTGAGGGACCGGTAGCATGCAGAGGGGGACCGGGTTGATCCCTGGCTTGCGCATTATTCCTCTCCGACCGGCTCAGCACCCGCATGCTCTTTTCATGGGCTGACTTAGGCTTACGAAGTTCATTCCCAGCCTAAGATCAGACCGGACTGAGGGTTGCTGTAGCAGGATCGACAGCATGCAGGTGGGGACCGGGCTGATCACTGGCTTGTGCATTCTGCCTCTCCGGTTGGCTGAGCGCCCGTACGCTCGTTTCGTGGGTTGGCTTAGGCATACGGAGTTCATTCCATGTCTTATCATACGGAGTTCATTCCCAGTCTAAGATCGAACCGAAACGAGGGTTGTGACAGCAGGACCAACAGTAGGATCAATCGCACGTAGGGGGGATCGGGCTAATCCTCAGCTTGTGTATTCTACCTCTTCGGTCGACTGAGCGCCCACACGCCCGTTTCGTGGGTTGGCTTAGGCATAGGGAGTTCATTCCATGTCTAAGCCCCAACCGAACCGAAGGTTGTGGTAGCAGGACCGGCAGCGGGATCGACAACACACAGAAGGGGATCAGGTTAATCCTCGGCTTGCGTATTATGCCTCTCCGATCGTCTGAGCGCTCGTACGCTCGTTTCATGGGTTGACTTAGGCATACGGAGTTCATTCCTAGTCTAAGATCGCGTCAGACCGAGGGTTGCAGTAGCAGGATCGACAGCACGCAGGGGGGCACCGGGCTTATCCCCAGTTTGCGCATTCTGCCTCTCCGACCGGTTGAGCGCCCGCACGCCCGTTTCGTGGGTTAGCTTAGGCATAGGGAGTTCATTCCATGTCTAAGCCCCAACCGAACCGAGGGTTGTTGCAACGGGACCAGTAGCACACTGAGGGGGATCGAGTCGATCCCTGGCTTGCGCATTATGCCTCTCCGGTCTGCTCAGTGCCCGCACGCTCGTTTCATGGATTGACTTAGGCATACAGAGTTCATTCCTAGTCTAAGATCAGACCGGACTGATGGTTGCAGTAGCAGGATCGATAGCACGCAGGGAGGATCGGACTGATCCCCGGCTTGCACATTCTGTCTCTCCGATCGGGTGAGCGCCCGCACGCTCGTTTCGTGGGTTGGCTTAGGCATACGGAGGTTATTCCATGTCTAAGCATACGGAGTTCATTCCCAGTCTAAGATCGAACCAGACCGAGGGTTACGACAGCAGGACCAGCAGCAGGATCGGCACCACGCAAGGGTAACCGGGCTGATCCCCGACTTGCGTATTCTTCCTCTCAAGCCGGCTGAGTGCTTGCACGCTTGTTTCATGGGACCAGGCTGATCCCCGACTTGCACATTAGGCATACGGAGTTCATCCGTCTAAGCATAAGGAGTTAATTCCCAGTCTAAGATCAGACTGAACCGAGGGTTTTGGTAGTAGGATCGGTAACATGCAGGGGGGATCAGGTCGATCCCCATCTTTCGTATTCTGCCTCTCCGGTCGGCTGAGTGCCCGCACGCCCGTTTCTTGGGTTGGCTTAGGCATAGGGAGTTAATTCCATGTCTAAGCCCCAGTCGGATCGAGGGTTGTGCAGTGGGATCGGCAGCACGAAGAGAGGGATCGGACTGATCCCTGGCTTGCGCATTATGCCCCTCCGACGGGCACAGTGCCCGCACGCTCATTTCATGGGTTGACTTAGGCATACGGAGTTCATCCCCAGTCTAAGCATATGGAGTTCATCCCCAGTCTAAGATCGAACTGGACCGAGGGTGGCGGTAGCAGGATCGACAGCACGCAGGGGGCTCGACACTCGCACGCCCGTTTCGTGGATTGGCTTAGGCATAGGGAGTTCATCCATGTCTAAGCCCCAGTCGGACCAAGGGTTGGGGTAGTGGGACCGGCAGCACATAGAGGGGGACTGGGCCGATCCCAGACTTTCGCATTACACCTCTTCGATTAGCTCAGTGCTCGTACGCTTGTTTCATGGCTTGACTTAGGCATACGAAGTTCATTACCAGTCTAAGATCAGACCAGACCGAGGGTTGTGGCAGCAGGATCGACAGCACACAGGGGGGACTGTGCCAATCCTTGGCTTGTGCATTCTGCCTTTTCAGCCAGCTGAGCACCCGCACATTCGTTTCATGGGTTGGCTTCGGTATATGGAGTTCATTACATGTCTAAGCTTACGGAGTTCATTCCCAGTCTAAGATCAGATCGGACCGAGGGTTGCGACAGCAGGACTAGCACAGGATCGATAGCATACAGGGGGGATCGGGTGGATCCCTGACTTGCGTATTCTGGCTCTCCGACCGGCTGAGTGCCTGCACGCTCATTTCGTTGGTTGGCTTAGGCATACGAAGTTCATTCCATGTCTAAGCTCCAGCCGGATCGAGGGTTGTGGCAGCAGAACCGGCAGCAGGATCGGTAACATGCGTAGGGGGATCAAGCTGATCCTCGGCTTGCGCATTATGCCTCTCTGACCAGCCTCTCCGACCGGCTGAGCGTCCGCACGCTCGTTTCGTGGGTTGACTTAGGTATACGAAGTTCATCCTAGTGTAAGCATACGGAGTTCATTCCCAGTCTAAGATCAAATCGGACTGAGGGTTGCAGCAACAGGATCGATAGCATGCAGAAGGGATCGGGCCGATCCCCATGTTACATATTCTGCCTCTTCGACCGGATGAGTGCCCGCACGCCCATTTTATGGGTTGGCTTAGGCGTAGGGAGTTCATTCCATGTCTAAGCCCCAGCCGGACCGAAGGTTGTGGTAGCGAGACCAACAGCACGTAGAGGGGGACCGGGTCGATCTCCGGCTTGTGCATTATAACTCTTCGACCGGCTTAGCTCTCAGACGCTCATTTCCGGGGTTGACTTAGGCATACGAAGTTCATTCCAAGTCTAAGATCGGACTGGACCGAGGGTTACAGTAGCAGGATCGATAGCACGTAGGGGGGACAAGGTCAATTCTTGACTTGCACATTCTGCCTCTTCGGTCGGCTGAGCACCCGCACGCTCTTTTTGTGGGTTGGCTTAAGCATACGGAGTTCATTCCATGTCTAAGCATACGAAGTTCATTCCCAGTATAAGATTGGACCGGGCTGAAGATTACAGTAACGGGACCAGCAGTAGGATCGACAGCACGTAGAGGGGTCCGAGTTGATCCTTGGCTTACGCATTCTGCTTCTCTGGTGGGCTGAGTGCCCGCACGCTCGTTTCGTGGGTTGGCTTAGGCATACGGAGTTCACTGCATGTCTAAGCCCCAGTCGGATCGGCAGGAGGATCGACAATGGGATCAATAGTACACAGAGGGGACCAAGCTGATCCCAAGCCTGCGTATTATGCCTCTTCGACTGGCCTCTCTGGCCGACTCAACGCCCGCACGCTCGTTTCATGGGTTGACTTAGGCATACGGAGTTCATCCCCGATCTAAGCATACAGAGTGCATTCCCAATTTAAGATCGGACCAAAACGAGGGTGGCGACAGTAGGATCGATAGCACGCAGGGGGGATCGGGCCAATCCCCGACTTACGTATTCTGGCTCTCTGGCCGGTTGAGTGCCAGCACGCCCATTTCGTGGGTTGGCTTAGGCATAGGGAGTTCATTCCATGTCTAAGCCCCAGTCGGACCGAAGGTTGTGGCAGCGGGACTGATAGCATGTAGAGGGGGACCAGGCCGATTCCCGACTGCATATTATGCCTCTTCAACCGGTTCAGTGCCCGCATGCTCGTTTCGTGGGTTGACTTATGAATTCAAAGTTCATTCCCAGTCTAAGATCGAATCGGACCGAGGGTTAAGGCAGCAAGATCGACAGCACGTAGGGGGTGATCGGGTCATTCCCTGGCTTACGCATGCTCGTTTCGTGGCTTGGCTTAGGCATACGGAGTTCATTCCATGTCTAAGCATACGGAGTTCATTCCCAGTCTAAGATCGGATCGGACTGAGGGTTGCGGTAGCAGGACTAGCAGCAGGATCAGCAGCACGCAGGGGGGATCGGGTCGATCCTCGACTTGCGTATTCTACCTCTCCGATCGGTTGAGTGCCTGCACGCTCATTTCGTGGGTTGACTTAGGCATATGAAGTTCATTCCATGTCTAAGCCCCAGTCAGACCGAGGGCTGTGGCGGCAGGATAGGTAGCGGGATCGACAGCATGCAGAGGGGGATCGGGCTGATCCCTGGCTTGCGCATCATGCCTCTCCGGTTGGCTGAGCACCCGTACTCTCGTTTCGTGGGTTGACTTAGGCATATGGAGTTCATCCCAAGTCTAAGCATATGGAGTTCATTCCCAGTGTACGATCTGACCAGACCGGGGGTTGCGACAGCAAGATCGACAGCACGCAGGGGGGACCGGGCGATCCTCGGCTTGTGTATTCTGCCTCTCTGGCCGACTGAGCGCTCGCACTCTCGTTTCGTGGGTTGGCTTAGGCATACAGAGTTCATTCCATGTCTAAGCCCCAACCGGATCGAGGGTTGTGGTAGTAGGACCGGTAGCGGGATCAGCAGCACGCAGAGGGGGATCGGGCTGATCCCCGACTTACGCAATATGGCTCTCTGGCCAACCTCTCCGGCTGACTGAACACCCGCACGCTCATTTCATAGGTTGACTTAGGCATACGAAGTTCATCCCCAGTCTAAGAATACGGACTTCTTTCCCAGTCTAAGATCAGACCGGACCGAGGGTTGTGACAGCAGGATCGACAGCACGTAAGGGGGATCGAGCCAATCCCCGGCTTATGCATTTTACCTATCCAATCGGCTGAGCGCTCGTACACCCGTTTCATTGGTTGGCTTAGGCATAGGGGGTTCATTCCATGTCTAAGCCCCAGTCAGACCGAGGGTTGTGGCACTGAGACCGACAGCACGCAAAGGGCGACCGAGCCGATCCTCAGCTTGCGCATTATGCCTTTTCGGCTAGCTTAGCACCCGCACGCTCATATTATGGGTTGACTTAGGCATACGGAGTTCATTCCTAGTCTAACATCAGACCAGACCAAAGGTTGTGGCAGCAGGATTGACAGCACGTAGGGGGGACAAGGCTGATCCCCGGCTTACGCATTCTGCCTCTTCGGCCGACGAGGGCCCGTACGCTCGTTTCATGGGTTGGCTTAGGCATACGGAGTTTATTCCATGTCTAAGCCCCAGTCGGACCGAGGGTTGTGCCATCAGGACCGACAATAGGATCGACAGCACGTTTAGGGGGACTGGGCTGATCCTCGGCTTACGGATTATGCCTCTCCGATCGGCTGAACGTCCGTACGCTCATTTTGTGTGTTGACTTAGGCATACAGAGTTCATTCCCAGTCTAAGCATATGGAGTTCATTCCCAGTCTATGATCGGATCGGACTGAGGGTTACGGTAGTAGGATCGGTAGCACGTAGGGGGGATCAGGTCGATCCTCGATGTCACGATCCACGCGTTCCTCTTACTGAAACCATGCGACCGTACGGCACCAAGACTAATCCTAGTCAAGGTCAGCCTTTTATTGAGTCCATTTTTCCACGGACGGATTAATTCCAATCCTACAAGCCGCATGCCCATGAGCCTTTTCTGGCCCTGACCCCATAGGTTCGCTCATTCTGAACTCTATAGGGAGGAACCCACTCCTATCATACAACAGTCCACGATCCTCAACTTAGCCCCCGAGCACCCAGCTCGACTCACGAGGCTTTAGATCTCGAGGTCCGATCATCGATTGCCCTTAGGGAAACATAGTCCCATTTCTCACGATATTATAGCTTCTTGACATGGGGAGTACCCAACACCATGCCCGCACATATGATGCGCAAGCTTTCGTATCAAGTTTATGCAAGCACCCCAATTAAGCTGGTCAGCAGCCAGCTCGGAGCCTTTAGGCTCATCTCATCCCACGGGACTCAGTTCTTAGGGCTTACACCCTTTAGCATCATTATCGACCGCCCACATGCATGACTGACACCCAACATCATGCTAGTCCCCCAAAGGGACTCAAGTGGACTGCCCCAGCTGCAGCACACCAGTTGCCCGCACGTAAGGTTGACACCAACCTTTATGCTAGTCCCGCAAGGGGACCAGTCGCCCGCATGCATGGTTGACACCAACCATCATGCTAGTCCCGCAAGGGACTTGAGTGGACTGCCCCCAGCTGCAGTACACCAACCGACCAGCCACAGGGGTCTAGCAGCGTGCCTGCATACTAGCCCGCGCATCCCTCAGGCTCGAGGGCATCCCTCCCACATAAACGCCATCGCATGATCCTTCCGACTCGAGGAGGGGAAACCGAGGGGCCTAATGATCTCTACCATCAAACCCCATGGTTCAACGCAAAGGTGTGATACGAGGCCCGCCGGCCCCAACCGCCCCCGACTTTACCGTGACTCGAGGAAACATCGTGCCACGCTCGTGACCCTACGATGTCCGCCCACCTAGCCACCAGCAGTGACTAGGAGTAGCTCACTTCAGACTAGCCAGGCCTTCGCCTGCCCACTAGCCATGGGGGTGGTGGAGAGCTGACACCAGACGTCCCCCTATAAAGAGCGTTAGAGATTTTTCCAATCTGCTACCAGTGACCGTAAGAATGTCTGAAAACGGGGACACTTTTCTGCCCAACCACCTCAGGGCCTTTCTCCAGCTAACTCAGGGCCCCGTAACCTTCCTCTAGGTCACCATTACTCCTTGACTTTGCTCATTGCTCCACCAACCCACTCGAAGGTGCCCGCACATGGCTTCGACCGACAGCACCTGTCTGGCTAGCTGGTCCTAGGGCACTGACGTAATGCCTTATACTTACCTGTATATCTCAGGATTTAGGACATGGACCGTCCACACATGATGTCCCCAACCTATTCTCATGCTCGGAATGCCGGTACACTGCTTCCACAGGTGGCACCCGCTAGGCTACTTAGCTTGAGGGTGTCCGACCACCGTCCCGAACTTCCCCGTGTATCTTGCTGCCCAGGGCTCCCATTACCCCCACAACATGCATGTTAGCATCATGTTCCCAAGCTCCGAATGCACACCCATAATCCTTAGAACTGCTTTCCCGCCAACTCAGTCTCAACCGTTGCTTGGTCCAGGGTCAGTCATGGCAGGACCAAGGCCTGACCATCACACTCTCCCCCACTTACTATGTCGATGCCCTCATCGACGTCTAGACAAAACCCAACGATCTTGTTGCACACAGCTGACATTTACTCATATGTCTCTCACTTGTGCCCTCAAGAATTGGGTCAAGGTCCTATCACATGAGGCATCGCGCACAGTACTCATCCATTGTTGATGTAGATGGGTCACATTGTCGCACCCCTACCGCTCAGCTCAGTTCCTGCTTGAACCGTTTAACCTTGTCATGGTTGTTCCATATGGGCCATACCATGGCTTCATCTCTTGAACATGTCATGTTGCGACCTTGAGGCACCCTCATCGATCAATGACCCTCAGTAAAATGAATGACCACCCACTTTGCCACTCAATGGTGCGTCCCACCGGACGTGACCCCTTACACCAACTGCACGCTTGCAGCATCAGCCCACTGATGCGCCCCTCTGGGCATGGTGCTTAGGTCAACCACACTCATACGGCACCCTACATGATAGACCCTAGCACAGTGGCATTCAGGCACTTTGGTCATCTCTCAACTTGGGTCCTCTTGGCCCCTCCAAGGTCACCTCTCTAGGTGTGGCCCTCTGGCCAACCGCCCCTAAGACGACACCTTAAAGCGCGCTACTTGGTCTTTGCCCCCGGCTTAAACACCGTGCTCCATTGCCCAAGTTCCTCTATCTCAGCTCAGTCTCATGGGGAATTGACAGGTCTCCCCCACTTTTACTTGAAACTCAGCACAATATTACGCGCAACCATATCTCCTTGATGGTTCTATTGCTCGATAGTTTTAACTCCAGCCCAGTTCCTAGGGCATCCCAAAATCCGCTTATACTCGGAGAGCCACTGATCTAACAGCACTTCTAGCCCACTGATTTGCTTGACTCGAGGATTCACCCGCTCGATCCTCAAGATCCACTGACCTGCACGTCTGAGGCCTTGTCAACTGGCCGTTTCCCTTTTCTTGTTCCACTGGATTACATCCTGTCGTGGCCCACTGACCACCACTACTCGTGAAGCCTTCCCTTTCAGCCAATACAAGTTTGATATCCTGGTTCACACACACACTCTCGTGATCTTTTGACCACAAGAACTCACAGTCCATTGACCAACGCCGCTCATGGTCTACTGACCATCTCGCTTGTGGCTTCAATCTTTAGCCACTTCATGCTCTTCTGTGTAGTAGTCTCAGGCTTGGACCCGAATACTTCGGCTTGCACCCCTGCTGGGGCACCTGCACCATACAGCAAGTGCACACATTAATAATTAATCTTGTAACTTGATACCTCTTGCCCCTCAAAACAAGGTTCACTCGGCCCACGTGGCCTTACGCAACACCATTTCATGGTGTAAGCCCCTTTTCGCATCTCGGTCTCACTACAGTTCCTTCCACCATAAAGGCATCACATGCCGCAACATACGCCAACACCTTTTTCTAGGTGAAGCTAGACTCTGGTGCCCTTTTGCTTGGCATCCAAGAGTCTACTCGACAGCCATTTTACATAGGCCCAATATTTCCCGTAGCACGCATCATTAGCTCTTTCCTGAGCCCCCATAGGCACAAAACCCGTATTTGCGTCTCGATAGCTCCATTTGAGCTTAGCACAACCTCGGTTTCACGTCACAAGACCTACACATGGGTCGTGTATATCTCGCCACTGAGCCAACCTAGGCTTTGATACCAAATTGTCATGGTCCACACGTTCCTCCTACTGAAACCACGCGACTGTGTGGCACCAAGACTAATCCTAGTCAAGGTCAGCCTTCTATCGAGTCCATTTTTCCACGGACGAATCAATTCCAGTCCTACAAGCCGCATGCCCATGAGCTTTTTCTGGCCCTGACCCCGTAGGGTCGCTCATTCCAAACTCTATAGGGAGGAACCCACTCCCATCATACAATAGTCCACGATCCTCAACCTAGCCCCTGAGCACCTAGCTCACCTCACGAGGTTTTAAATCTCGAGGTCCGATCATCGATTGCCCTTAGGGACACACAGTCCCATTTCTCATGATATTATAGCTTCTTGACATGGGGAGTACCCAACACCATGCCCGCACGTATGATGCGCAAGCTCTCGTATCAAGTTTACGCAAGCACCTCAATTAAGCTGGTCAGCAGCCAGCTCAGAGCCTTTAGGCTCATCTCATCCCACGGGACTCGGTTCTTAGGGCTTACGCCCTTTAGCATCATTATCGGTTGCCTGCACGCATGACTGACACCCAACATCATGCTAGTCCTGAAGGGGACTCAGGTGGACTGCCCCAGCTGCAGCACACCAGTCGCCCGCATGCAAGGTTGACACCAACCTTTATGCTAGTCTCACAAGGGGACCAGCCGCCCGCATGCATGGTTGACACCAACCATGGACTACCCCCAGCTGCAGTCCACCAGCCGACCAGCCACAGGGGTCTAGCAGCGTGCCTGCTTGCTAGCCCGCGCATCCCTCAGGCTCGAGGCCATCCCTCCCACATAAACGCCATCGTATGATCCTTCCGGCTCGAAGAGGGGAAATCGAGGGGCCTAATGATCTCTACCATCAAACCCCATGGTTCAACGCAAAGGCGCGATACGAGGCCCGCTGGCCCCAACCGCTCCCAGGTTTACCGTGACCCAAGGAAACATCGTGTCACGCTCGTGACCCTATGATGTCCGCCCACCTAGCCACTAGCAGTGACTAGGAGTAGCTCACTCAGACTAGCCAGGCCCTCACTTGCCCGCTAGCCAAGGGGGTGGTGGAGAGCTGACACCAGACGTCCCCCTATAAAGAGCGTTAGAGATTTTCCCAATCTGCTACCAGTGACCGTAAGAATGTCTGAAACAGGGACACTTTTTTGCCCAACCACCTCAGGGCCTTTCTCTAGCTAACTCAGGGCCCCATAACCTTCCTCTAGGTCACCATTACTCCTTGACTCTGCTCGTTGCTCCACCAACCCACTCGAAGGTGCCCACACATGGCTTCGATCGACAGCACCTGTTTGGCTAGCTGGTCCTAGGGCACCGGCGTAATGCCTTATACTTACCTGCATATCTCAGGGTTTAGGACATGGACCATCTACACACGATGTCCCCAACCTATTCTCATGCTCGGAATGCCCATACACTGCTTCCACAGATGGCACCCGCCAGGCTACTTAGTTTGAGGGTGTCCGACCACTGTCCCGAACTTCCCCGCGTATCTTACAGCCCAGGGCTCCCATTGCCCCCACAACATGTTAGCATCATGTTTCCAAGCTCCGAATGCATGCCCGCAATCCTTAGAACCACTTTCCCGCCAACTCGGTCTCGATCGCTGCTTGGTCCAAGATCAGTCATGGCAGGACCAAGGCCTGACCATCACACCCGGATTGCACATTCTGCCTCTCCGGTCGACTGAGCACTGACAAACCCGTTTCGTGGGTTGGCTTAGGCATAGGGAGTTCATTTCATGTCTAAGCCCCAGCTGGACCAAGGGTTATGGCAGCGGGATCGGTAGCTCACAAAGGGGGACCTGGCCGATCCCTGGCTTGCGCATTATGCCTCTCCGGTTGGCTCAACGCCCGCATGCTCGTTTCGTGGGTTGACCTATGCATACGGAGTTCATTCCTAGTCTAAGATCAGACCAGACTGAGGGTTCTGGCAGCAGGATCGATAGCACACAGGGGGGATCAGGCTGATCCCCGGTTTACGCATTCTGCCTCTCTGACCGGCTGAGCGCCTGCACGCTTATTTCGTGGGTTAGCTTAGGCATACGAAGTTCATTCCATGTCTAAGCATACGGAGTTCATTCCCAATCTAAGATTTTGAGCCACAGTGCACATGCTGAGCTCGAGCATGTGCTGGTGCCATATTTTTTTCACTCGGGGCACCATCGCCAGAGAGCTGAACCGGTGGCATTGGGGGTTCCGACGATTGGGGGGTCGGGGGGTGTGCGCACATGATGTGCGATGGGTGCAGGTAGTTGGCCCTTTTATTGGCCCCCTATCCCTCATCAAACCTCAAGAACTGACACCCCCTTAAAGAGCATTTGAGATTTTATAAGTTTGCTGCCAGTAGCCATCAAAGTGTCTAAAATGGGGACACTTTTTTCAAATGGTCATGAAATCTTCTCCACTTCGAGTTTTTAGCTGAATTTTTTTGTGCATGCCAAAAAAAATGCAAGTATCATCTCTGCTAAATTTGGGGACTAAACTCTTTCTAAAAAAATTTTAAAAAATCCCGAACTAGAAAAAGTTTCAAAAATTATGAAAAATAGAAAACGGGTCGTCCTTCCACGAAACTTCACATGAAGGCTTAGGGGACCATTGTATGAATTTACAAGCCATAAAAATGGCATTGGTAAGGTAGAAATATGAAGATGTGCTTGAACCCACCTACCACCTGTTCGATCCCCGGCTTATGCATCCTACCTCTCTGGTCGACTGAGCGCCTGCACGCTCGTTTCATGGGTTGACTTAGGCATATGGAGTTCATCCCTAGTTTAAGCATATGGAGTTCATTCCTAGTCTAAGATCAGACCGGATCGAGGGTTACGACAGCAGGATTGACAGCACGTAGGGAAGACCGGGTCGATCCCTGGCTTGCGCATTCTGCCTCTCCGGTCGGCTGAGTGCCCGCACGCCCGTTTCGTGGGTTGGCTTAGGCATAGGGAGTTCATTCCATGTCTAAGCCCCAGCCGAACCGGGGGTTGTGGCAGCGGGACCGACAGCACGCAGAGGGGGATCGGGTCGATCCCCGGCTTGTGCATTATGCCTCTCCGATCGGCTCGCACGCTCATTTCGTAGGTTGACTTAGCCATACGGAGTTCATTCCTAGTCTAAGATAAGACCGGATGAAGGTTTGCGGTAGAAGGTCGACAGCACGTAGGGGGGACCGGGCCGATCCCTGACATGTGCATTCTACCTTTCCGGTCGGCTGAGCGCCCACACGCTCATTTCGTGGGTTGGCTTAGGCATATAGAGTTCATTCCATGTCTAAGCATACGGAGTTCATTCCTAGTCTAAGATCGGACCAGACCGAGGGTTGTGACACAGGACCAGCAGCAAGATTGGTAGCACGTAGGGGGGACTGGGCCGATCCCCGACTTGCGTATTCTGCCTCTCTGACGGGCTGAGCGTCCGTACCTCATTTCGTGGGTTGGCTTAGGCATACGAAGTTTATTCCATGCCTAAGCCCCAGCTGAACTGAGGGTTGTGGCAGCAGGACTGACAACGGGATGGGTAGCACGCAGAGGGGGGTCAGGTTGATCCCAGGCTTACGCATTATGCCTCTCCGATCGACCTCTCTAGTCGGCTGAGTGCCCTCACTCTTGTTTCGTGGGTTGACTTATGCATACGGAGTTCATCCCCAGTCTAAGCATACGGAGTTCATTCCTAGTCTAAGATCAGACCGAGGGTTGCGATAGTAGGATCGATAGCATGCAAGGGGGATCGGGCTGAACCCTGGCTTGCGCATTCTGCCTCTGTATGGTCTGCTGAGTGCCCGTACGCCCGTTTCATGGGTTGGCTTAGGCATAAGGAGTTAATTCCATGTCTAAGCCCCAGCCAGACCGAGGGTTGTGGCAGCGAGACTGACAGCACACAGCGGGAGACTGGGTCGATCCCTAGCTTGCGCATTATGCCTCTTCGATCGGCTCAGCACCCGTATGCTCATTTCGTGGGTTGACTTATGCATACGGAGTTCATTCCCAGTCTAAGATCAGACCAGATCAAGGGTTGCGATAGTGGGATCGACAGCATGCAGAGGCAGACCGAGTCGATCCCCGGCTTGTGCATTCTGCCTCTCCGGCCGGTTGAGCACCTGTACGCTCGTTTTGTGGGTTGGCTTAGGCATACGAAGTTGATTCCATGTCCAAGCCCCAGTCAGACTGAGGGTTATGGCAGTAGGACCGGTAGCCGGATCGACAACATGCAGAGGAGGATCGGGCTAATCCCCAGCTTGCACGTTATGCCTTTCTGGTTGGCCTCTCCGATCGACTGAACGCCCGCACGCTCATTTCATGGGTTGACTTAGGCATACGGAGTTCATCCCCAGTCTAAGCATACAAAGTTCATTCTCAGTCTAAGCGTATGGAGTTTATCCGCAGTCTAAGCATACAAAGTTCATTCTCAGTCTAAGATCGAACTGGACCGAGGCTTACGGTAGCAGGATCAAAAGCACGTAAGGGGGACCAAGCCGATCCCCGGCTTACGGATTCTGCCTCTTTAGCTGACTGAGCACCCGTACGCCTGTTTCATGGGTTGCTTTAGGCATAGGGAGTTCATTCCATGTCTATGCCCCAGCCGAACCGAGGGTTGTGGCTGCGGGATCGGTAGCATGCAGAGGGGGACCAGACCGGTCTTCAGCTTACGCATTATGCCTCTTTAGCTCGTTTCGTGGGTTGACTTATGCATACGAAGTTCATTCCAAGTCTAAGATTGAACCAGAACGAGGGTTACGATAGTAGGATCCAAAGCACGCAAGGGGGATCGAGCCGATCCCTGACTTGCACAATCTGCCTCTCCGATCGGTTGAGCGCCCGTACGCTCGTTTTGTGTGTTGGCTTAGGCATACGGAGTTCATTCCATGTCTAAGCATATGGAGTTCATTCCCAGTCTAAGATCGGACTGGATTGAGGGTTACAGCAGACCAGCAGCAGGATCGGCAACACGCAGGGGGGACTGAGCTGATCCCCGGCTTGCGTATTCTGCCTATCCGGACGGCCTCTCCGGCCGGCTGAGCGCCCGCACGCTCGTTTGATAGGTTGACTTAGGCATATGGAGTTCATCCCCAGTCTAAGCATACGGAGTTCTTTCCCAATCTAAGATCAGACCGGACCGAGGGTTGCGATAGCAGGATCGACAGCACGCAGGGGGGATCGAGCCGATCCTCGTCTTGCACATTCTGCCTCTCCAGCCGACTGAGCGCCTGCACGCCCATTTCATGGGTTGGCTTAGGCATAGGGAGTTCATTCCCTGCCTAAGCCCCAGCCGGACTGAGGGTTGTGGTAGCGAGACCAGTAGCACACAAAAAGGGGCCAGGCCGATCCCCGGCTTGTGCATTATGCCTCTTCGGCTGGCTGGGAGCCTGTACGCTCGTTTCGTGGGCTGGCTTAGGCATACAGAGTTCATTCCATGTCTAAGCCCCAACCGGACTGAGGGTTGTTGTAGCAGGACTGGCAGCAAGATCGACAGCACGCGGAGGGTGACTTGGCTGATCCCCGACTTACACATTATGCCTCTCCAGCCGGTTGAGCTCTTACACGTTCATTTCATGGGTTGACTTAGGCATACGGAGTTCATCCCCAGGCTAAGCATACGAAGGTCATTCCTAGTCTAAGATCGAATCAGATCGATGTTTGCGGTAGTAGGATCGGTAGCACGCAGGGGGGACCGGGCCGATCCCGGCATGTTCATTCTGGCACTCCGGCCGGCTGAGCGCCCGCACATCCGTTTCGTGGGTTGGCTTAGGCATAAGGAGTTCATTCCATGTCTAAGCCTTAGCCGAATCGAGGGTTGTGGTAACGGGACCGGCAGCACGCAGAAGGGGATCGAGCTGATCCCCGACTTCCGCATTATGCCTTTTTGGCTGGCTTAGCAACCGCACGCTCGTTTCATGGGTTGACTTATGCATATGAAGTTCATTCCCAGTGTAAGATCGAACTAGACCGAGGGTTACGGTAGCAGGATCGACAGCACGTAGGGGGGATCGGGTTGGTCCCTGGCTTGTGCATTCTGCCTCTCTGACCGGTTGAATGCCCGCACGCTCATTTCGTGGGTTGACTTAGGCATACAGAGTTCATCCCCAGTCTAAGCTTACGGAGTTCATTCCCAGTCTAAGATCGGACCAGACCGAGGGTTGCGATAGCAGGATCGGTACGCATTCTACCTCTTCGGCCGACTGAGCACCCGCACGCCTGTTTCATGGGTTGGCTTAGGCATAGGGAGTTCATTCCATGTCTAAGCCCCAACCGGACTGAGGGTTGTGGCAGCTAGATTGGCAGCACACAGAGAGGGACCGGGTCGATCCCCAGCTTGCCCATTATGCCTCTCCGGCCAGCTCAGTGCCTGTACGCTCGTTTTGTGGGTTGACTTAGGCATACAGAGTTTATTCCCAATCTAAGATCGAACTGGACCGAGGGTTACGACAGCAGTATCAACAGCATGCAGAGGGGACCGAGCCGGTCCACAGCTCGTGCATTCTACCTTTCTGGTCAGCTGAGCGTTCGCACGCTCGTTTCATGGGTTGGCTTAGGCATACGGAGTTCATTCCATGTCTAAGCATACGGAGTTCATTCTAGTCTAAGATTGGACCAGATCACGGGTTGCTGCAGTAGGACTAGCAGCAGGATCGGTAGCACTAGGGGGGATCGAGCCGATCCCCGGCTTGTGCATTCTACCTCTCCGATCGGTTGAGCGCTTGTACGCTTGTTTTATGGGTTGGCTTAGGCATACAAGTTCATTTCATGTCTAAGCCTCAGCTGGACTGAGGGTTTTGGTAGTAGGACTGGCATCGGGATCGGCAGCACGCAGAGGGGGACTGAGCTAATCCCTGGCTTGCATATTATGCCTCTCCGTCTGGCCTCTCCAGCCAGCTGAGCGTCCGCACGCTCGTTTCGTGGGTTGACCTAGGCATACGAAGTTCATCCCTAATCTAAGCATACGGAGTTCATTCCCAGTCTAAGATTGGATCGGATCGAGGGTTACGGCTGCAGGATCGGTAGCACATAGGGGGACCGGGCCGATCCCCAGCTTGCGCATTCTACCTCTCCGACCGACTGAGCCCCCGCACGCCCATTTCGTCGGTTGGCTTAGGTATAGGGAGTTCATTCCATGTCTAAGCCCCAACTGGATTGAGGGTTGTGGCAGCAGGAGTGACAGCACGCAGTAGGGGACCGGGCCGATCCCCGGCTTGCGCATTATGCCTCTCCGATTGGCTCAACGCCCGCATGCTCATTTCATGGGTTAACTTAGGCATACGGAGTTCATTCCCAGTCTAAGATCGGATCAGACCGAGGGTTGCAGCAGCAAGATCGACAAAACGCAGAGGGGATTGGGCCAATCCCCAGTTTGTACATTTTACCTCTCCGACCGACTGAGCGCCCGCACACTCGTTTCGTGGGTTGGCTTAGGCATACGGAGTTCATTCCGTGTCTAAGCCCCAGTCGAACCGAGAGTTGTGACAGCAAGACCGACAGTGGGATCAACAGCATGTAAAGGGGGACCGAACTGATCCCCGGCTTACGTATTATGCCTCTCCATTCGGCCTCTTCGGCCGGCTGAGCTCTCGCACGCTCATTTCATGGGTTGACTTAGGCATACGGTGTTCATCCCTAGTCTAAGCATACGGTGTTCATTCCCAGTCTAAGATCGGATTGGATCAAGGGTTACGATAGTAGGATCGGTAGCACGTAGGGGGGACCGAGCCGATCCCTGGCTTGCACATTCTGCCTCTCCGACCGACTTAGCACCCGCACGCTCGTTTCGTGGGTTGGCTTAGCCATACGGAGTTCATTCCATCTCTAAGCCCCAGTCGGATCGAGGGTTGTGGCAGTAGGACCGACAGCATGCAGAGGGGGACCGGGCTGATCCCCGGTTTGCACATTATGCCTCTCCGATCAACCTTTTCAGTCGACTGAGCGCCCGCACGCTCGTTTCGTGGGTTAACTTAAGCACACGGAGTTCATCCCCAATCTATGCATACGGAGTTCATTCCTAGTCTAAGATCAGACTGGTTCGAGGGTTGCGGCAGCAGGATCGGTTGTACGCAGGGGGGACGGGGTCGATCCTCGACTTACGCATTCTGCCTCTCGGGCCGACTGAGCACCCGCACGCCCGTTTCATGGGTTGGCTTAGGCATAGGGAGTTCATTCCATGTCTAAGCCCCAGTCGGACCAAGGGTTGTGGCAGCGGGATCGACAACACGCAGTAGGGGATCGGGCCGAACCCCGGATTGCGCATTATGCCTCTTCGATCGGCTCAGCGCCCCGTACACTCATTTCGTGGGTTGACTTATGCATACGAAGTTCATTCCCATTCTAAGATCAGACCGAACCAAGGGTTGCGGCAGCAGGATCGACAGCAAGCAGGGTGACCGGACTGGTCCCCGGCTTGCACATTCTGCCTCTCCGGTTGGCTGAACGCCCGTACGCTCATTTCGTGGGTTGGCTTAGGCATATGAAGTTCATTCCATTTCTAAGCATACAGAGTTCATTCACAGTGTAAGATTTTGAGTGATGGTGCACATGCTGGGCTCGGGCATGTGCTGGTGCCGCATTTTTTTTGCCCGGGGCACCATCATCGGAGCATCGTCGGAGAGCCTAACCGACGGCTTTGGGGGTTCGACGATTGGGGGGCCGGGGGGTGTGCGCACATGATGTGCGATGGGTGCTGGTACTTGACCCTTATATTGGCCCCCTATCCATCATCAAACCTAAAAAACTCACACCCCCTTAAAGAGCATTTGAGATTTTATAGCTTTGTTGCCAGTAGCCATCAAAGTGTCTGAAATGGGGACACTTTTTTCAAACGGTCACAAAATCTTCTCCATTTCGATTTTTTAGCTGAATGTTTTTGTGCATGCTAACAAAAATACAAGGATCATCTCTACCAAATTTGGGGAGAAAAATCTTTCTAAAAAAATTTAAAAAAATGCCGAACCGTAAAAAGTTTCAAAAATCATGAAAAATAGAAAACGGGTCGTCTTGCCACGAAACTTCACATGAAGGCTTAGGGGACCATTGTATGAATTTACAAGCCATACGAATGGTATTGGCATGGCAGAAATATGAAGATGTGCTTGAACCTACCTACCACCCGTTCGATCCCCCGCTTGCGCATCTTGCCTCTCTGGTCGGCTAAGGGCTCACACGCTTGTTTCGTGGGTTAACTTAGGCATACAGAGTTCATCCCCAGTCTAAGCATACGAAGTTCATTCCCAGTCTAAGATTCGACTGGACCGAGGGTTGCGGTAGTAGGATCGGCAGCACGTAGGGGGGACCGGACCGATCCCTGACTTGCGCATTCTGCCTCTCTGGCCGGCTGAGCGCCTGCACGCCCGTTTCATGGGATGGCTTAGGCATAGGGAGTTCATTCCATGTCTAAGCCCCAGCCAGACCGAGGGTTATGGCAGCGGGATCGACAGCATGCAGCGGAGGATCGGGTCGATCCCCGGCTTGTGCATTATGCCTCTCCGACCGGCTCAACGCCCATACACACGTTTCGTGGGTTGACTTAGGCATACAGAGTTCATTCCCAGTATAAGATCAGACCACACTGAGGGTTGTGACAGCAAGATCGACAGCACGTAGGGGGGGACCAAGTCGATCCCCAGCTTGCGTATTCTGCCTCTCCGACTGGTTGAGCGCCCGCACGCTCGTTTCGTGGGTTGGCTTAGGCATACGGAGTTCATTCCATGTCTAAGCATACGAAGTTCATTCCCAGTCTAAGATCAGACCGGACCGAGGGTTGTGGTAGTAGGACCAGCAGCAGGATCGATAGCACGCAGGGGGGTACCGGGCCGATCCTCGGCTTGCGCATTTTGCCTCTCCGATCGGTTGAGTGCCGGCACGCTCGTTTCGTGGGTTGGCTTAGGCATACGGAGTTCATTCCATGTCTAAGCCCCAACCGAACTAAGGGTTGTGGCAGTAGGACCGACAGTGGGATCGGTAGCAGGATCGGCAGCAGGCAGAGAGGGACCGGGCTGATCCCCGGATTATGCATTATGCCTCTCCGACCAGCCTCTCTGACCGGTTGAGTGCCCACACGCTTGTTTCATGGGTTGACTTGGCATACGGAGTTCATCCCCAGTCTAAGCATACAGAGTTCATTCCCAGTCTAAGATCGGATCGGATCGAGGGTTGCGATGACAGGATCAGCAGCACGCAGGGGGGACCGAGCCGATCCCCAGCTTGTGCATTATGCCTCTTCGGCTGGCTGAGCGTTCGCACGCCCGTTTCATGGGTTGGCTTAGGCATAGGGAGTTCATTCCATGTCTAAGCCCCAGCCAGACTGAGGGTTGTGGCAGCGAAACCGACAGCATACAGAGGGGGACCGGGCTGATCCTCGACTTGCACATTATGTCTCTTCGGCCGGCTCAACGCCCGTACGCTCGTTTCGTGGGTTGACTTATGCATACAGAGTTCATTCCCAGTCTAAGATCGGATCAAACCGAGGGTTACGGCAGCAGGATCAATAGCTCGTAAGGGGGACCGGGTCGATCCTCGACTTGCGTATTCTACCTCTCTGATCGGCTGAGCGCCTGCACGCTCATTTCGTGGGTTGGCTTAGGCATACGGAGTTCATTCCATGTCTAAGCATAAGGAGTTCATTCCCAGCCTAAGATTTTGAGCCACAGTACACATGCTGGGCTCGGGCATGTGCTGGTGCCACATTTTTTTTGCCCGGGGCACCATCGTCAGAGCATCGCCGGAGCATCGTCGGAGAGCCTAACCGACGACATTGGGGGTTTCGATGATTGGGGAGGCCGGGGGGTGTGCACACATGATGTGCGATGGGTGCTGGTACTTGTGTCATGGGCTCCGACCTTAGACTCAGAAACTATGTGGCCTTAGGCTAGGAATCTCCTCCTTTATGCCTAAGTCAGCCTAAAACACAAGCGTACGGGTACAAGAACAACGGGAAGGGCTGATTACGCAAGTTAAAGAGAAACAGGATAAGAAGGCAAAATTTTGGAAATGCTCTTGTATTCACTGAAACAGAAGTGTTTGATGGTGTACAAATAAGGGAGAAGCAGCCCTCTATTTATAGTTGAGGCTCCAACTTACACTTAATGGCAATATCCCTAGAATAAAGGCTAAAATCATGAGATTATACAGATTACAATCAATCAAGATGCTAACTCCTGATTTTTAGGGTCAACCAAATTTGTCAGGATGCTGCTGCTGATCCTGTCTGCTTCCAGAAGCTTCCCTTGCGTGTCTAGCACCTTGGGCCCTTTTGGATGTGGTGCGGGTAGCTTGTATGCCAGGCCTTGGTCTCACGGGCTGGCTTGCAAGTTGGGCGGGCATTCTGAACTCGTTTGCTAGGTTTTGCGCGTAGATACCCGCCAGCACGCCTGGTCTGTGGGCCTCAACCTTTGGCTCGCCTGTTGGTGCGCCTAATGTGCCTGGCGCGCCTGCCCAGGGTGTGACATTCTCCCCCACTTGATTGCGTAACACCCTCGTTGCATTTTTTGCATGGTACTGCCTGATCTGGTCCCTAAACTGCCATAAGTCATCTGCTAGTTCTCAGCTCACCTCACTGTCTAGAAGTCCCTTCCAGCGCACCAAGTACTCTTATCTTTGCTGATAGTTCTTTCGTCTCACCTTGCGATCAGCTATGATGCTGTGGACCTCCTTCTCATATGAGGCCCTTGCTCCCAATGGCGCACGCTTTGACTCTGCCCATCCTAGATCTCCCTCATCCTCATGGAACGGCTTGAGCATGCTCACATGGAACACCGAGTGTACCCTCAGCTTGGGTGGCATATCCAACTTGTAGGCAACCTTGCCTACCCTCTTGACTACATGAAAAGGTCCCTCATACCTCCGGACTAAGCCTTTGTGTAGCCCCCTATGGTGTACAATGGGATGCAGCTTCACCAACACCAAGTCTCCAACCTGGAACTACACGTCCCGCCTATTCTGGTATGCCCACTTCTTTGACCTCTTGGTCGCCTTTTGTAGACAAACTCTGACCAAGCCAGTTTGCTCCTGCCATGCCTTGGCAAACTTGTATGCTACTGGATTCGACCCTGTATAACCTGCAGCAATCGAACTAGGTGTTAGTGGTTGTTGCCCTGTCACAACCTCAAATGGGCTCTGGTTCGTTGCCTCATTCCTTTGCAAGTTGTAGGAAAACTGCACAATATCTAGCAGCTTTGGCCAGTCCCTTTGTGTGGCACTCACATAGTGCCTGAGGTAGACCTCTAATAGTCCATTCACTCGTTCTGTCTACCCATCGATCTACAGATGCATGTTGGTGGAAAAGTTCAAGTCTGACCCTAACAGCTTGAACAACTCAGTCCAGAACCTGCTCGTGAAACGCCCATCTTGATCACTAACAATGGTCCTCGGTACTCCCCAGTACTTAACCATGTTTTTCAAGAACAATCGAGCTGCCTCCTCGACTGGGCACTCCTTGGTTGCTGGAATGAAGATTCCATACTTGGAAAACTTGTCCACCACTACCATGATGCTTCCAAACCCTTTTGCTTTAGGTATATGTACTATAAAGCCCAGAGAAACACTCTCCCATGGTCGCTCTGGCACTGGCAATGGCTCCAAGAGACCGTCTGGTTTCTTGAGCTCCACCTTGTCCTATTGGCACACAAGAGAAGTCTTCATATAGGCCTCTACATCGTCCCTCATGTGCGACTAGTAGTATCGGTCCTCGATCAGTGCCAAGGTATGGTTCACTTCGGGGTGTCCAGCACACCTTTAATCACGGCATTCTTGTAAAACTTCCTTGCGAAGCTTCTCGTGCTATGGCACAAACAATCTACTGCCCCTGGTGTACAACAAGCCATCCTATAACCAAAACTGCCTAGTCTTACCTTGCTAGGCGTACTCCATCAAAGCCTTGGCTTTAGGATCATGCGCAAGTCCCTCCTTGATGCACGGCACCAGTGACCCCTCTGGTTGGCTAATGGCAGCAAGGTTAGGCTTCCTGCTCAGGGCATCTGCCACTAGGTTCACCTACCCCGGCTTGTACTCCATCTGGAAATCAAATTTCGTAAGAAAATCTTGCCATCTCGCCTGTTTGGGGGACAGCTTCTTTTACGTCTGGAAGTAGTTGGTCGCCACATTGCCCATCCTAACCATGAACCTCGACCCCAATAGGTAATGGCACCAAGTGCGTAAGCAGTGCACCACTGCAGTCATCTCCTTCTCTTGGACTGTGTACTTGCACTCAGTCTCGTTCAGCTTCCTACTCTTGAACGTGACTGGACGTCCCTCCTGCATCAATATGCCCCCTATGGTAAAGTCTGATGCATCCGTATGCACCTCATACGGCTTGGCATAGTCTGACTGGCTCTTCGATCACAGCCAGCTTCAACCTGTCAAAGGCTTCCTGGCACCCTGCGCTCCACTTCGATGCTTTCCCTTTCTTGAGCAAGTCAATCAATGGCGTGGCTATTGTTGAGTGACCTTTGATGAAGCGCTTGTAGTAGTTGACTAGCCCAAGGAACGATCTCAACTCAGTGACCTTGGCTGGCGGTTGCCACTCCAGGATGGCATGTATCTTGCCTTCATCCATGCGTATCCTACCACCTCCCACTATGTGGCGAAGGAACGGGATCTCCTGCTAGGCGAATAAGCACTTCTCCCTCTTGACAATCAGCTTGTGCACCCGCAACACCTTGAACACTTATCTCAAGTGGTCTACATGCTCTCCCAAAGTCTGGCTGCAGATCACAATGTCATCCAACTAAACCATAACAAACCGATCAAGGAATGACTGAAGTACCTTGTTCATAAGGGTACAGAATGTTGTTGGGGCATTCGTGAGTCCGAAAGGCATCACCAAGAACTCATACGAACCATACCGAGTGACACATGCTATCTTTGGCTCATCTCCCTTCGTGATCCTGACTTGATAGTAGCTTGACTTCAAATCCAGCTTGGTGAACCACCTTGCGCTCCCAAGTTGATCGAACAAGTCCGCAATGAGTGGGATGGGGTACTTGTTCTTGATGGTCAGCTTGTTCAAAGCCCGGTAGTCTATGCACAGCCGCAACGACCCATCATGCTTACGTTGAAATAGAATCGGTACACCATAGGGTGCCTTCGATGACCTGATGAAGCCAGCATCAACTAACTCTTTGAGCTATTTCTTCAACTCCTCCAACTCTGGTAGAGACATTCGGTAAGGGGCTCTAGCTGGTGGCTTGGCCTTAGACACCAGCTCGATCTTGTGGTCCACCTCTCTCTTAGGTGGTAGCTTGCTAGGTAGCTTTGCGGGCATCACATCACTAAAGGTCTTCAGCACCTTTAGCACCTCCAAGGGTGACTCAGTCTCCTTCTCCCTTGGCTCATCATATTTCAAGGCTACCAAGAAGGTGTCTTCTTGTCTACTTACCACCTTGGCAAATTGGATGGCTAACACCACCCGCGACCCAACTCCAGACCCTCTCCTCAATGGCACTAGGCATTGGCACCGTGCATCCAAGATGCAAACACAATCGACAAAAGGCACAAGAAGGGAGTTAATCTGAACAAGGAAATCCAACCCAATCACAAACTCATAGTCGTCAAGGGGTATTACCTCAATGGTCTTCTTGCCTTTCCAGTCTCCAAGCTACAACTCCACTCCCTATGCTACTCCAATGGCTGGAACTTCCTTGGAGTTCACCGTTTTGATGGTACCAGTCCCTTTTTGCACCTTTAGTTCGAGCTTCCAGGCTTCATCACCTGAAATAAAAAGATGTGAGGCACCTGTGTCCACCAGTGTGCTCACCTTCTGACCCACAATCAGATCCACAAACATCAAGCCCTTTGGCTTGCGGCTCCCCTTACTCTAGACAACATTGAGCATCAACGACCCAAGCTTTGCTGCCCCTGATTCTGGCTCCTCGTCAGACTCTTTGTCTATAGCAGCCAGCTTGCCCTTCTACGGGTAATTGCACGTTATGTGGCTCCCTCCACATAGGTAGCATGCTAGTGGCTCTCGACCCCCCTTTGCTTTCCACTTGCCTATTGGTGGCTTCCACTCGCCATCCTTGGTTGAACGATCTCAATCTCCATCCTTGGACTCCGGGTCACAGTCCTTCCCCTTGGACTGCTTCTTTTGATCCCTATCATCCCTACCCTTACCCTTGGGCTTGGTAGACTCAAACTTGTTCAGAGGCTTGAACTCTATCAAGGCCTTGGCAGTAGTCATGGCTTTAGCCAAGTCATAAACTCCTCTCCTTTGTAGCTCATGCTTCACCCACGGCTTCAGCCCATCCATGAAAGCAAATAAGGTGTCCTTCTCACCTAGATCCGAGATCTATAGCATCAGTTTAGAGAATTTCTAGACATACTCCCTTATGTCCCCTTGCTGGCTTAGCCTGCGTAACTTTGGCCGCACCTCATCATCAACATACTCTAGGTAAAATTGTTCTCTAAACTCTTTTTGGAACTTTGTCCAGGTTCCAATCTTGGTGCTCCCACGCCTGACATCCTCACACCTGCGCCTCCACCACAATAAGACTACATCAGTGAGATACATAGCAGCGGTGCTTACCTTTATCGCCTCATCTTGCATGCCCATGGCCTGGAAGTACTACTCCATACCCCAAAGGTAGTTATCTACTTCCTTGGCCACCCCAGTCCCCTTGAACTCCTTAGGCTTGGGGACATCCAATCTGGACTTGGACACTCTAGCAAACATGCCATTCCCAATGGCAGTCTTGCAAGCAACGAGCTCACTGGTACACTCCTCCATCCGCTGGTGCATGGCCTCCATGCCATCGCGCAAGGTCAGCACGTCAGCCTCCAAGGTTTGATTCTTTTGGGTGAACATGTCCAAGTCTTTGTTGAGAGCAGCTTACAGCTCACTTTGGATCTCCTCCCCCATGGAGTTTAGCGATGCAATGTGAGTCTCTACCCCCTCAAGCTTCTCCCTCATGTCGCCCATGGTCACCTCCATCTTGGCCAGCCTACCGTCCATGGTAGACCAGATATCTATAGAACTGGCTTTCCTCTCTCTTCCACGCCCATGCTCCTGGGCCTCTGGTTGTTGGTTAGCAGCGTCACTTTGGGATGCCATCTCCTCTAACCTACATAATACAAACACGCAGAATCGAACTTGCCCTGATACCAACTGTCACGGGCTTCGACCTTAGACTCAAAAATTGTGCGGCTTTAGGCTTGGAATCTCCTCCTTTATGCCTAAGTCAGCCTAAAACACAAGCGTACGGGCACTAGAACAACGGGAAGGGCTGATTATGCAAGTTAAAGAGAAACAGGATAAGAAGGCAAAATTCTGGAAATGCTCTTGTATTCACTGAAACAGAAGTGTTTGATGGTGTACAAATGAGGGAGGAGCAGCCTTCTATTTATAGTTGAGGCTCCAGCTTACACTTAATGGCAATATCCCCAGAATAAAGGCTAAAATCATGGGATTATACAGATTACAATCCATCAGGATGCTAACTCCTAATTTTCAGGGTCAACCAAATCTGCCAAGATGCTGCTGTTGATCCTGCCTGCTTTTAGAAGCTTCCTTTGCGTGTCCAGCACCTTGGTCCCTTCTGGATGTGGTGGGGCAGCTTTTATGCCAGGCCTTGGTCTCACGGGCTGGCCTGCAAGTTGACCGGGCATTCTGAACTCATTTGCTAGGCTTTGCGCACAGATACCCGCCAGCACGCCTGGTCTGCGGGCCTCAACCTCTGGCTTGCCTGTTGGTGTGCCTGATGCGCCTGGCGTGCCCCCCCAGGGCATGAAACTTGGCCCTTATATTGGCCCCCTATACCTCATCAAAACTCAAGAACTCACACCCTCTTAAAGAGCATTTGAGATTTTATAGGTTTACTGCCAGTAGCCATTAAAGTGTCTGAAAATGGAGATACTTTTTTCAAACGGTCACAAAATCTTCTCCACTTCGAGTTTTTAGCTGAATTTTTTTGTGCATGCCAAGAAAATACAAGGATCACCTCTACCAAATTTGGGGACAAAACTCTTTCTAAAAAAATTTTAAAAAATCCTAAACTGCAAAATGTTTCAAAAATCATGAAAAATAGAAAACGGGTCGTCTTGCCACGAAACTTCACACGAAAGCTTAGGGGACCATTGTATGAATTTACAAGCCATAAAAATGGCATTGGCATGGCAGAAATATGAAGATGTGCTTGAACCCACCTACCATGCGTTTGATCCTCGGCTTATGCATCCTGCCTCTCTTTACGATTGAGCGCCCGCACGTTCGTTTCGTGGGTTGACTTAGGCATACGGAGTTCATCCCCAGTCCAAGCATACGAAGTTCATTCATAGTCTAAGATCAGACCAGACCAAGGGTTGCGACAGCAGGATCGGTAGCACGCAGGGGTGATCAGGCCGATCCCCAGCTTGCGTATTCTGCCTCTCCGGCCGGTTGAGTGCCCGCACGCCTGCTTCGTGGGTTGGCTTAGGCATTGGGAGTTCATTCCATGTCTAAGCCCCAGCCCGACCGAGGGTTGTGGCAGTGGGACCGGCAGAACGCAGAGGGGGACCGGGCCGATCCCTGGCTTACACATTATGCCTCTTCGGCCAGCTTAGGGCCCACACGCTCGTTTCATGGGTTGACTTAGGCATACGGAGTTCATTCCCTATCTAAGATCAGACCAGACCGAAGGTTGCGGCAGCAGGATCAATAGCACGCAGGGGGGACCGGACTGATCCTCGGCTTACTCATTCTGCCTCTTTGGCCAGTTGAGCACCCGCACGCTCGTTTCGTGGGTTGGCTTAGGCATACGAAATTCAATCCATGTCTAATCACACAGAGTTCATTCCCAGCCTAAGATCGGAATGGACTGAGGGTTACGGTAGCAGTATCAGCAACAGGATCGGCAGCACGCAGGGGGGATCGGGTCAATCCCCAGCTTTTGCATTTTGCCTCTTCGGTCGACTAAGTATCTGCACGCTCGTTTCATTGGTTGGCTTTGGCATACGGAGTTCATTCCATGTCTAAGCCCCAGTCGGACCGAGGGTTATGGTAGCAGGACCGGCAGCGGGATCGACAGCACATAGAGAGGGTTCGAGCTGATCCCCAACTTACGGATTATGCCTCTTTGATCGGCCTCTCCGATCGATTGAGCACTCGCATGCTCGTTTCATGGGTTGACTTAGGCATACAGAGTTCATCCCCAGTCTAAGCATACGGACTTCATTCCCAATCTAAGATCGGATCGGACCGAGGGTTACGGCAGCAAGATCGATAGCACGCAGGGGGGACCGGGCCGATCTCTGACTTGCATATTCTGCCTCTTCCAACGGCTGGGTGCCCGCACGCCCGTTTTGTGGGTTGGCTTAGGCATAGGGAGTTCATTCCATGTCTAAGCCCCATCCGAATCGAGGGTTGTGGCAGTGGGACCGATAGCACGGAGGGGGGACCGGGCCGATCCCTGGCTTGTGCATTATGCCTTTTCGATCGGCTCAGCACCCGTACGCTCATTTCGTGGGTTGACTTATGCATACGGAGTTCAGTCTCAGTCTAAGCATATGGAGTTCATTCCCAGTCTAAGATCGAACCGGACCGAGGGTTGTGGCAGCAGGATAAGCAGCACGCAGGGGGGATCGGGCTGATCCCCAGCTTGCACATTCTGCCTCTCCAACCGGCTGAGCACCCGTACGCCCGTTTCGTGGGTTAGCTTAGGCATAGGGAGTTCATTCCAATTCTAAGTCCCAGTTGGACCGAGGGTTGTGGCAGCAGGACCGACAGCATGCAAAGGGGGATCGGGTCGATCCCCAGCTTGCGCATTATGCCTTTTCGGCTGGCTCAGGGCCCGCACACTCATTTTGTGGGTTGACTTAGGCATACGGAGTTCATTCCCAATCTAAGATCGGACCGAGGATTGCGCCAGCAGGATTGACAGCACGCAGGGGGGACCGGGCCGATCCCCGGCTTGCGCTTTCTACCTCTCCAATCGGCTGAGCCCCCGCACGCTCTTTTCGTGGGTTGGCTTAGGCATACGGGGTTCATTCCATGTCTAAGCACATGGAGTTCATTCCCAGTCTAAGATCGGACTGGGAATTTACAAGCCATAAAAATGGCAATTGCATGGCAGAAATATGAAGATGTGCTTGAACCCACCTACCACTCGTTCGATCCCCGGCTTGCGTATCTTGCCCCTCAGGTAGGCTGAACGCTCGCACGTTTGTTTCATGGGTTGACTTAGGAATACGGAGTTCATCCCCAGTCTAAGCATACGAATTTCATTCCCAGTCTAAGCATACGGACTTCATTCCTAGTCTAAGATCAGACTAGACCGAGGGTTGCGACAGCAAGATCGACAGCATGCAGGGGGGACCGGGTTGATCTCCGGCTTGTGCATTCTACCTCTTCGATCGACTGAATGCCCGCATGCCCATTTTGTGGGTTGGATTAGGCATAGGGAGTTCATTCCATGTCTAAGCCCCAGTCGGATCGAGGGCTGTGGTAATGGGACCGACAGCACGCAGAGGGGGACTGGGTCAATCCCCGGCTTGCTCATTATGCCTCTCTGGCCGGCTCAGCGCCCGCACGCTCATTTTGTGAGTTGACTTAGGCATGCGGTGTTCATTCCCAGTCTGAGATCAGATCGAACTGAGGGTTGCGGCAACAGGATCGACAGCACACAGGGGGGACCGGCTCGATCCCCGTCTTGTGCATTCTGCCTCTCTGACCGACTGAGCACCCGCACGCTCGTTTCGTGGGTTGGCTTAGGCATAGTTCATTCCATGTCTAAGCATACGGAATTCATTCCCAATCTAAGATCAGACCGGACTGAGGGTTGTGGCAGCAGGACCAGCAGCAGGATCTATAACATGTAGGGGGACCGGGCTGATCCCCGGCTTACGCATTCTGCCTTTCCGGCTGGCAGAGCACACGCACGCTCGTTTCATGGGTTGGCTTAGGCATACGGAGTTCATTTCTTGTCTAAGCCCTAGCAGGACCGAGGGTTGTGGCAGTGGGATCGACAGCACGCAAAGAGGGACCAGACAGATCCCCGACTTGCGCATTATGCCTCTCCGGCCGGCTGAGTGCCCGCACCCTCGTTTCTTGGGTTAACTTAGGCATATGGAGTTCATCCCCAATCTAAGCATACGGAGTTCATTCCCAGTCTAAGATCGGATTGAACTGAGGGTTACGGTAGCAGGATTGGCAGCATGCAGGGGGATAAGGCCGATCCCCAGCTTGCGCATTCTGCCTCTCCAGTCGGCTGAGCGCCCGCACGCCCATTTCATGGGTTGGCTTAGGCATAGGGAGTTCATTCCATGTCTAAGCCCCATTTGGATCGAGGGTTGTGATAGCGGGACCGACAGCACGTAGGGGGGACCGGGCCAATCCCTGGCTTGCGCATTATGCCTCTTCGACCGGCTCAGCACCTGTACGCTCGTTCCATGGGTTGGCTTATGCATATGGAGTTCAGTCTCAGTCTAAGATCGGATCGGACCGAGGGTTACGACAGTAGGATCGACAGCACGTAGGGGGGACCAGGTCTATCCCTGGCTTGCGCATTCTGCCTCTCCGACCGGCTAAGCGCCCGCACGCCCGTTTCGTGGGTTGGTTTAGGCATAGGGAGTTCATTCCATGTCTAAGCCCCAACCGGATCAAGGGTTGCGGCAGCGGGACCGACAGCACACAGAAGGGGACCGAGCCGATCCCCGGCTTGTGCATTATGCCTCTTTGACCAGCTTAGCACCCGCACTCTTGTTTCGTGGGTTGACTTATGCATACGGAGTTCATTTCTAGTCTAAAATTAGACCGGACTGAGAGTTGCGGCAGCAGGATCGATAGCACGCAGGAGGGATCGGGCCGATCCCCGGTTTGCGCATTCTGCCTCTCCGACTGGCTGAGCGCCTGCACGCCCATTTCATGGGTTGGCTTAGGCATAGGGAGTTCATTCCATGTCTAAGCCCCAGCCGGATCGAGGGTTGTGGCAGCGGGATCGGTAGCACGCAGAGGGGGACCGGGCCGATCCCCGGCTTGCGCATTATGACTCTTCGACCAGCTCAGCACCTGCACGCTTGTTTCGTGGGTTACTTAGGCATACAGAGTTCATTCCCATCTAAGATCGGACCAGACCGAGGGTTGCAGCAGCAGGATCGACAGCACATAGTGGGGACCGGGCCGATCCTTGACTTGCACATTCTGCCTCTTTGACCGGCTGAACGCCCGCACACCCGTTTCGTGGGTTGGCTTAGGCATAGGGAGTTCATTCCATGTCTAAGCCCTAGCTGGATCGATGGTTATGGTAGCGGGACTGGCAGCACACAGAGGCAGACCGGGCCAATCCCCGGCTTACGCATTATGCCTCTTCAGTCGGCTCAGTTCCCACACACTCATTTCGTGGGTTGACTTATGCATACGGAGTTCATTCCTAGTCTAAGATCAGATCGGATTGAGGGTTGTGGCAGTAGGATTGACAGCACGCAGGGGGGATCGGGCCGATCCCCGGCTTGCGCATTCTACCTCTCCAACCGGTTGAGCACCCACACGCTCGTTTCGTGGGTTGGCTTAGGCATACGGAGTTCATTCCATGTCTAAGCATACGGAGTTCATTCCTAGTCTAAGATTTTTAGACACGGTGCATATGCTGGGCTCAGACATGTGCTGGTGCCGCATTTTTTTCACCCGGGGCATTGGGGGTTCCAGCGATTGGGGGGGCCGGGGGGTGTGCGCACATGATGTGAGATGGGTGCTGGTACTTGGCCCTTATATTGGCCCCCTATCCCTCATCAAACTGCAAGAACTCACACCCCCTTAAAGAGCATTTGAGATTTTATAGGTTTGCTGCCAGTAGCCATTAAAGTGTCTAAAATGTTGACACATTTTTCAAACGGTCACAAAATCTTCTCCACTTCGATTTTTTAGCTGAATTTTTTTGTGCATGCCAACAAAAATACAAGGATCACCTCTACCAAATTTGGGGCCAAAGTTCTTTCTAAAAAATTTTTAAAAAATCCCCAACCGCAAAAAGTTTCAAAAATCATGAAAAATAGAAAACGGGTCGTCTTGCCACGAAACTTCACATGAAGGCTTAGGGGACAATTGTATGAATTTACAAGCCATAAAAATGGCATTGGCACAGCAGAAATATGACGATGTGCTTGAACCCACCTACCACTCATTCGATCCCCGGCTTGCCCATCCTGCCTCTCTGGTCGGTTGAGCGCCCGTACCCTCACTTCATGGGTTGACTTAGGTATACGAAGTTCATCCCAGTCTAAGCATACAGAGTTTATTCCCAGTCTAAGATCAAACCGGACCCAGGGTTGTGGCGTAGGATCGACAGCACACAGAGGGGACCGGGCTGATCCCCGGCTTACGCATTCTACCTCTCCGGTCGGCTTAGAGCCCACACGCTCATTTCATGGGTTGACCTAGGCATACGGAGTTCATTCCCAGTCTAAGATCGGACCGGACTGAGGGTTACGACAGTAGGATCGACAGCAGGCAGGGGGGACCGGGCTGACTGGCTGAGCACCCGTATGCTCGTTTCGTGGGTTGGCTTAGGCATACGGAGTTCATTCCATGTCTAAGCATACGAAGTTCATTCCCAGTCTATGATCAGACCAGACCGAGGCTTGTGGCAATAGGACCAGCAGCAAGATCGATAGAACGCTGGGGGTGATCGGGCCAATCCCCGACTTGTGCATTCTGCCTCTTCGGCTGGCTGAGTGCACGCACGCTCGTTTCATGGGTTGACTTAGGCATACGGAGTTCATCCCCAGTCCAAGCATACGGAGTTCATTCCCAGTCTAAGATCAAACTGAACCCAGGGTTGCGACGTAGGATCGACAGCACGCAGATGGGACCAGGTCGATCCTCGGCTTGCGCATTCTGCCTCTCCGGTCGGTATAGCACCCATACGCCTATTTCATGGGTTGGCTTAGGCATAGGGAGTTCATTCCATGTCTAAGCCCCAACCGGATCGAGGGTTGTGGCATTGGGATCGACAGCACACAGAGGGGGATCGGTGCGATCCCCGGCTTACGCACTATGCCCCTACGACCGGTTCATCACCCGAACACTCATTCTGGGGGTTGACTTAGGCATACGGAGTTCATTCCCAGTCTAGGATTGGATTGAACTGAGGGTTGTGGCAATAGGATCGACAGCACGCAGGGGGAATAGGGCCAGTCCCCGACTTGCCCATTTTGCCTCTCCGACCGACTGAGCACCCGCACGCTCGTTTCATGGGTTGGCTTAGGCATACGGAGTTCATTCCATGTCTAAGCATACGGAGTTCATTCCTAATCTAAGATCGGATCGGACCGAGGGTTACGGTAGCAGGACAAGCAGCAAGATTGATAGCACGCAGGAAGGGATCGAGTCGATCCCCAGCTTGTGCATTCTGCCTCTCCGGCCGACTGAGCACCCGTACGTTAATTTCGTGGGTTGGCTTAGGCATATGAAGTTCATTCCATGTCTAAGCCCCAGCCAGATCGAGGGTTGTGGCAGCAAAACCGACAGCGAGATCGCCAGCACGCAGAGGGGGACTAGGCTGATCCACGGATTGCGCATTATGCCTCTCTGGCCGGCTGAGCACCCGTACGCTTGTTTCGTGGGTTGACATAGGCATACGAAGTTTATCCCCAGTCTAAGCATACGGAGTTCATTCCCAGTCTAATATTAGATCGGACCGAGGGTTGCAATAGCAGGATAGGCAGCACGTAGAGGGACCAGGCCGATCCCCGGCTTACGCATTCCACCTCTCCGACCGGCTGAGTGCCCATACGCCCGTTTCGTGAGTTGGCTTAGGTATAGGGAGTTCATTCCATGTCTAAGCCCCAGCCGAACTGAGGGTTGTGGCAGCGGGATCAGCAGCACGCAGAGAGGGATCGGGTTGATCCCCGACTTGCGCATTATGCTTCTCGGACCGACTCAGTGCCCGTACGCTCATTTCGTGGGTTGACTTAGGCATACGGAGTTTATTCCCAGTCTAAAATTAGATCGGACCGAGGTTTGCGATAGCAAGATCGACAGCACATAGGGGAGGACCGGGCCGATCCCTGACTTGTGCATTCTACCTTTTCGGTCGGTTGAGACCCCACACGCTTGTTTCGTGGTTTGGCTTAGGCATACGGAGTTCATTCCACGTCTAAGGATATGGAGTTCGTTCCCAGTCTAAGATCGGACTGGACCGAGGGTTGCAGCAGCAGGATCGATAGCACGTAAGGGGGGACCGACTCGATCCCCGTCTTGCGCATTCTGCCTCTCCGATCGATGGAGCACCCGCACGCCCGTTTCGTGGGTTGGCTTAGGCATACGGAGTTCATTCCATGTCTAAGGCCCAGCCGGACCGAGGGTTGTGGCAGCAGGACCGGTAGCAGAATCGGCAGCATGCATAAGGGGATCGAGTTGATCCCCAGCTCGCGCATTATGCCTCTCTGACCGGCCTCTCCAGTTGGATGAGCGCTCGCACGCTCGCTTTGTGGGTTGACTTAGGCATACGGAGTTCATCCCTAGCCTAAGCATATGGAGTTCATTCCCAGTCTAAGATCAGATCGGATCGAGGGTTACGGTAGTAGGATCGATAGCATGTAGAGGGGATCGGGCTGATCCCCGGCTTGTGCATTCTACCTCTTCGGTCAGCTGAGCACCCACATGCGCGTTTCATGGGTTGACTTAGGCATACGAAGTTCATTCCATGTCTAAGCCCCAGTCGGACTGACAGCACGTAGAAGGGGACCAGGTCGATCCCCGACTTACGTATTATGCCTCTCCGGTCGGCTCAGCGCCTGAACGCCCATTTCATGGGTTGACTTAGGCATACAGAGTTCATTCCCAGTCTAAGATCAGATCGGACCAAAGGTTGCGACAGCAAGATCGATAGCACATGGGGGGGACCGGGTCGGTCCCTAACTTGCGCATTTTGCCACTCCGATCGACTGAGCACCCGCACGCTCGTTTGATGGGTTGGCTTAGGCATACGGAGTTCATTCCATGTCTAAGCATATGGAGTTCATTCCCATTCTAAGATCGGACCGGACCGGGGGTTGCGACAGTAGGACCAACAGCAAGATCGGCAGCATGCAAGGGGGGATCGAGTCGATCCCCAGCTTGTACATTCTGCCTCTCCGGTCGGTCGATCGCTGGTACGCTCATTTTGTGGGTTGACTTAGGCATACAAAGTTCATCCCCAGTCTAAGCATACGAAGTTCATTCCTAGTCTAAGATTGAACCAGACCGAGGGTTACAGCAGCAAGATCGACAGCACGCAGGGGGGACCGGGCTGATCCCCGACTTGCACATTCTGCCTCTCCGGCCAGCTGAGTGCCTGTACGCCCGTTTCGTGGGTTGGCTTAGGCATAGGGAGTTCATTCCATGTCTAAGCCCTAGCCAGACAGAGGGTTGTGGCAACGGGACCGACAGCACGTAGAGGGGGATCGGGCCGATCCCTGACTTGCGCATTCTGCCTCTCCGATCGGCTGAGCGCCCGCACGCTCGTTCCGAGGGTTGGCTTAGGCATATGGAGTTCATTCCATGTCTAAGCATATGGAGTTCATTCCTAGTTGTAGTGTTTGACCAACGGTGCACATGCTGGGCTTGAGCATGTGCTGGTGCCGCATTTTTTTCGCTCAGGGCACCATCACCGGAGCATCGCCAGAGAGCATAACCGGAGGCATTTGGGGTTCCGATGATTGCGGGGCCGGAGGGTGTGTGCACATGATGTGCGATGGGTGCTGGTACTTGGCTCTTATATTGGCCCCCTATCCCCCATCAAACCTCTAGAACTCACACCCCCTTAAAGAGCATTTGAGATTTTATAAGTTTGCTGCCAGTAGCTATTAAAGTGTCTGAAATGGGGACACTTTTTTCAAATGGTCACAAAATCTTCTCCACTTCTATTTTTTAGTTGAATTTTTTTTTGCATGCTAAAAAAAATACGAGGATCATCTCTACCAAATTTGGGGACAAAATTCTTTCTAAAAAAATTTTAAAAAATCCTGAAACGTAAAAAGTTTTAAAAATCATGAAAAATAGAAAATGGGTCGTCTTGCCACGAAACTTCACATGAAGGCGTAGGGGACCATTGTATGAATTTACAAGCCATAAAAATGGCATTGGCAGGGTAGAAATATGAATCTATGCTTGAACCCACCTACCACCCGTTCGATCCTCGGCTTGTGCATCCTGCCTCTCTGGTCGGCTGAGCGTCCGCACACTCCTTTTGTGGGTTGACTTAGGCATAAGGAGTTCATCCCTGGTCTAAGCATACAGAGTTCATTCCCAGTCTAAGATCAGATCGGACCGAGGGTTATAGCAGCAGGATCGACAGCACGCAGGGGGGATCGGTCGCATCCCCGGCTTATGCATTCTGCCTTTTCGATCGGCTGAGCACCCACACGCCCATTTCGTGGGTTGGCTTAGGCATAGGGAGTTCATTCCATGTCTAAGCCCTAGCAAGATCGATGGTTGTGGCAGCGGGACCGGCAGCACGTAGAGGGGGATCGAGCCGATCCTTGGCTTGCTCATTATGCCACTTCGACCGATTCAGTGCCCGTACGCTCGTTTCGTGGGTTGACTTCGGCATACGGAGTTCATTCCTAGTCTAAGATCGAATAAGACTGAGGGTTGCAGCAGCAGGATCGACAGCACATAGGGGGGATCGAGTCGGTCCCCGGCTTACGCATTCTGCCTCTCTGACTGGCTGAGCACCCGCACGCTCATTTCCTGGGTTGGCTTAGGCATACAGAGTTCATTCCATGTCTAAGCTTGTGGAGTTTATTCGCAGTCTAAGATCGGACCGGACCGAGGGTTGCGGCAGCAGGACCAGCAGCAGGATCGACAGCATGTAGGGGGGACTGGGCCGATCCCCGACTTGTGCATTCTGCCTCTCCAGTCGGCTGAGTGCCCGTACACTCGTTTCGTGGGTTGGCTTAGGCATACGGAGTTTATTCCATGTCTAAGCCCCAGTCGGACCGAGGGTTGTGGCAGTAGGACCGATAGTGGGATCGGTAGCACACAGAGGGATATCGGGCTGATCCTCGGCTTGTGCATTATGCCTTTTCGACCGACCTCTCCGACCGGCTGAGTGCCCGCACGCTCATTTCGTGGGTTGACTTAGGCATACGGAGTTCATCTCTAGTCCAAGCAAACGGAGTTCATTCTCAGTCTAAGATCTAACCGTATCGAGGGTTACGGTAGCAGCATCGGTAGCACGCAGGGGGGACCAAGCCGATCCCCGTCTTGCGTATTCTGCCTCTCTGGTCGACTGAGCGCCCGCATGCCCATTTCGTGGGTTGGCTTAGGCATAGCGAGTTCATTCCATGTCTAAGCCCCAGTCGGACCGAGGGTTGTGGCAGCAGGACCTGTGGCACGCAGAAGGGGATTTGGTCGATCCTCGACTTGTGCATTATGCCTTTCTGGCCGTCTCAGCACCCGCACGCTCGTTTCGTGGGTTGACTTAGGCATACGGAGTTCATTTCCTATCTCAGATCAAATTGTATCAAGTTGATCCCCATTTTGCGCATTCTGCCTCTCTGGATGGCTGAGCGCCCTCATGCCCGTTTTGTGGGTTGGCTTAGGCATAGGGAGTTCATTCCATGTCTAAGCCCCAACCAGACCGAGGGTTGTGGTAACGGGACCGATAGCACGCAGAGGGGGACCGGTCCGATCCTCGACTTATGCATTCTACCTCTCTAGCCAGCCTTTCCGGTCAGCTAAGTGCCCGCACGCTCGTTTTGTGGGTTCACTTAGGCATACGGAGTTCATCCCCAGTCTAAGCATACAGAGTTCATTCCCAGTCTAAGATCAAACCGGATTGAAGGTTGCGACAGCAGGATCGGCAGCACGCAGTGGGGATCGGGCCGATCCCCGAGTTGCGCATTCTGCCTCTCCGGCCGGCTGAGCGCCCGTATGTCCATTTCGTGGGTTGGCTTAGGCATACAGAGTTTATTCTATGTCTAAGCCCCAGTCGGATCGAGGGTTGTGGTAGCGGGACCGGTAGCATGTAGAGGGGGACCGGGCCAATCCTCAGCTTGCCCATTCTACTTCTCCAGTCGGCTGAGCACTCGCACGTTCATTTCATGGGTTGGCTTAGGCATACGGAGTTCATTCCATGTCTAAGCATACGCCAGAGCATCGTCGGAGAGCCTAACCGAAGGCATTGGGGGTTCCGACGATTGGGGGGGCCGGGGGGTGTGCGCACTTGATGTGTGATAGGTGCTGGTACTTGGCCCTTATATTGGCCCCCTATCCCTCATCAAACCTCAAGAACTCACACCCCCTTAAAGAGCATTTGAGATTTTATAGGTTTGCTGTCAGTAGCCATTAAAGTGTCTGAAATGGAGACACTTCTTTCAAACGGTCACAAAATCTTTTCCACTTCGAGTTTTTAGCTAAATTTTTTTGTGCATGCCAACAAAAATACAACAGCACCTCTACCAAATTTGAGGACAAAACTCTTTTTAAAAAAATTTTAAAAAATCCCAAACCTCAAAAAGTTTCAAAAATCATGAAAAATAGAAAACTGGTCATCTTGCCAGGAAACTTCACATGAAGGCTTAGGGGACCATTGTATGAATTTACAAGCCATAAAAATGGCATTGGCATGGCAGAAATATAAAGATGTGCTTGAGCCCACCTACCACCCGTTCGATCCCCAGCTTATGCATCCTGCCTCTCTAGTCGACTGAGCGTCTGCACGCTCATTTCGTGGGTGGACTTAGGCATATGGAGTTCATCCCCAGTCTAAGCATACGAAGTTCATTCCTAGTCTAAGATCAGACCGGATCAAGGGTTGCGACAGCAGGATCATAGCATGCAGAGGGGACCGAATCGATCCCTGGCGTACGCATTCTGCCTCTCCGAGCGGCTGAGCACCCGTATGCTCGTTTCATGGGTTGACTTAGGCATACAGAGTTCATTCCTAGTCTACGATCAGACCGAACCGAGGGTTGCGGTAGCAGGATCGACAGCACGTAGGGGGGATCGAGTCGGTCCCTGGCTTACGCATTATGCCTCTCCGATCGGTTGAGCTCCTGCACGCTCGTTTCGTGGGTTGGCTTAGGCATACGGAGTTCATTCCATGTCTAAGCATATGAAGTTCATTCCCAGTCTAAGATCGGATCATATCGAGGGTTGCCATAGCAGAACCAGCAGTAGGATCAACAGCACACAGGGGGGACCGGGTCGATCCCCGGCTTGTGCATTCTACCTCTCCGATCGGCCTCTCCGACTGATTGAGTACCCGCACACTCATTTAATGGGTTGACTTAGGCATACGAAGTTCATCCCTAGTCTAAGCATACAGAGTTCATTCCAGTCTAAGATCAGACCAGACCAATGATTGCGATAGTAGGATCAATAGCACGCAGGGGGGATCAGGTCGATCCTTGGCTTACGCATTCTGCCTCCTCGGTCTGCTGAGCGCCCGCACGCTCATTTCATGGGTTGGCTTAGGCATACGAAGTTCATTCCATGTCTAAGCCCCAGTCGAACTGAAGGTTGTGGCAGTGGGACTGACAGCACGTAGAGGGGGACCGGGCCAATCCCTGGCTTGTGCATTATGCCTCTTCGATCAGCTCAACACCCGAACGCTCGTTTCAGGGGTTGACTTAGGCATACGGAGTTCATTCCCAGTCTAAGATCAGACCGGACCGAGGGTTACGGTAGCAGGATCGACAGCACGCAGGAGGGACCGAGTCGGTCCCCGACTTATGCATTCTGCCTCTCCGATCGATTGAGCTCCTGCACGCTCGTTTCATGGTTTGGCTTAGGCATACGGAGTTCATTCCATGTCTAAGCATACGGAGTTCATTCCCAGTCTAAGAATAGATCGGACCGAGGGTTGCGATAGTAGGATTGGCAGTACACAGTGGGGGATCAGGCTGATCCCCTGCTTGCGCATTCTGCCTCTCCGACCGACGAGCGCCCGCACACTCGTTTCGTGGGTTTGCTTAGGCATACAGAGTTCATTCCATGTCTAAGCCCCAGTCGGATCGAGGGTTGTGGTAGCAGGACCGGCAGTGGGATCAACAGAACGCAGAGGGGGAACGGGCTGACCCTCAGCTTGCACATTATGCCTCTTCGACTGGCCTCTCCAGTTGGATGACTGCCCGCACGCTCATTTCATGGGTTGACTTAGACATACGGAGTTCATCCCCAGTCTAAGCATACGGAGTTCATTCTCAGTCTAAGATCAGACCGAGTCAAGGGTTACGGTAGCAGGATCGATAGCACGCAGGGGGGACCAGGCCAATCCCTGGCTTGCGCATTCTACCTCTCCGACTGACTGAGCGCCCGCACGCCCATTTCATGGGTTGGCTTAGGCATAGGGAGTTCATTCCATGTCTAAGCCCCAGTCGAGCCAAGTGTTGTGGCAGCGAGATCGGTAGCACGCAGAGGGGGACCAGGCTAATCCCCGGCTTGCGCATTATGCCTCTCCGACTAGCTCAACTTTCGAATGCTTGTTTCATGGGTTCACTTAGGCATACGGAGTTCATTCCCAGTCTAAGATCGGATCGAACTAAGGGTTGCGGTAGTAGTACCAGCAGCAGGATCAGCAGCAGGCAAGGAGGGATCGGGTCGATCCTCAGCTTACGCATTTTACCTCTCCGGTCAGCCTCTCCGGTCGACTGAGCGCCTGCACGCTCGTTTCATGGGTTGACTTAGGCATACAGAGTTCATCGTCAGTCTAAGCATACGGAGTTCATTCTCAGTCTAAGATCGGATCGAACTGAAGGTTGCAACAGTAAGACCAGCAGCAGGATCCGTAGCATGCAGGGGGGACTAAGTCGATCCCTGACTTGCGTATTTTGCCTCTCTGGTCGACTGAGCGCCCATACGCTCGTTTCGTGGGTTGGCTTAGGCATACGGAGTTCATTCCATGTTTAAGCATATGAAGTTCATTCCCAGTCTAAGATTTTGAGCCATGGTGCACATGCTGGGCTCGGGCATGTGCTGGTGTCACTTTTTTTTTGACCGGGGCACCATCACTGGAGCATCATCGGAGAGCCTAACTGACGGCATTGGGGGTTCCGGCGATTGGGGGGGCGGGAGGGTGTGTGCACATGATGTACGATGGGTGCTGGTACTTGTGTCACAGGCTCCGACCTTAGACTCAGAAACCATGTGACCTTAGGCTTGGAATCTCCTCCTTTATGGCTAAGTCAGCCTAAAACACAAGCGTACGGGCACTAGAACAACGGGAAGGGCTGATTTTGCAAGTTAAAGAGAAATAGGATAAGAAGGCAGAATTCTAGAAATGCTCTTGTATTCACTGAAACGGAAGTGTTTGATGGTGTACAAATGAGGGAGGAGCAGCCCTCTATTTATAGTTGAGGCTCCAGCTTACACTTAATGGCAATATCCCTAGAATAAAGGCTAAAATCATGGGATTATACAGATTACAATCAATCAGGACCTCCTTCTCATATGAGGCCCTTGCTCCTAATGACGTACGCTTTGACTCTGCCCGTCCTGGATCTCTCTCATCCTCATGGAACGGCTTGAGCATGCTCACATGGAACACCAGTGTACCCTCGACTTGGGTGGTATATCCAGCTTGTAGGCAACCTTGCCTACCCTCTTGACTGCTCGAAAAGGTCCCTGATACCTCTGGACTAGGCCTTTGTGCAACCCCCGATGGCACACAATGGGATGCAGCTTCACCAACACCAAGTCTCCAACCTGGAACTGCACGTTCCGCCTATTCTGGTCTGCCCACTTCTTCGACCTCTTGGCCTCCTTGTGTAGACAAACTCTAGCCAAGTCAATTTGCTCCTGCCATGCCTTGGCAAACTTGTATACTGCTGGATTCGGCCCTGTATAACCTGCAGCAATCGAGCCAGGTGTTAGTGGTTGTTGCCCTATCACAACCTCAAATGGGCTCTAGTTCGTTGCCTCGTTCCTTTGCAAGTTGTAGGAAAACTGTGCAATATCTAGCAGCTTTGGCCAATCCCTTTGTGTGGCACTCACATAGTGCCTGTGGTAGACCTCCAATAGTCCATTCACTCGTTCTGTACGGATGCATGCTGGTGGAAAAGTTCAAGTTTGACCCCAACAGCTTGAACAATTCAATCCAGAACCTACCCGTGAAATGCCCGTCCCGATCACTAACAATGGTCCTCGGCACTCCCCAATACTTAACCATGTTCTTTAGGAACAATCGAGCTGCCTCCTCAGCTGGGCACTCCTTGGTTGCTGGAATGAAGATTCCAGACTTGGAAAACCTGTCCACCACTACCATGATGCTTCCAAACGCTTCTGCTTTAGGTAGATAGACTATAAAGTCCAGAGAAACACTTTCCCATGGTCGCTCTGGCATTGGCAATGGCTCCAAGAGACCGCCTGGTTTCTTGAGCTCCACCTTGTTCTGTTGGCACACAAGACAAGTCTTCACATAGGCCTCCACATCATCCCTCATGTCTAGCTAGTAGTATCGATCCTCGATCAATGCCAAGGTACGGCTCACTTCGGGGTGTCCAACCCACCTTGAATCATGGCATTCTTGCAAAACTTCCTTACGGAGCTTCCCGTGCTATGGCACAAAAAGTCTACTTCCCCTGGTGTATAGCAAGCCATCCTACAACCAAAATCGCCTAGTCTTACCTTACTGGGCGTACTCCATCAAAGCCTTGGCTGTAGGATCATGCGTAAGTCCCTCCTTGATGCGCGGCACCAGTGACCCCTCTGGTTGGCTAATGGCAGCAAGGTTAGCCTTCCTGCTCAAGGCGTCTGCCAATAGGTTCACCTGCCCCGGCTTGTACTCCATCTGGAAATCAAATTTTGAAAGAAAATCTTACCATCTCGCCTACTTGGGGGATAGCTTCTTTTGCATCTAGAAGTAGCTGGTCGCCACATTGTCTATCCTAACCATGAACCTTGACCCCAACAGGTAATGGCATCAAGTGCGCAAGCAGTGCACCACTGCAATCATCTCCTTCTCTTGGACCATGTACTTGCGCTCAGTCTCGTTCAGCTTCCTACTCTCAAATGTGACTGGACGTCCCTCCTGCATCAATACACCCCCTATGGCAAAGTCTGATGCATCCGTATGCACCTCATACGGCTTGGCATGGTCTGGCAAGGCCAAGACTAGCTCCTCGATCACAACCCACTTCAACCTGTCAAAGGCTTCCTGGCACCCTACGCTCCACTCCCATGCTTTCCCTTTCTTGAACAAGTCAGTCAATGGTGTGGCTATTGCTGAGTGACCTTTGATGAAGCACCTGTAGTAGTTGACCAGCCCAAGGAATGATCTCAACTCAATGACCTTGGTTGGCGGTTGCCACTCCAGGATGGTGTGTATCTTGCCTTCATCCATGCGTATCCTGCCACCTCCCATTATGTGGCCTAGGAAAGGGATCTCCTGCTAGGCAAATGAGCACTTCTCCCTCTTGACAAACAGCTTGTGCACCTGCAACACCTCGAACACCTATCTCAAGTGGTCTACATGCTCTCCCAAAGTCTGGCTGTAGATCACAATGTCATCCAAATAAACCTTAACAAACCGATCAAGGAATGACTGAAGTACCTTGTTCATAAGGGTGCAGAATGTTACTGGGGCATTTGTGAGTCCGAAAGGCATCACCAAGAACTCATACGAACCATATCGAGTGACACATGCTGTCTTTGGCTCATCTCCCTCTGTGATCCTGACTTGATAGTAGCCTAACCTCAAATCCAGCTTGGTGAACCACTTTGCGCTCCCAAGTTGATCGAACAAGTCCGTAATGAGTGGGATGGGGTACTTGTTCTTGATGGTCAGCTTGTTCAAAGCCCAGTAGTCTATGCACAGCTGCAACGACCCATCATGCTTGTGCTAAAATAGAACCGGTGCACCATGGCTGCCTTCGATGGCCTGATGAAGCCAGCATCAACTAACTCTTTGAGCTACTTCCTAAACTCCTCTAACTCTGGTGGAGACATTCGGTAAGGGGCTCTAGCCAGTGGCTTGGCCTCAGACACCAGCTCGATCTTGTGCTCCACCTCTCTCTTAGGTGGTAGCTTGCTAGGTAGCTTTGCGGGCATCACATCACTAAAGGTCTTCAGCACCTTTAGCACCTCCAAGGGTGACTCGGTCTCCTTCTCCCTTGGCTCATCATATTTTAGGGCTGCCAAGAAGGTGTCTTCTTGTCTGTTTACCGCCTTGGCAAATTGGATGGCTGACACCACCCGTGACCCAACTCCAAACCCTCTCCTCAATGGCACTAGGCATTAGCACCGTGCATCCAAGATGCAAACACAATCGACAAAAGGCACAAGGAGGGCATTAATCCGAACAAGGAAATCCAACCCAATCACAAACTCATAGTTGTCAAGGTATATTACCTCAATGGTCTCCTTGCCTTTCCAGTCTCCAAGCTGTAACTCCACTCCCCGCGCTACTCTAATGGCTGGAACTTCCTTGGAGTTCACCGTTTTGATGGTACCAGTCCCTTTCTGCACCTTTAGTCTGAGATTTTGGGCTCTATCACCTGAAATAAAAAGATGTGAGGCACCTGTGTCCACCAGTGCGCTCACCTTCTAACCCACAACCATCAAATCCGCAAACATCAAGCCCTTTGGCTTGTGGCTCCCCTTACTCTGGACAGCATTGAGCACCAATGACCCAAGCTTTGCTGCCCCTGACTCTGGCTCCTCGTCAGACTCCTTATCTACAGCCGCCAGCTTGCCCTTCTACGGGTAATTACGTGCTATGTGGCTCCCTCCACATTGGTAGCATGTTAGTGGCTCTCGGTCCCCTTTTGCTTTCCACTTTCATGGGTTGGCTTAGGCGTAGGGAGTTCATTCCATGTCTAAGCCCCAGCCAGACTGAGGGTTGTGGCAGCTGGATCGACAGCACGCAGAGTGGGATCGGGCCGATCCTCGGCTTGCGCATTATGCCTCTTCGACCGGCTCGGTACCCACACGCTCATTTCATGGGTTGACTTATGCATACGAAGTTCATTCCTAGTCTAAGATCAGATCGGATCAAGGGTTGTGGTAGCAGGATTGACAGCATATAGGGGGGACCGGGCTGATCCCCGACTGAGTGCCCGCACACTCGTTTCGTGGGTTGGCTTAGGCATATGGAGTTCATTCCATGTCTAAGCATACGGAGTCCATTCCCAGTCTAGGATTTTGAGCCACAGTGCACATGCTGGGCTCGGGCATGTACTGGTGCCATATTTTTTTTGCCCGAGGCATCATCGTCGAAGCATCATCGGAGAGCCTATCCGAGTTCTGACGATTGTGGGGGCCGGGGGGGTGTGTGCACATGATGTGCGATGGGTGCTGGTACTTGGCCCTTATATTAGCCCCTTATCCCTCATCAAACCTCAAGAACTCACACCCCCATAAAGAGCACTTGAGATTTTATAGGTTTGCTGCCAGTAGCCATTAAAGTGTCTGAAATGGGGACACTTTTTTCAAACGATCACAAAATATTCTCCACTTCGAGTTTTTAGCTAAATTTTTTTTTGCATGCCAAAAACAATACAGGGATCACCTCTATCAAATTTAGGGACAAAACTCTTTCTAAAAAAATTTTAAAAAATCCTGAACCACAAAAAGTTTCGAAAAGCATGAAAAATAGAAAACGGGTTATCTTGCCACGAAACTTCACATGAAGGCTTAGGGGACCATTGTATGAATTTACAAGCCATTAAAAATGGCATTGGCATGGCAAAAATATGAAGATGTGCTTGAACCCACCTACCACCCGTTCGATCCCCGGCTCGCGCATTCTGCCTCTTTGGTCGGCTGAGCGCCCGTACGCTCGTTTCGTGGGTTGACTTAGGCATATGGAGTTCATCCCCAGTCTAAGCATACGGAGTTCATCCCCAGTCTAAGCATACGGAGTTCATCCCCAGTCTAAGCATACGGAGTTCATTCCTAGTCTAAGATCGGATCAAACTGAGGGTTGCGATAGTAGGAACGGTAGCACGTAGGGGGGACCGGGTTGATCTCCGACTTGCGCATTCTGCCTCTCCAGCCGGCTGAGCACCCGCACGTCTGTTTCATGGGTTAGCTTAGGCATAGGGAGTTCATTCCATGTTTAAGCCCCAGTCGGACCGAGGGTCGTGGTAGCGGGACTGGAAGCATGCAGAGGGGGACCCGGCCAATCCTCGACTTACGTATTATGCCTCTTTGGCCGACTCAGCGCCCGGACACTCATTTCGTGGGTTGACTTATGCATACGAATTTCATTCCCAGTCTAAGATCAGACCAGATCGAGGGTTACGACAGTAGGATCGATAGCACACAAGTGGGATCGGGCTGATCCCTGGCTTGCGCATTCTATCTCTCTGGTCGGCTGAACACCCGCATGCCTGTTTCGTGGGTTTGCTTAGGCATAGGGAGTTCATTCCATGTCTAAGCCCCAGCCGGACCAAGGGTTGTGGCAGCGAGACTGGCAGCATGAAGAGGGGGACCGGGCCAATCCTTCGCTTGCGCATTATGCCTCTTCGACCGGCTCAGCGCCCGCACTCTCGTTTCGTGGGTTGACTTATGCATACGGATTTCATTCCCAGTCTAAGATCAGACCAGGCCAAGGGTTGCGGTAGTAGGATCGACAGCACGTAGGGGGGACCGGGTCGATCCCCGACTTGCGCATTCTGCCTCTCCGATCGGCTAAGCGCCTGTACGCTCGTTTCATGGGTTAGCTTAGGCATACGGAGTTCATTCCATGTCTAAGCATATGGGGTTCATTCTTAGTCTAAGATTTTGAGCCACGGTGCACGTGTTGGGCTCAGGCATGAGCTGGTGCCGCATTTTTTTTCCTACGGGGCACCACCGCTAGAGCATCGTCGGAGCATCGTCGAAGAGCCTAACCGGCGACATTGGGGGTTCCGGTGATTGGGGTGCCGGGGGTGTACGCACATGATGTGCAATGGGTGCTGGTACTTGGCCTTTATATTGGGCCCCTATCCCTCATCAAACCTCGAGAACTCATACCCCCTTAAAGAGCGTTTGAGATTTTATAGGTTTGCTGCCAGTAGCCATTAAATTGTCTGAAATGAGGTCACTTTTTTCAAAGTGTCACAAAATCTTGTCCACTTCTAGTTTTTAACTGAATTTTTTCGTGCATGCCAAAAAAAATACAAGGATCACCTCTACCAAATTTGGGGACAAAACTCTTTCTAAAAAAAGTTTAAAAAATCCCGAACCGCATAAAGCTTTGAAAATCGTGATAAATAGAAAACGGGTCGTCTTGCCACGAAACTTCACATGAAGGCTTAGGGGACCATTGTATGAATTGACAAGACATAAAAATGGCATTGGCATGGTAGAAATATGAAGATGTGCTTGAACCCACCTACCGCCCGTTCGATCCCCGGCTTGCGCATTCTGCCTCTCCGACCGACTGAGCGCCCGCACGCTCGTTTCGTGGGTTGGCTTAGGCATACAGAGTTCATTCCATGTCTCAACCCCAGTCGGACCAAGGGTTGTGGCAGCAGGACTGGCAGCGAGATTGGTAGCACGTAGAGGGGGACCGGGCTGATCCTCGACTTACGCATTATGCCTCTTCGGCCGGTTGAGCGCCCGTACACTCATTTCGTCGGTTGAGTTAGGCATACGGAGTTCATCCCCAGTTTATGCATATGGAGTTCATGCCCAGTCTAAGATCAGATCGGACCGAGGGTTACAGCAGTTAGATCGGTAGCACGCAGGGGGGATCGAGCCGATCCCCGGCTTGCGCATTCTACCTTTCCGACAGGTTGAACGCACGCACACCTGTTTCATGGGTTGGCTTAGGCATAGGGAGTTCATTCCATGTCTAAGCCCCAGCCAGACCGAGGGTTGTGGCAGCGGGATCGACAGCACGCAGATGGGGACCGATCCGATCCCAGGCTTGTGCATTATGCCTTTTCGATCGGCTCAGTGCCCGCACGCTCGTTTCATGGGTTGACTTATGCACACGGAGTTCATTCCTAGTCTAAGATCAGACCAGACTGAGGGTTACGGCAGCAGGATCGATAGCACGCAAGGGGGGATCGGGCCAATCCTCGACTTGTGCATTCTACCTCTCCGGTCGACTGAGCGCCCGCACCCTCGTTTCGTGGGTTTGGCTTAGGCATACGGAGTTCATTTCCAGTCTAAGATTTTGAGCCACAGTGCACATGCTGGGCTAGGACATGTGCTGGTGCCTTATTTTTTTCGCCCGAGGCACCATCGTCAGAGCATTGCCGGAGAGCCTAACCAGTGGCATTGGGGGTTTCGGCGATTGGGGGGCCCGAGGGGTGTGCGCACATGATATGCGATGGGTGCTAGTACTTGGCCCTTATATTGGCCCCCTATCCCTCATCAAACCTCGAGAACTCACACACCCTTAAAGAGCATTTGAGATTTTATAGGTTTGCTGCCAGTAGCTATTAAAGTGTCTGAAATGGGGACACTTTTTTCAAAGGGTCACAAAATCTTCTCCACTTCGAGTTTTTAGCTGAATTTTTTTGTGCATGCCAAAAAAAATACGAGGATCACCTCTACCAAATTTGGGGACAAAACTCTTTCTAAAAAAATTTTGAAAAATCCCGAACCGCAAAAAGTTTCAAAAATTGTGAAAAATAGAAAACGGGTCGTCTTGCCACGAAACTTCATATGAAGGCTTAGGGGACCATTGTATGAATTTAAAAGCCATAAAAATGGCATTGGCACAGTAGAAATATGAAGATGTGCTTGAACCAACCGACCACCCGTTCGATCCCCGGCTTACGCATCCTGCCTCTCCGATCAACTGAGCGCCAGCATGCCCGTTTCATGGGTTGGCTTACGCATAGGGGGGTCATTCCATGTCCAAGCCCCAGCCAGATCGAGGGCTGTGGTAATGGGACCGGCAGCACGTAGAGGGGGATCGGGCCGATCCCCGGCTTATGTATTATGCCTATCCAGCCGTCTCAGCGCTCGCACACTTGTTTCGTGGGTTGACTTAGGCATACGGAGTTCTTTCCCAATCTAAGATCAAATCAGACTGAGGGTTGTGGCAGCAAGATCGACAGCACGCAGGGGGGTATCGGGCCGATCCCCGGCTTGAGCATTCTGCATCTCTAGCCGGCTGAACGTCTGCACGCTCGTTTCGTGGGTTGGCTTAGGCATACGGAGTTCATTCCCAATTTAACATTGGACCGGACCGAGGGTTGCGGCAGCAGGTCCAGCAGTAGGATCGACAACCCGCAAGGGGGATCGGGCTAATCCTCGGCTTGCGCATTCTGCCTCTCCGGTCGGCTGAGCACCCATACGCTCATTTCGTGGGTTGGCTTAGGCATACGGAGTTCGTTCCATGTCTAAGCCCCAATCGGACTGAAGGTTGTGGCAACAGGACCGGTAGCAGGATTGGTAGCATACGGAGGAGGACCGGGCCGATCCCCGGCTTGCGCATTATGCCTCTCCAGCTGGTTGAGTGCCCGCACACTCATTTCGTGGGTTGACTTAGGTATACAGAGTTCATCCCAAGTCTAAGCATACGGAGTTCATTCCCAGTCTAAGATCGGATCGGACCGAAGGTTGCGGCAGCAGGATCGGCAGCACGTAGGAGGGACCGGGCCGATCTTCGGCTTGCGTATTCTGCCTCTCCGGTCGGCTGAGTGCCCGCACGCCCATTCTGTGGGTTGGCTTAGTCATAGGGAGTTCATTCCATGTCTAAGCCCCAGCCAGACCGAGGGTTGTGGCAGTAGGACCGGCAGCACGCAGAGGGGGACCGGGTCGATCCTCGGCTTGTGCATTATGCCTCTTCAGCCGACTCAATGCCCGCACACTCGTTTCATGGGTTGACTTATGCATACAGAGTTTAGTCCCAGTCTAAGATCAGACCAGACCGAGGGTTGCGGTAGCAGGATCGATAGCACGATGGGGGGACTGGGCCGATCCCCAGCTTACGCATTATGCCTCTTCGGCCGACTGAGCGCTTGCACACTTGTTTTGTGGGTTGGCTTAGGCATACAAAGTTCATTCCATGTCTAAGCATACGGAGTTCATTCCATGTCTAAGATTTTGAGCCACGGTGCACATGCTGGGCTCGGGCATGTACTAGTGCTACATTTTTTTCACCTGGGGCAGCACGCAGGGGGGATTGGGCCTATCCTCAGCTTGCGCATTCTGCCTTTCCAGTCGGCTGAGCACCCGTACGCTCGTTTCGTGGGTTGGCTTAGGCATACGGAGTTCATTCCATGTCTAAGCCCTAGCCAGACCGAGGGTTGTGGCAGTAGGACTGGCAGCGGGATAGGTAGCATGCAGTGGGGGATCGAGCTGATCTCTGGCTTACGCATTATGCCTCTCCGATCGACCTCTTCGATCGGTTGAGTGCCCGCACGCTCGTTTCATGGGTTGACTTACGCATACGGAGTTCATCCCTAGTCTAAGCATACGGAGTTCATTTCCAGTCTAAGATCAGACCGGACTGAGGGTTGCGACAGCAGGATCGGCAACACGCAGGGGGGATCGATCCAATCTCCAGCTTGCGCATTCTGTCTCTCCGACCGGCTGAGTGCCCGTACGCCCGTTTCGTAGGTTGGCTTGGGCATAGAGAGTTCATTCCATGTCTAAGCCCCAACCAGATTGAGGGTTGTGGCAGCGGGACCGGCAGCACGTAGAGGGGGATCGGGTCAATCCCCGGTGTCACAAACTAAGCTTTCTTTCAGCAAGCAATAGACTGTGTGGCACTTGAATGGGTGCTCCCAACCAAGTTAGCCTTCAATAGATCGATATCTGAACAAATAACCATAAGCCATGGTTAGTCCCAAGCATTCACAATAAGACATAATATATTGAGATCATTCTCAAGCACACACACAAGAAGGCATATTCGCATCGAGAAAAAGAAAAACACATCGAGGCAACAATTGGGACATTCAATCGGGGTGAGTTTTATTATAGTCGGGAATCATACATCGGGACCTCACACCATCACCAGGGCCAGGGGGTAGCCCTTAGTGGGTGGCCTAGGCTCGCATAGCAACTGGTGAGACAACCCAACACTACGCTACCGGCTCACCCCCTAAAGAGTCTTAGAGATTTTAGAGCTATGCTACTAGTAACCATTACAATGTTTGAAATGGGGACACTTTTCCTAGCACAAGGGATCTACCCGGCCATGGCCCTATACATGGGTGGCTTATGGCAACCTAAGTCCTGGTCATGGCCCTATACAAGGTTGGCTCATGACACCCAGCTTGCGCATTATGCCTCTCCGGTCGGCTCAGCGCCCGCATGCTCATTTCGTGGGTTGACTTAGGCATACGAAGTTCATTCCCAGTCTAAGATCGGATCAGATCGAGGGTTATGACAGTAGGATCGACAGCACGCAGGGGGGACCGTATCGATCCCCAGCTTGCGCATTCTGCCTCTCCGGTCGACTGAGCACCCGTACGCTCGTTTCGTGGGTTGGCTTAGGCATACAGAGTTCATTCCATGTCTAAGCCCCAGCCAGACTAAGGGTTGTGATAGCAGGACCAACAGCGGGATCGATAGCACGTAGAGGGGGATCGGGCTGATCCTTGGCTTGCACATTATGCCTCTTCGGCCAGCCTCTCTGGTCGGCTGAGCGCCCGCACTCTCGTTTCGTGGGTTGACTTAGGCATACGGAGTTCATCCCTAGTCTAAGCATACGAAGTTCATTCCCAGTCTATGATCAGACCAGATCGAGGGTTGCGGTAGCAGGATCGGTAGCACGCAGGGGGGATTGGGCCGATCCCCGGCTTGCGCATTCTACCTTTCCGGTCGGTTGAGTGCTCGCACGCCCATTTCGTGGGTTGGCTTAGGCATAGGGAGTTCATTCCATGTCTAAGCCCCAGCCGAACTGAGGGTTGTGGCAGCGGGACCGACAGCACACAGAGGGGGACCGAGCTGATCCCTGGCTTGCGCATTATGCCTATTCGGTCGGCTCAGCGCCCGCACGCTCATTTCGTGGGTTTACTTTTGCATACGGAGTTCATGCCCAGTCTAAGATCAGATTGAATTGAGAGTTGTGGCAGTAGGATCGATAGTACGTAGGGGGGACCGGGCTGATCCCCGGCTTGCGCATTCTACCTCTCCGGCCGACTGAGCGCCCGCACGCTCGTTTCGTGGGTTGGCTTAGGCATACGGAGTTCATTCCATGTCTAAGCATACGGAGTTCATTCCCAGTCTAAGAGTTTGAGCCACGGTGCACATGCTAGGCTCAGGCATGTGCTGGTGTCACATTTTTTTTGCCCGGGGCACCATCGTCGGAGCATCGTCAGAGAGCCTAACCGGCGGCATTGGGGGTTCCAGCGATTGGGGGGGCTGGGGGGTGTGCGCACATTATGTGTGATGGGTGCTGGTACTTGGCCCTTATATTGGCCCCCTATCCCTCATCAAACCTCGAAAACTCACACCCCCTTAAAGAGCATTTGAGATTTTATAGGTTTGTTGCCAGTAGCCATGAAAGTGTCTGAAATGGGGACACTTTTTTCGAACGGTCACAAAATCTTCTCCACTTCGAGTTTTTAGCTGAATTTTTTTGTGCATGCCAAAAACAATACAAGGATAACCTTGACTAAATTTAGAGAGAAAACTCTTTCTAAAAAAATTTTAAAAAATCTCGAACCGCAAAAAGTTTCAAAAATCGTGAAAAATAGAAAACGGGTCGTCTTGCCACGAAACTTCACATGAAGGCTTAGGGGACCATTGTATGAATTTGCAAGCCATAAAAATGACATTGGCATGGCAGAAATATGAAGATGTCCATGAACCCACCTATCACCCGTTTGATCCCCGGCTTGAGCATCCTCCTCTCTGGTCGGCTGAGCGCCCACATGCTCGTTTTATGGGTTGACTTAGGCATACGAAGTTCATCCCCAGTCTAAGCATACAGAGTTCATTCCCAGTCTAAGATCAGACCAGATCGAGGGTTGCGGTAGCAAGATCGACAGCACGCATGGGGGACCGGGCCGATCCTCGACTTAGGAATTCTGCCTCTCCGGCCGGCTGAGTGCCCGCACGCCCGTTTCGTGGGTTGGCTTAGGCATAGGGAGTTCATTCCATGTCTAAGCCCCAGTCGGATTGAGGGTTGTGGCAGCAGGACCGACAGCATGTAAAGGTGGACCGGACCGATCCTCGACTTACGCATTATGCCTCTTCGGTCGGCTCAGCACCCGCACGCTCATTTCTTGGGTTGACTTATGCATATGGAGTTTATTCCCAGATCGAGGGTTGTAGTAGCAGGATCAACAGCACGTATGGGGGGACTGGGTCGATCCCCGGCTTGTACATTCTGCCTCTCCGACCGACTGAGCGCCCATACGCTTGTTTCATGGGTTGGCTTAGGCATACAGAGTTCATTCCATTTCTAAGATCATTGACTTAGGCAGCAGGATCGACAGCACGCAGGGGGGATCGGGTCGATCCCCGGCTTGTGCATTTTGCCTCTCTGGCCGGTTGAGCGTCCGTAAGCCCGTTTCGTGGGTTGGCTTAAGCATAGGGAGTTCATTCCATGTCTAAGCCCCAGTCGGACTGAGGGTTGTTGTAGCGGGACCGACAGCACGCAGAGAGGGACATGGCTGATCCCCGGCTTGCGCATTATGCCTCTTCGACTGGCTTAGTGCCTGCACGCTCATTTCGTGGGTTGACTTATGCATACGGAGTTCATTCCTAGTCTAAGATCAGACCGGACCGAGGGTTGTGGCAGCAAGATCGACAACACATAGGGGAGGATCGGGCCGATCCCCGGCTTGGGCATTCTACCTCTCTGGCCGGCTGAGCGCCCGCACACTCATTTCGTTAGTTGGCTTAGGCATACGGAGTTCATTCAATGTCTAAGCATACGGAGTTCATTCCCAGTCTAAGATTTTGAGCCACGGTGCACATGCTGGGCTCGGGCATGTGCTGGTGCCACATTTTTTTCACCCGGGGCACCATTGCCGAAGCATCACCAGAGCATCGCCAAAGCATCGCCAGAGAGCCTAACCGACGACATTAGGGGTTCCGACGATTGGGGGGCCGGGGGGTATGCACACATGATGTGCGATGGGTGCTGGTACTTGGCCCTTATATTGGCCCCCTATCCCTCATCAAACCTCGAGAACTCACACCCCCTTCAAGAGCATTTGAGATTTTATAGGTTTGCTACCAGTAGCCATTAAAGTGTCTAAAATGGGGACACTTTTTTCAAACGGTCACAAAATCTTCTCCACTTCGAGTTTTAGCTAAATTTTTTTGTGCATGCCAAAAATAATACAAGGATCACCTCTACCAAATTTGGGGACAAAACTCTTTCTAAAAAAATTTTAAAAAATCCCGAATCGCAAAAAATTTCAAAAATTGTGAAAAATAGAAAACAGGTAGTCTTGCCACGAAACTTCACATGAAGGCTTAGGGGACCATTGTATGAATTTAAAAGCCATAAAAATGGCATTGGCATGGCAAAAATATTAAGATCTGCTTGAACCCACCTACCACCCATTCGATCCCTGGCTTGCGCATCCTGCCTCTTTGGTCGGCTGAACGCCCGCACGCTCATTTTGTGGGTTGACTTAGGCATATGGAGTTCATCCCCAGTCTAAGCATACGGAGTTCATTCCTAGTCTAAGATCGGACTAGAACGAGCATTGCGGCAGAAGGATCAGCAGCACGCAGGGGGGACCGGGCCGATCCCTGGCTTGCACATTCTACTTTTTCGGTAAGCTGAGCGCTCGCACGCCCGTTTCGTGGGTTGGGTTAGGCATAGGGAGTTCATTCTGTGTCTAAGGCCCAACTGGATCGAGGGTTGTGGCAGCGAGACCGATAACACGTAGAGGAGGACTGGGCCAATCCCTGGCTTACGCATTATGCCTATCCGACCGGCTCAGTTACCGTACGTTCGTTTCATGGGTTGACTTAGGCATACGGAGTTCATTCCAAATTTAAGATCAGACCGAATCGAGGGTTGCGGTAACAGGATCGACAGCACGCAGAGGGTACTGGGTCGATCCTCGGCTTACGCATTCTGTGCCTCTGGCCGGCTGAGCGCCCACACGCTCGTTTCGTGGGTTGGCTTAGGCATACGGAGTTATTCCATGTCTAAGCATACGAAGTTCATTCCCAATCTAAGATCAAACCAGATCAAGGTTTGCGACAACAGGTCCAGCAGCAGGATCGATAGCATGCAGGGGGGACCAAGTCGATCCTCGACTTACGCATTCTACCTTTTCGACCGGCTGAGTACCCGTACGGTCATTTCATGGGTTGGCTTAGGCATTCGGAGTTTGTTCCATGTCTAAGCCCCAGCCGAACCAAGGGTTGGGGCAGCAGGACCGGCAGCAGGATCGGTAGCATGCAGAGGAGGATCAGATTGATCTCGACTTACGCATTATGCCTCTCCGATCGGCCTCTCTGACCGGTTCAGTGCCCGTAGGCTCATTTCGTGGGTTGACTTAGGCATACGGAGTTCATCCTCAGTCTAAGCATATGGAGTTCATTCCCAGTCTAAGATTAGGCCGGACTGAGGGTTGCGGCAGCAGGATCGACAGCACACAGGAAGGACCAAGCTGATTGCTGACTTGCGTATTCTACCTCTCCAACCGACTGAGTGCCTGCATGCCCATTTCGTGGGTTGGCTTAGGCATAGGGAGTTCATTCCATGTCTAAGCCCCAGCCGGACTGAGGGTTGTGGCAGCAGGACCGACAGCATACAGAGGGGGATCGGGTCGATCCTCGACTTACGCATGATGCCTCTTAGGCCGGCTCAACGCCCGCACACTCGTTTCGTGGGTTGACTTATGCATACGTAGTTCATTCCCAGTCTAAGATCAGACCGGACCGAGGGTTACAGCAGCAGGATCGACAGCATGAAGAGGGGGACTGGGTCGATCCCTAGCTTGCGCATTCTGCCTCTTTGGCCACTGAGCACCTGCACACTCATTTCATGGGTTGGCTTAGGTATACGGAGTTCATTCCATGTCTAAGCATACGGAGTTCATTCCTAGTCTAAGATTTTGAGCCACGGTGCACATGCTGGGCTCGGGCATGTGCTAGTGCCGCATTTTTTTTACCCGAGGCAGCACATAGGGGTGACCAGATCGATCCTCGGCTTGCGCATTTTGCCTCTCCAGTCGACTGAGCACCCGTACGCTCGTTTCATGGGTTGGCTTAGGCATACGGAGTTCATTCCATGTCTAAGCCCCAGCCAGACCGAGGGTTGTGGTAGCAGGACTGACAGCGGGATCGACAACACGTAGAGGGGGACCGGGTTGATCTTCAGCTTGTGCATTATGCCTCTCCGATCGGCCTTTCTGGCCGATTGAGCACCCGTAAGCTCGTTTCATGGGTTGACTTAGGCATACGAAGTTCATCCCCAATCTAAGCATATGGAGTTCATTCCCAATCTAAGATCGAATCAGACCGAGGGTTGCGGTAGCAGGATCGACAGCACGCAGGGGGGACCAAGCTGATCCCCGACTTACGTATTCTGTCTCTCCGACTAGCTGAGCACCTGCACGCCCATTTCGTTGGTTAGCTTAGGCATAGGGAGTTCATTCCATGTCTAAGCCCCAGTCGGACCGAAGGTTGTGGCAGCGAGATCGACAGCATACAGAAGGGGACCAGGCCGGTCCCTGGTGTCATGGACTAAGCTTTCTCTCAGTAAGTAATAGATCGTGCGGCACTTGAATGGGTGCTCGCAACCAAGTCAGCCTTTAATAGATTGATATCTGAACAAATAACCATAAGCCATGGTTAGTCCCAAGCATTCACAATAAGACACAATATATCGAGATCGATCTCAAGCACACATACAAGAAGGCATATTCGCATCGAGAAAAAGAAAAACACATCGAGGTGACAATCGAGACATTCAATCGGGGTGAGTTTTATTATAGTCGAGAATCATACATTGGGACCTCCCACCATCACCAGGGCCAGGGGTTAGCCCTTGGTGGGTGGCCTAGGCTCGCATAGCAACCGATGAGACAGCCCAACACTACGCTGCCGGCTCACCCCCTAAAGAGCCTTAGAGATTTTAGAGCTATGCTACCAGTAACCATTACAATGTTTGAAATGGGGACACTTTTCCTAGCACAAGGGATCTACCCGACCATGGCCTTATACATGGGTGGCTTATGGCAATCTAAGTCCCGGTCATGGCCCTATACAAGGTTGGCTCATGACATCCTCCCCCACCTATTCTATCGACGTCCTCATCAACTTGCTGGCTTGAAATTCTTTGATCTTCCTTTGAAATCTCTGGAGGTCATGTTCTCTCTCCAAGTTGGTTTCTTCTAGTCCTAATCCCTCCCACTTCACTAATTACTCCCGAACTAGTCTTCGAGATATCTTGGTTTCCCTATCAGCTAAGATCTCTTTGACTCGACGCTCTGAGGGTGGCTTCATGGTGATGGTGGCTCTGGTTGGCTCCCTTTGGCTAGCATCTATAAGATTTGCATGGAAAGGTTTCAGGTTGCTCACATGAAATATTGGGTGCACCTTTATCCACTTTGGTGGGTCGATTTTGTAAGAAGCATTCCTCACCTTGGAAAGGACCCTTACTGGACCTTCATATTTGTGCACCAGTCTACGATCTCTCTTTCTCAAGAACCTGGTTTATTCAGGAACTAGTTGGACAAGAACCAAATCACCAACTTGAAATTGTTGAGCCCTATGACCCTTATTTGCCCATTTCTTCATCCGCTTTGATGCTTTCTCTAGGTAGGCTTATGCAATCTTTGTGTTTTGTTTCCACTCCTTGCTGAGATTGAAGGCTCTCAGATTCTTTCCTCCATATTGTTCCAAGGAAATGTGGGGTAGCCTTGGTAATTGTCTGGTGACCACCTCAAATGAGCTCTTATTGGTGGAAGAGCTTTTGTTGGAATTAAAGCAGAGTTGAGCCATGTCCAATAATGAAGGCCAGTCTTTTTGATTGGCTTGAACAAAGTGCCTCAAGTATTCCTCTAATAATCCATTGAACCATTCTGTTTGACCATCAGTTTGAGGGTGATAGCTTGAGGAGATGTTGAGTTGGGACCTCAATATCTTGAAAAGTTCTCTCCAGAAGGACCCCGTGAATCTCGGATCTCGATTGCTGACAATATTTTGAGGGAGGCCCCAGTATTTGACCACATGTTTGAACAATAGTCGAGCTGTGTTTTTCGCTGTGCAATACTTGTGAACGGGAATGAATGTGGTGTACTTAGAGAATCGGTCAATCACCACCAAAATAGCTCCAAGGTCACCAACCTTGGGTAGGCTCGAAATTAAATCAAGGGAGATGCTTTCCCATGATTTGGCAGGTACTGGTAGTGGTTCAAGCATGCCTGTAGGTTTTCTCCTTTCAACCTTGTCTTGTTGGCAAATGAGGCAAGTCTTCGTATAGTTCATCACATCTTGTCGCATGTGAGGCCAATAGTATCCCTGTTTCAATAACACCAAAGTGTGTTGCTAGCCCGGGTGTCTTGCCCATGGTGTCTCATGACATTCCCTCATCAGCATCTGTCTCAGACCTTCTGCTCTTGGCACAAACACTCGAGGCCCCTTGGTCCATAAGATCCCATTTTCTTGCCAGAAGTACTTGGACTTCCCTTTTCCACTAGCTTCAGGATGGCACAAGCTTGCGGGTCCTTCCCTAAGTGATCTTCAATCAACTTATGAATGTCTGTAGTGGCTCTGCTAGCTGCCATTGGGGTAATTCTTCTAAGAGCCGCTAAATCTGCTCGCCTGCTCAATGCATCGGCCACTTGATTGGTCTTTCCAGCGGAGTGCTCAAAATAAAAATCAAACTCTATTAAAAATTCCTGCCACCTAGCTTGTTTTGCCGTAAGCCTTGGTTGGGTGAGAAAATGGCTAATGGCCGCATTGTCTGTCTTCACGATAAAGTGTGAACCCAACAAGTAATGTCGCCAAGCCCTCAAGTAGTGAAAAATCATCAGGAGTTCTTTTTTTTAGGCTGTATATTTCCTTTCAGCTTCACTTAGCTTCCTACTTTCAAATGCTACTAGTTGATGTTGTTGCAAAAGCACTCATCCAATAGCAAAATTAGATGCATCCATCTGAACTTCGAAAAGCTTTTCAATATCAGGAAGAGTTAAGATGGGATCTTTCATAATAGCATCTTTCAATCCCTCGAAGGCCTCTTGGCACTCACTCATCCAACACCATTTATTCTCCTTCTTCAATAGCTCCGTGAGGGCCGTGGTCTTACGAGAGTACCCTTCCACAAACCTTCTATAATAGTTGGCTAGTCCTAAAAATGAGCAGAGCTCACTAACGTTCTTCGGTGTTGTCCACTCCTTAATGGCCCTAACCTTTTCTATGTCCATTCGAATGTGGCCACATTCAACAATGTGACCGAGAAAATGGATTTGGGTCTGAGAAAATGGATTTGGGTCTGTGCCAACATCATGAAGTCCAATCCGAGAACAACATCAAAGTCATACATGGGGAAAATTGTAAAGTCTACCTTCCCTTCCCATGGCCCCAATCGGGTTGTCACACTCTTGGAGCTTCCACTAATCGTAAAGGCTGGCGAGTTGACCGCCTTCATTCGTCTACAATTTTTACTAATTTGAAGACCACACCTTTTTACTTCTTCTGGTGTGATGAAAGTGTCGGTTGCACCTGTATCCATCATAGCCTTAGTGGCTTTCTCATTGATCGTTAAGTTTACATACATCAAGCCTCTACTCTGCTCTTTCTTTATAGTGTTCAATTGGGTACGGAAGGCATTGAGGAACCTTATTGAACCCATCATGGCTGGCTCTTCTTCAGCTTCTTCAATGCTCTCTGGCATTTTTGCGGACTCTTGAGACGAGGTCCTTAAGGCATTAGGGGCTCCCTATGCAGGCATTCAGCCACCCGATGCGACCCCTTGCAAAGAAAGCAAGCTAGCGGTTGCCTAGGCTTGAAAATCCCTACGTTGCTTATCTTGGGTTGGGTGCTATCTCGACCAAAGGACCTCCTGTCTGATCCCCCACTGAAGGGCCGGTCCAACCTGGTCATCTTTCCCCCACTCCCAAAGTTGAAGCTACTGTTAGCTGATGGAGGATTTTTCCGTTTTGAAGAGCCATCATTGTAATCGTGGAGATATTCAGCTGTAGCCATGGCCGTGGCCACGTCTTGCACTTTCTGCCTTTGTAGTTCTATCCTCACGCAAGGCTTGAGGCCCTCAAGAAAATAGAACATCTTGTCCTTTTCGAACATGTCCCGAATATCCAACATCAGGGTAGAAAAGCTCCTTACAAACTCTCGCACCGTTCCTGTTTGCACCAATTCTCGAAGTCTCTTCCGAGCCATATACTCTATATTCTCAGGGAAAAACTGGTTTTTCAATTCTCGCTTCAGATCTGTCCAAGTCTTAATCGGGCACTCGTCATCGACAAACTTGGAGTGCCACCACAGCTTGGCATCCCCTGCGAGGTAAATCGACGCCATTGCTACCTTGTCTTCCTCTGAATCTGTGTGTACAGCTCGAAAGTACTGCTCCATGTCAAACAAGAAATTTTCAAGTTCCTTAGCATCCCTTGCCCCCTCATAGCATTGAGGCTCTTGCACCTTGGGCCTTTTTCCCCTTTCCATCGAGCTCGAACCCGATCTAGCCACAGCCATTTGTAGGATGCTCACCTGTGCTCTGAGCTCCTCAAACTCCTTTTGGAGAATGTTCAAGGCATCTCTAGCCTCTTCGCTCATGTTGTGGAGAGTATCGGACAACTCCCGATGGGTTGTCTCGATCTCCCTCACTCGGTCTTTAGTCACCATATGAGTTTTCATTATGGCCACCGTGACCTAAAGTTCCTCAATTCTTTGTTGATGATTGGGTCCACCACTTGTGGCCATCTCATCCATTTTTCTAGCACTTCTTAATCGTGCTCTGATACTAGTGTCACGGACTAAGCTTTCTCTCAACAAGCAATAGACCGTGCGACACTTGAATGGGTGCTTCTAACCAAGTCAGCCTTCAATAGATTGATATCTGAACAAATAACCATAAGCCATGGTTAGTCCCAAGCATTCACAATAAGACACAATATATCGAGATCGATCTCAAGCACACACACAAGAAGGCATATTCGCATCGAGAAAAAAGAAAACACATCGAGGCAACAATCAGGACATTTAATCAGGGTGAGTTTTATTATAGTCGGGAATCATACATCGGGACCTCCCACCATCACCAGGGCCAGGGGGCAGCCCTTGGTGGGTGGCCTAGGCTCGTATAGCAACTGGTGAGACAACCCAACACTACGCTACCGGCTCACCCCCCTAAAGAGCCTTAAAGATTTTAGAGCTATGCTACTAGTAACCATTACAATGTTTGAAATGGGGACACTTTTCCTAGAACAAGGGATCTACCCGACCATGGCCCTATACATGGGTGGCTTATGGCAACCTAAGTCCCGGTCATGGCCATATACAAGGTTGGCTCATGACACCCGGCTTGCGCATTATGCCTCTCCGACCGGCTCAGCGCCCGCACGCTCATTTCATGGGTTGACTTAGGCATACGGAGTTCATTCCCAGTCTAAGATCAGACCGGATCGAGGGTTGCGATAGCAGGATTGACAACACACAGGGGGGATCGACCTGATCCCCGGCTTGCGCATTCTGCCTCTCCGATCGGTTGAGTGCCCGTACGCTCGTTTCGTGGGTTGGTTTAGGCATACGGAGTTCATTCCATGTCTAAGCCCTAGCCGGACCGAGGGTTGTGGCAGTAAGACCGACAGTGGGATCGACAGCACGCAGAGGGGGATCGGGCTGATCCTCAGCTTGTGCATTATGCCTCTTCGACCAGCCTCTCCGACCGACTGAGCGCCCGCACACTCGTTTCGTAGGTTGACTTCGGCATACGGAGTTCATCCCCAGTCTAAGCATACGGAGTTCATTCCCAGTCTATGATCGGATCGAACCGAGGGTTACGACTACAGGATCGACAGCACGTAGGGGGGACCGGGCTGATCCCTAGCTTGCGCATTATGCCTCTTCGGCCGGCTCAGCGCTCGCACGCTCATTTTATGGGCTGACTTGGGCATACAGAGTTCATTCCCAGTCTAAGATTGGATCAGACCAAGGGTTGCGATAGCAGGATTGATAGCACGTAGAGGGGACCGAGCCGATCCCCGACTTGCACATTCTGCCTCTCCAGCCGATTGAGCATCGACACGCCTGTTTCGTGGGTTGGCTTAGGCATAAGGAGTTCATTCCATGTCTAAGCCCCAATCGGATTGAGGGTTGTGGCAGTGAGACCGGTAGCACGCAAAGGGGGATCGGGTCGATCCTCAGGTTGCGCATTATGCCTCTTCGGTCGGCTCAGCACCCGCATGGTCGTTTCGTGGGTTAACTTATGCATACGAAGTTCATTCCTAGTCTAAGATCAGACCGAACTGAGGGTTACGACAGCAGGATCGACAGCACATAGGGGGGGACTGGGTCGATCCCCGGCTTCCTCATTTCGTTGGTTTATGAACCTCATTTCATGGGTTGGCTTAGGCATAGGGAGTTCATTCCATGTCTAAGCCCTAGTCGGACTGAGGGTTATGGTAGCAAGATTGGCAGCATGTAGAGGGGGATCGAGCCAATCCCCGGTTTATGCATTCTGCCTATCCGGTCAGTTGAGCGTCCGCATGCTTGTTTCATGGGTTGGCTTAGGCATACGAAGTTTATTCCATGTCTAAGCATACGGAGTTCATTCCTAGTCTAAAATTGGACCAGATCGAGGGTTCCGACAGCAGAACCAGCAGTAGGATTGGCAGCACGCAGGGGGGACCGAGCCGTTCCTCGACTTACGTATTCTACCTTTTCGACCGGCTGAGTGCCCGCACACTCGTTTCATGGGTTGGCTTAGGCATACGAAGTTCATTCCATGTCTAAGCCCCAGTCGGACCGAGGGTTGTGGTAGCAGGATCGACAGCGGGATCGACAGCATGCAGAGAGGGATCGGGCTGATCCCCGGCTTACGCATTATGCCTTTCCGGTCGACTGAGCGCCCGCACGTTTGTTTCGTGGGTTGACTTAGGCATACGGAGTTCATCCCCAATCTAAGCATATAGAGTTCATTCCCAATCTAAGATCAGATTAGACCAAGGGTTGCGGTAGCAAGATCGACAGCACACAGGGGGGACCGGGTCGATCCCCGGCTTGCGCATTTTGCCTCTCCGGCCGGTTGAGCACCCGCACGCTTGTTTCGTGGGTTGGCTTAGGCATAGGGAGTTCATTCCATGTCTAAGCCCCAGTCAGACCGAGGGTTGTGGCTGTGGGACTGGCAGCAAGCAGAGAGGGATCGGGTCGATCCTCGACTTACGCATTACGCCTCTCTGGTCGGCTTAGCGCCCGCACGCTCATTTCGTGGGTTAACTTAGGCATACGGAGCCCATTCTCAGTCTAAGATCAGACTGGAATTAGGGTTGCTGTAGCAGGATCGACAGGATGTAGGATGGGACCGGGCTAATCCCTGGCTTACACATTCTACCTCTCCGGTCGGTTGAGCGCCCGCACCATCGTTTCATGGGTTGGCTTAGGCATACAAAGTTCATTCCATGTCTAAGCCCTAGTCGAATTGAGGGTTGTGGCAGCAGGACCGGTAGCGGAATCGACAACACACAGAGGGGGATCCGACTGATCCCCGACTTAGGCATATGGAGTTCATTAATGTCTAAGCATACGAAGTTCATTCCCAGTCTAAGATCGAATCGGATCGAGGGTTGCAGTAGCAGGACCAACAGCAGGATCGATAGCATGTAGGGGGGACCAAACCGATCCTCGACTTGTAGATTCTGCCTCTCCGGTTGGCTGAGCGCCCGTACGTTGGTTTCGTGGGTTTGCTTTGGCATACGGAGTTCATTCAATGTCTAAGCCCCAACCGAACCGAAGGTTACGATAGTAAGACCCGCAGCGGCATCGACAGCACACAGAGGGGGGGTCAGGCTGATCCTCGGCTTACGCATTATGCCTCTCCGGCTGGTTGAGCACCCGTACGCTCGTTTCGTGGGTTGACTTAGGCATACGGAGTTCATCCCCAGTCTAAGCATATGGAGTTCATTCCCAGTCTAAGATCGGACTGGACCGAGGGTTGCGGCAGCAGGATCGGCAGCACGCAGGGGGGAGTGGGTCGATCCTCGGCTTGCCCATTCTGCCTCTCTGGTCGACTAAGTGCCTGCACGCGTGTTTCATTGGTTGGCTTAGGCATAGGGACTTCATTCCATGTCTAAGCCCAGTCAGACCGAGGGTTGTGGTAGCGAGATCGGCAACAGGTAGAGGGGGATTGGGTCAATTCTTGGCTTGTGCATTATGACTCTCTGACCTGCTCAGCCTCCGGACGCTCATTTCGTGGGTTGACTTAGGCATATGGAGTTCATTCCTAGTCTAAGATCAGACTGGACTGAGGGTTGCGGCAGCAGGACCAGTAGCAGGACCGGTAGCACACAGGAGGGGATCGAGCCGATCCCCGGCTTGCGCATTTTGCCTCTCCGATCAGCCTCTTCGGTCGGCTAAGCGCCCGCACGATCGTTTTGTAGGTTGATTTAGGCATACGGAGTTCATCCCCAGTCTAAGCATACGGAGCTCATTGCCAGTCTAAGATCAGATCAAACTGAGGGTTACGGTAACAGGATCGACAGCACACAGGGGGCACCGAGCTGATCCCCAGCTTGCGCATTCTGCCTCTCCGATCGGCTGAGTGCCCGCACGCCCGTTTCGTGGGTTGGCTTAGGCATAGGGAGTTCATTCCATGTCTAAGCCCCAGCTGGACCGAGGGTTGTGGCAGTAGGACCAACAGCACATAGAGGGGGACCGGGCCGATCCCCGACTTGCGCATTATGCCTCTTTGGCTGGCTCAGCGCCCGTACGCTTGTTTCTTGGGTTGACTTATGGATACAGAGTTCATTCCCAGTCTAAGATCAGACTGGACTGAGGGTTGCAGCAGTAGGATCAACAGCACACAGGGGGGACCGGGCCGATCCTCGGCTTGTGCATTCTGCCTCTCCGATCGGCTGAGCACCCGTACGCTCGTTTCGTGGGTTGGCTTAGTCATACGGAGTTCATTCCATGTCTAAGCATACGGAGTTCATTCCCAGTCTAAGATTTTGAGCCACGGTGCACATGCTGGGCTCGGGCATGTGCTGGTGCCGCATCTTTTTCGCCTGGGGCACCATCGTCGGAGCATCATCGGAGAGCCTAAGCGACGGCATTGGGGGTTCCGACGATTGGGGGGCCAGGGGGTGTGTGCACATGATGTGCGATGGGTGCTGGTACTTGGCCCTTATATTGGCCCCATATCCCTCATCAAACCTCGAGAATTCACACCCCCTTAAAGAGCATTTGAGATTTTATAGGTTTGCTGCCAGTAGCCATTAAAGTGTCTGAAATGGGGACACTTTTTTCAAACGGTCACAAAATCTTCTCCACTTCGAGTTTTTAGCTGAATTGTTTTATGCATGCCAAAAAGAATACAAGGATCACCTCTACCAAATTTGTTGGCAAAACTCTTTCTAAAAAAATTTTAAAAAATCCCGAACCGTAAAAAGTTTTGAAAATCGTGAAAAATAGAAAACGGGTCGTCTTGCCACGAAACTTCACATGAAGGCTTATGGGACCATTGTATGAATTGGCAAGCCATAAAAATGGCATTGGCATGGCAAAAATAAGAAGATGTGCTTGAAGCCACCTACCATCCGTTCGATCCTTGGCTCGCGCATCCTATCTCTTTGGTCGACTGAGTGCCCGCACGCTCGTTTTATGGGTTGACTTAGGTATACGGAGTTCTTCCCCAGTCTAAGCATACAGAGTTCATTCCCAATCTAAGATGAGACCAGACCGAGGGTTACGATAGCAGGATCAGCAACACGCAGGGGGGACCGGGCTGATCTTTCGCTTTCGTATTCTGCCTCTCAGGTCGGCTGAGCGCCCGCACGCTCGTTTCGTGGGTTGGCTTAGGCATAGGGAGTTCATTCCATGTCTAAGCCCCAGCCAGACCATGGATTGTGGCTGCAGGACTGGCAGCACGTAGAGGGGGATCGAGTCGATCCTTGACTTACGCATTATGCCTCTCCGATCGGCTCAGCGCCCGTACGCTCGTTTCGTGGGTTGACTTAGGCATACAGAGTTTATTCCCAGTCTAAGATCAGACCGAACCGATGGTTACGATAGCATGATCGACAGCACGTAGGGGGGACCGAGCCGATCCCCGACTTGCGCATTGTGCCTCTCCGACCGACTGAGCGCCCGCACGCTCGTTTCGTAGGTTGGCTTGGGCATACGGAGTTCATTCCATGTCTAAGCATACGGAGTTCATTCCAAGTTTAAGATTGGATCAGACTGAGGATTACGGTAGTAGGACCAATAGCAGGATCGACAACACGCAAGGGGGACCGAACCGATCCCTAGCTTGCGCATTCTGCCTCTCCGGTCGACTGAGCACCCGCAGGCTCGTTTCGTGGGTTGGCTTAGGCATACGGAGTTCATTTCATGTCTAAGCCCCAGTCGGACCAAGGGTTGTGGCAGTGGGACTGGCAGCGGGATCAGCAGCACGCAGAGGAGGATCGGGCTGATCCCTGGCTTACGCATTATGCCTCTCCGGTCGGCCTCTCCTAGTCGGCTGAGTGCCCGCACGCTCGTTTCGTGGGTTGACTTAGGCAAATGGAGTTCATCCCCAGCTAAGCATATGAAGTTCATTCCTAGCCTAAGATCGGACTGGACAGAGGGTTGCGGCAAATAGGATCGATCGCACGCAGCGGGTACCGGGCTGATCGCCGGCTCGTGCGTTTTGCCTCTCCGATCGGCTGAGCGCTCGTACACCCATTTCGTGGGTTGGCTTAGGCATAGGGACTTCATTCCATGTCTAAGCCCCAGCCAGACTGAGGGTTGTGGCAACGAGACCGACAGCACACAGAGGGGGACCGGGCCGATCCTTGGCTTGCGCATTATGCCTCTTCGACCGGTTCAGCGCCCTCACGCTCGTTTTGTGGGTTGACTTATGGATACGGAGTTCATTCCCAGTCTAAGATCAGACCGGATCGAGGGTTGGGGGAGCAGGATCGATAGCACACAGGGGGGGATCGAGCTGATCCCCGACTTGTGCATTCTGCCTCTCCGACCGACTGAGCGCCCGTACACTCATTTCGTGGGTTGGCTTAGGCATATGGAGTTCATTCCATGTCTAAGCATATGGAGTTCATTCCTAGTCTAAGATTTTGAGCCACGGTGCACTTGCTGGGATCGGCCATGTGCTGGTGCCACATTTTTTTGCCAGGGGCACCATCGTCGGAGCATCACTGGAGAGCCTAACCGGCAGCATTGGGGGTTCCGGCGATTGGGGGGGCCGGGGGTGTGCGCACATGATGTGCGATGGGTGCTGGTACTTGGCCCTTATATTGGCCCCCTATCCCTCATCAAACCTTGAGAACTCACACCCCCTTAAAGAGCATTTGAGATTTTATAGGTTTGCTGCTAGTAGCCATTAAAGTGTTTGAAATGGGGACACTTTTTTCAAACGGTCACAAAATATTCTCCACTTTGAGTTTTTTGCTGAATTTTTTTATGCATTCCAACAAAAATACAAGGATCACCTCTATGAAATTTGTGGACAAAACTCTTTCTAAAAAAATTTTAAAAAATCCCGAACCGTAAAAAGTTTAAAAAATCATGATAAATAGAAAACGGGTCGTCTTACCACAAAATTTCACATTAAGGCTTCGGGGACCATTGTATGAATTTACAAGCCATAAAAATGGCATTGGCATGGCAGAAATATGAAGATGTGCTTGAACCCACCTACCACCCATTCGATCCCCAGCTTGCGCATCCTGCCTCTCTGGTCGGCTGAGCGCCCGCACGCTCGTTTTGTGGGTTGACTTAGGCATACGGAGTTCATCCCTAGTCTAAGCATACGGAGTTCATTCCTAATCTAAGATTGAACCGGATCGAAGGTTACTGTAGCAGGATCGGTAGCACGCAGGGGGGATCGGGTCGATCCCGGGCTTGCTCATTCTACCTCTCCGACCGGTTGAGCACCCGTACACCCGTTTCATGGGTTGGCTTAGGCATAGGGAGTTCATTCCATGCCTAAGCCCCAGTCGGACAGAGGGTTGTGGTAGCGGGACCGACAGCACGTAGAGGGGGACTAGGTCGATCCTCGGCTTGCGCATTATGCCTCTTCGGCCGGCTCAGCACTCACACGCTCATTTCACGGGATGACTTAGGCATACGGAGTTCATTACCAGTCTAAGATCGGATCGAACGGAAGGTTGGGGCAATAGGATCGACAGCACGTAAGGAGGGATCGGGCCAACCCCCAACTTGCGCATTCTACCTCTCCGGTGGGCTGAGCGCCCGCACGCTCGTTTCGTGGATTGGCTTAGGCATACAGAGTTCATTCCATGTCTAAGCATACGAAGTTCATTCCCAGTCTAAGATGGACCGTACCGAGGGTTACGGTAGCAGGACCAGAAGCAGGATCTGTAGCACGTAGAAGGGATCGGGCCGATCCCCGACTGGCGCATTCTGCCTCTCCGATCGGTAGAGTGCTTGCACACCCGTTTTGTGGGTTGGCTTAGGCATAGGGTGTTCATTCCATGTCTAAGCCCCAGTCAGAGCGAGGGTTGTGGCAGCGAGACCGACAGCCCGTAAAGGGTGACCGGGCCGATCCCTGACTTGTACATTATGCCTCTCCGGCTGGCTCAGCGCCCGAATGCTCGTTTCCTGGGTTCACTTAGGCATACAGAGTTCATTTCCAGTCTAAGTTTAGATCAGACTGAGGGTTGCGGTAGCAGGATCGACAGCATGCAGCAAGGGATTGGGTCGGTCCCCGGCATGTGCATTCTACCTCCCGGTCGACTGAGTGCCCGCACACTCATTTCATGGGTTAGCTTAGGCATACAGAGTTCATTCCATGTCTAAGCCCCAGTCGAACCAAGGGTTGTGGCAGCAGGATCACCAGTGGGATCAACAGCACGTTGAGGGGGACCAAATTGATCCCCGACTTACGTATTATGCCACTTTGGCCGGCCTCTTCGGCTGGTTGAGCGCCCGCATACTCGTTTCATGGGTTGACTTACGCATATGGAGTTCATCCCCAATCTAACCATATGGAGTTCATTCTCAGTCTAAGATCGGACCAGACCAAGGGTTGCAACAGCAAGATCAACAGCACGCATGGGGGACCGAGCCGATCCCCAACTTACGAATTCTGCCTCTCCGACCGACTGAGCACCCACACGCTTGTTTCGTGGGTTGGCTTAGGCATACGGAGTTCATTCCATGTCTAAGCCCCAGTCAAACCGAGGGTTGTGGCAGTGGGACCGGCAGCATGTAGAGGGGGACCGGGTCGATCCTCGGCTTGCACATTATGCCTCTTCGATCGGCTCAGTGCCCGTACGCCCGTTTTGTGGGTTGGCTTAGGCATAGGGAGTTCATTCCATGTCTAAGCCCCAGTTGGACTGAGGGTTGTCCCAGCAGGACCGACAGAACACAAAGGGGGACCAGGTCGTTCCCTGGCTTACGCATTATGCCTCTTCGATCGGCTCAGCACCCGCACGCTCGTTTCGTGGGTTGACTTATGCATATGGAGTTCATTCCCAGTCTAAGATCGGACCGGACTGAGGGTTGTGGTAGCAATATTGATAGCATGCAGGGGGGACCGGGTCGATCCTCGGCTTACGCATTCTGCCTCTCCAGTTGGTTGAGCGCCTGCATGCTCATTTCGCGGGTTTGCTCAGGCATACGGAGTTCATTCCATGTCTAAGCATACGGAGTTCATTCCCAGTCTAAGATTTTGAGCCATGGTGCACATGCTAGGCTCAGGCATGTGCTGGTGCCGCATTTTTTTCACCCAGGGCACCATCGTCGGAGCATCGCCGGAGAGCCTAACCGGCAGCATTGGGGGTTCTGACGATTGGGGGGGCCGGGGGGTGTGCGCACATGATGTGCGATGGGTGCTGGTACTTGGCCCTTATATTGGCCCCCTACCCCTCATCAAACCTCAAGAACTCACACCCCCTTAAAGGGCATTAGAGATGTTATAGGTTTACTGCCAGTAGCCATTAAAGTGTTTGAAATGGGGACACTTTTTTCAAACGATCACAAAATCTTCTCCACTTCGAGTTTTTAGCTGAATAGTTTTGTGCATGCCAACAAAAATACAGGGATCACCTCTATCAAATTTGGAGACAAAACTCTTTCTAAAAAATTTTAAAAAATCTCGAACTGTAAAAAGTTTCAAAAATCATGAAAAATAGAAAACGGGTCGTCTTGCCACGAAACTTCACATGAAGGCTTAGGGGACCACTGTATAAATTTACACGCCATAAAATTGGCATTGGCATTGCAAAAATATGAATATGTGCTTGAACCCACCTACCACCCATTCGATCGTCGGCTTACGCATCCTGCCTCTCTAGTCGGCTGAGTGCCCGTACGCTCGTTTCGTGGGTTGACTTAGCCATACGGAGTTCATCCTCAGTCTAAGCATAAGGAGTTCATTCCCAGTCTAAGATCGGATCGGACCAAGGGTTACGGTAGCAGTATCGGTAGCACGTAGAGGGGATCGGGTCGATCCCTGACTTGTGCATTCTGCCTCTCTGGCCGGTTGAGCGTCTGCCCACCCGTTTCATGGGTTGGCTTAGGCATAGGGAGTTCATTCCATGTCTAAGCCCCAACCAAATCGAGGGTTGTGGCAGTGAGATCGGTAGCACGCAGAGGGGGACCGGGCCGATCCCCGGATTGCACATTATGCCTTTCCAACCGGCTCAACTCCCACGTGCAAGTTTCGTGGGTTGACTTAGGCATACGAAGCTCATTCTCAGTCTAAGATTAGACCAGACTAAGGGTTGCAACAGTAGGATTAACAGCACGCAGGGGGGACCGGGCTGATCCCCGGCTTGTGCATTCTGCCTCTCCAGCCGACTGAGCTCTCGCACACTCGTTTCGTGGGTTGGCTTAGGCATACGGAGTTCATTCCATGTTTAAGCATACGAAGTTCATTCCCAGTCTAAGATCAGACCAGACCGAGGGTTATGGTAGCAGGACCAGCAGCAGGATCGATAGCACGGAGGGGAGGATTGGGCCGATCCCTGACTTGTGCATTCTACCTCTCTGGTCGACTGAGCGCCTGTATGTTTGTTTCATGGGTTGGCTTAGGTATACGGAGGTCATTCCATGTCTAAGCCCCAGTCGGACCGAGGGTTGTGGCAGTAGGATCGACAGCGGGATTGGCAGCATGTAGAGAGGGACCAAGCTGATCCCCGACTTACGCATTCTGCCTCTCCGGCCGGTTGAGCACCTGGACGCTCGTTTCGTTGGTTGACTTAGGCATACGGAGTTCATCCCCAGTCTAAGCATAAGGAGTTCATCCCCAGTCTAAGCATACGAAGTTCATTTCCAGTCTAAGATAAGACTAGAATGAGGGTTGCGATAGTAGGATCGGTAGCACGTAGGAGGAACCGGGCCGATCCCCGGCTTGCGCATTCTGCCTCTCCGATCGACTGAGTGCCCGCACGCCTGTTTCGTGGGTTGGCTTAGGCTTAGGGAGTTCATTCCATGTCTAAGCCCCAGCCAGACCGAGGGTTGTGGCAGCGGTACCGACAGCACGCAGAGAGGGACGGGTCAATCCCTGACTTGCGCATTATGCCTCTTTGACCAGCTCAGCGCTTGTACGTTCATCTTATGGGTTGACTTACGCATACAGAGTTCATTCTCAGTCTAAGATTGGATCGGTTCAAGGGTTGCAGTAGCAGGATCGATAGCACACAGGAGGGGACCGAGTCGATCCCCGGCTTGTGCATTCTGCCTCTCCGGTTGGCTGAGCACCCACATGCCCGTTTCATGGGTTGGCTTAGGCATAGGGAGATCATTCCATGTCTAAGCCCCAACCAGACCGAGGGTTGTGGTAGCGGGACCGGCAGCACACAGAGGGGGATCAGGTCGATCCTCGACTTGCGTATTCTGCCTCTTCGACTGGCTGAGCGCCCGCATGCTCGTTTCATGGGTTGGCTTAGGCATACGGAGGTCATTCCATGTCTAAGCCCCAGTCGGACCGAGGGTTATGGTAGTAGGAACGGCAGCGGGATCGGCAGCATGCAGAGAGGGGCCAGGTTGATCCCTAACTTATGCATTATGCCTCTCCGATCGGCCTATCCGGTCGGCTGAGCGTCCGCACGCTCGTTTCATGGGTTGACTTAGACAGACGGAGTTCATCCGCAGTCTAAGCATACAGAGTTCATTCCTAGTCTAAGATTGGACCAGACCGAGGGTTGTGATAGCAGGATCGGTAGCACGCAGGGGGGACCGGGTCGATCCCCGGCTTACGCATTATGCCTCTCCTGTCGGCTCAATGCCCGAATGCTCGTTTCATGGGTTGACTCAGGCATACTGAGTTCATTCTCAGTCTAAGATTGGACCGGATTATGATAGCAAAATCGGCAGCACGTAGGGAGGGATCGGGCATATCCCCGGCTTGCGCATTCTGCCTCTACGATCGGCTGAGTGCCTGCACGCTCGTTTCATGGGTTGGTTTAGGCATATGGAGTTCATTCCATATCTAAGCATACGGAGTTCATTCCCAGTCTAAGATCGGACAGGACCGCGGGTTACGGCAGTAGGACCAGTAGCAGGATCGAGAGCACGCAGGGGGGGATCGGGCCAATCCCCGGCTTGCGTATTTTGCCTCTCCGATCGGCCTTTCCGATCGGCTAAGTGCCCGTATGCTCGTTTCATGGGTTGACTTAGGCATACGGAGTTCATCCCCAGTCTAAGCATACGGAGTTCATCCCCAGTCTAAGATCAGACCAGACTGAGGGTTGCGGCAGCAGGATCGGTAGCACACAGGGGGGACCAGGTCGATCCCTAACTTGCACATTCTACCTCTCCGACCGGCAGAGTGCCCGCACACTCGTTTCGTGGGCTGGCTTAGGCATAGGGAGTTCATTCCTTTTCTAAGCCCCAGTCAGATCGAGGGTTATGGCAACGAGACCGGCTGCACGCAGAGGGGGACAAAGTCGATCCCCGGCTTGAACATTATGCCTCTCCGGTCGGCTCAGCGCCCGAATGCTCGTTTCATAGGTTGACTTAGGCATACGAAGTTCATTTCCAGTCTAAGATCGGATCGAACCGAGGGTTACGGTAGTAGGATTGACAGCACGTAAGGGGGATCGGGTCGGTCCCTACATGCCCATTCTGCCTCTCCGGTCGGCTGAGTGCCCGCACGCTCATTTCATGGGTTGGCTTAGGCATACGGAGTTCATTCCATGTCTAAGCCCCAGTCGAACCGAGGGTTATGGTAGCAGGACCGACAGCGGGATCGACAGCACGTCGAGGGGGACCAGGCTGATCCTGGGCTTGCACTTTCTACCTCTCCAGCCGACTGAGCTCCCGCACGCTCGTTTCATGGGTTGGCTTAGGCATACGGAGTTCATTCCCAGTCTAAGATCGGACCGGACCGTGGGTTACGGTAGTAGGACCAACAGTGGGATCGATAGCACGGAGGAGGGGACCGGGCCGATCCTGGGCCTGCGTATTCTGTCGCTCTAGTCGACTGAGCACCTGCACGCCCGTTTCGTGGGTTGGCTTAGGCATAGGGAGTTCATTCCATGTCTAAGCCCCAGCCGAACCAAGGGTTGTGGTAGCGGGATCGACAGCATGCAGAGGGGGATCAGGTTGATCCTCGATTTACGTATTATGCCTCTTCGATCGGCTCAACGTTCGCACGCTCGTTTCTTGGTTGACTTATGCATACAAAGTTCATTCCCAGTCTAAGATCGGACCGGACCGAGGGTTGCGATAGTTGGGTCGACAGCACGCAGGGGGGGATCGGGCCAATCCTCGGCTTGCGCATTCTGCCTCTCTGACTGGCTGAGCGCTCGCACGCTCATTTCATGGGTTGGCTTAGGCATACGGAGTTCATTCCATGTCTAAGCATACGGAGTTCATTCCCAGTCTAAGATTTTAAGCCACGGTGCACATGTTGGGCTCAGGCATGTGCTGGTGCCACATTTTTTTCACTCAGGGCACCATCGTCGAAGCATCATCGAAGAATCTAACTGGCGGCATTGGGGGCTCCGACGATTGGGGGGCCGACGGGTGTGCGCACATGATGTGCGATGGGTGCTGGTACTTGACCCTTATATTGGGCCCTATCCCTCATCAGACCTCGAGAACTCACACCCTTTTAAAGAGCATTTGAGATTTTATAGGTTTGCTGCCAGTAGCCATTAAAGTGTTTGAAATGGGGACACTTTTTTCAAACGGTCACAAAATCTTCTCCACTTCGAGTTTTTAGCTGAATTCTTTTACGCATGCCAACAAAAATACAAGGATCACCTCTACCAAATTTGGGGACAAAACTCTTTCTAAAAAAATTTTATAAAATCCTGAACCCCAAAAAGTTTCAAAAATCATAAAAAATAGAAAATGGGTCGTCTTGCCACGAAACTTCACATGAAGTCTTAGGGGACCATTGTATGAATTTACAAGTCATAAAAATGGCATTGGCATGGCAGAAATATGAAGATGTGCTTGAACCCACCTACCACCCGTTCGATCCGCGGCTTACGCATCCTACCTCTCTGGTCGGCTGAACGCCCGCATGCTTGTTTCGTGGGTTGACTAAGGCATAGGGAGTTCATCCCTAGCCTGAGCATACGGAGTTCATTCCCAATCTAAAATCGGACCGGATCGAGGGTTACGACAACAGGATCGGTAGCACGCAGGGGGGACCGGGCTGATCCTCGGCTTGCGCATTCTGCCTCTCCGACCGGCTAAGCGCCCGCACGCCTGTTTCATGGGTTGGCTTAGGCATAGGGAGTTCATTCCATGTCTATGCCCCAACCGGACCGAGGGTTGTGGTAGCGGGACCGACAGCACAGAGAGAGGGATCGGGTCGATGCCCGACTTACGTATTATGCCTCTCCGACCGGCTCAGCATCCGCACGCTCGTTTCGTGGGTTGACTTAGGCATACAGAGTTCATTCCCAGTCTAAGTTCAGATCGGACTGAGGGTTGCACTAGCAGGATCGACAGCATGCAAGGGGGGATCGGGTCGATCCTCGGCTTGCGCATTCTACCTCTCTGGCTGGCTGAGGGCCCGCACGCTCGTTTCGTGGGTGGCTTAGGCATACAGAGTTCATTCCATGTCTAAGCATATGGAGTTCATTCCCAGTCTAAGATCGGATCAGACAGAGGGTTACGGCAGCAGGACCAGCAACGGGATCGACAGCATGCAGGGGGACCGGGCCGATCCCCGGTTTGTGCATTCTACCTCTCCGACCGGTTGAGGGCCTGCACGCCCGTTTCGTGGGTTGGCTTAGGCATAGGGAGTTCATTCCATGTCTAAACCCTAGCCGGACCGAGGTTGTGGTAGCGAGACCAGCAGCATGCAGAGGGGGACCAGGTCGATCCTCGGCTTGCGTATTATGCCTCTCCGATCGGCTCAGCGCCCACACACTCATTTCATGGGTTGACTTAGGCATATGGAGTTCATTTCCAGTCTAAGATCGGATCAGACCGAGGGTTGCAGCAACAGGATCGACAGTGCGCAGGGGGGGATTGGGCCGATCCCTGGCTTGCGCATTCTGCCTCTCATGTCAGCTGAGCGCCCGCACGCTCGTTTCATAGGGCATACGGAGTTCACTCCATGTCTAAGCACACAGAGTTCATTCCCAGTCTAAGATCAGACCAGACCGAGGGTTGCGATAGTAGGACCAGCAACAGGATCAATAGCACATAGGGGGGGACTAGACCGATCCCCAGCTTGCGCATTCTACCTCTCTGGCGGGCTGAACGCCCGTACGCTCGTTTAATGGGTTGGCTTAGGCATATGGAGTTCATTCCATGTCTAAGCCCCAGCCAGACCGAGGGTTGTGGCAGCAAGACCGATAACAGGATCGGCAGCACGCAGAGGGGGAACGGGCTGATCCTCGGCTTGTGCATTATGCCTCACCGATCGGCCTCTCCGGCTGGCTGAGTGCCTGCACGCTCGTTTCGTGGGTTGACTTAGGCATATGGAGTTCATTCCCAGTCTAAGAGCGGATCGAACCGAGGGTTGTGACAGCAGGATCGACAGTAAGCAAGGGGGATCGGGTCGATCCCTGGCTTACACATTCTGTCTCTCCGGTTGGCTCAGCGCTCGAGCGCTCGTTTCATGGGTTGACTTAGGCATACGGAGTTCATTCCTAGTCTAAGATCAGATCAGACTGAGGGTTACGATAGAAGGATCGATAGCACGTAGGGGGGACTGGGCCGGTCCCCAGCTTGCTCATTCTACCTCTCCGGTCGACTGAGCGCCCGCACGCTCGTTTCGTGGGTTAGCTTAGGCATACGGAGTTCATTCCATGTCTAAGCATACGGAGTTCATTCTCAGTCTAAGATCAGACCAGACCAAGGGTTACGGTAGCAGGATCGGCAGCACGCAGGGGGGACCAAGACGATCCCTGACTTGCATATTCTGCCTCTCCGACTGGCCTCTCCGGTCGGTTGAATGCCCGTACGCTCGTTCCGTGGGTTGACTTAGGCATACGGAGTTCATCTCCAGTCTAAGCATACGGAGTTCATTCCCAGTCTAAGATCGAACCGGTCCGAGGGTTGTGGCAGCAGGATTGGCAGCACGCAAAGGGGACAGGGCCGATCCCCGACTTATGCATTCTGCCTCTCCGACCGACTGAGCGCCTGCAAGCCCGTTTTGTGGGTTGACTTAGGCATACGGAGTTCATCCCCAGTCTAAGGATATGGAGTTCATTCCCAATCTAAGATCAGACCAGACTGAGGGTTGTGGCAGCAAGATCGACAGCATGAAGGGGGGACTAAGCTGATCCTCGGCTTGCGCATTCTACCTCTCTGGCCGGCTGAGCACTTGCACGCCCATTTCATGGGTTGGCTTAGGCATAGGGAGTTCATTCCATGTCTAAACCCCAGTCGAACCGACGGTTATGGTAGCAGGACCGGTAGCACGCAGAGGGGGATCGGATCGATCCCCTGGTTGCGCAATATGCCTCTTCGGTCGGCTCAGCGCCAGCACGCTCGTTTCATGAGTTGACTTAGGCATACGAAGTTCATTCCCAGTCTAAGACCAGACCGGACTGAGGGTTGCGGCAGCAGGATCGACAGCACGTAGACAGGTCTGGTCGGTCCCCGGTTTACGCATTCGACCTCTTCGATCGACTGAGCGCCGGTACGCTCGTTTCACGGGTTGGCTTAGGCATACGGAGTTCATTCCATGTCTAAGCATACGGAGTTCATTCCCAGTCTAAGATCAGACCAGACCGAGGGTTACGACAGTAGGACCAGTAGTAGGATTGACAGCATGCAGGGGGGATCGGGCCAATCCTCGGCTTGCGCATTCTGCCTCTCCGACCGGTTGAGCGCCTGCACGCTTGTTTCGTGGGTTGGCTTAGGCATACGGAGTTCATTCCATGTCTAAGCCCCAGCCGGACCGAGGGTTGTGGTAGCAGGACCGGTAACGGGATCGACAGCATGCAGAGGGGCAACAGGCTGATCCCCAGCTTGCGCATTATGCCTCTTCGACTGGCCTCTCCGGCTGGCTGAGTGCCCTCACGCTCGTTTCATGGGTTGACTTAGGCATACGGAGTTCATCCCCAGTCTAAGCATACGGAGTTCATTCCCAGTCTAAAAGTGAACCCGATCGAGGGTTACGGCAGCAGGATCGGTGGCATACGGGGGGATCGGGCAGATCCCCGGATTAAGCATTCAGCCTCTCCAATCGACTGAGCGCCTGCACGCTCGTTTCATGGGCTGGCTTAGGCATAGGGAGTTCATTCCATGTCTAAGCCCCAATCGGATCGAAGGTTGTGGTAGCGGGACCAATAGCACACAAAGAGGGACTGAGCCGATCCCTGGCTTACGTATTATGCCTCTCCGACTAGCTCAGCACCCGAACATTCGTTTCACGGGTTGACTTAGGCATACGGAGTTCATTCCCAATCTAAGATCGGATCGAATTGAGGGTTGCGGTAGTAGGATCGACAGCACACGGGGGGGATCGGGTTGGTCCTTGGCTTTCGCATTTTGCCTCTCTGGATGGCTGAGCGCCCGCACGCTCATTTCGTGGGTTGGCTTAGGCATACGGAGTTCATTCCATGTCTAAGCATATAGAGTTCATTCCCACTCTAAGATCGAACCGGACCGAGGGTTACGGTAGCAAGACCAGCAGCAAGATCGGTAGCACGCTGGGGGGACCGGGTCGATCCCCGACTTGTGTATTTTGCCTCTCCAGTCGGCCTTTCCGATCGACTGAGTGCCCATTCGCTCGTTTCATGGGTTAACTTAGGCATATGGAGTTCATCCCAGTCTAAGCATACGAAGTTCATTCCCAGTCAAAGATTGAGCCGGATCGAGGGTTGCGACAGCAGGATCGACAGCACGCATGGGGGATCGGGCTGATCCCCGACTTGCACATTCTGCCTCTCTGGCCTGCTGAGCGCCCGCACGTTTGTTTTGTCGGTTGGCTTAGGCATAGGGAGTTCATTCCATGCCTAAGCCCCAGTCGAACCGAGGGTTCTGGCAGCGGGACCGGTAGCACGCAGAGAGGGATCGAGCCGATCCCCGGCTTGCGCATTATGCCTCTCCGGTCGGCTCAGCGCTCGAACGCTCATTTCATGGGTCGACTTAGGCATACGTAGTTCACTCCCAGTATAAGATCAGACCAGACTAAGGGTTATGATAGCAGGACCAGCAGCAGGATTGGCAGCATGCAGGGGGGACTGGGTCGATCTCCGGCTTATGCATTTTGCCTCTCCGACCGGCCTCTCTGGCCGGTTGAGCACCCGCACGCTCATTTTATGGGTTAATTTAGGCATACGAAGTTCATCCCCAGTCTAAGCATACGAAGTTCAGTCCCAGTCTAAGATACAACCGGACCGAGGGTTTCGACAGCACGCAGGGGGGATCGGGCTGATCCCCGACTTGCGGATTCTGCCTCTCCGGCTGGTTGAGCGCTTGTACGTCCATTTCGTGGGTTGGCTTAGGCATAGGGAGTTCAGTTAATGTCTAAGCCCCAACCAGACCGAGGGTTGTGGCAGCGGGATCGACAGCACGCAGAGGGGGACCAGGTCGATCCCCGGCTTGAGCATTCTGCCTCTCCGACTGACTGAGCACCCGCACGCTCGTTTCGTGGGTTGGCTTAGGTATACGGAGTTCATTCCATGTCTAAGCATATGGAGTTCATTCCCAGTCTAAGAGTTTGAGCCACGGTGCACATGCTGGGCTCTAGCATGTGCTGGTGCCACATTTTTTTTGCCCGGGGCACCATTACCGGAGCATCGCCGGAGAGCCTAGCCAACGGCATTGGGGGTGCGCACATGATGTGCGATGGGTGCTGGTACTTGGCCCTTATATTGGCCCCCTATCCCTCATCAAACCTCAAGAACTCACACCCCCTTAAAGAGCATTTGAGATTTTATAGGTTTGCTGCTAGTAGCCATTAAAGTGTCTGAAATTGGGACACTTTTTTCAAACGGTCACAAAATCTTCTCAACTTTGAGTTTTTAGCTGAATTTTTTTGTACATGCCAACAAAAATAAAAGGATCACCTCTACCGAATTTGGGGACAAAACTCTTTCTAAAACAATTTTAAAAAATCCTAAACCGTAAAAAGTTTTGAAAATCATGAAAAATAAAAAACGGGTCGCCTTAACACGAAACTTCGCATGAAGGTGTAGGGGACCACTGTTTGAATTTACAAGCCATAAAAATGGCATTGGTACTATAGAAATATGAAGATGTGCTTGAACCCACCTACCACCCATTCGATCCTCGACTTGCGTATCCTGCCTCTCTGGTTGGCTGAGCGTCCGCACGCTCATTTCGTGGGTTGACTTAGGCATACGGAGTTCATCCCCAGTCTAAGCATATGAAGTTCATTCCAAGTCTAAGATCATACCGGATCGAGGGTTACGGTAATAGAATCGAAAGCACGCAGAGGGGACCGGGTAGATCCCCAGCATGAGCATTCTGCCACATCGATCGGCTGACCGCCCGCACGCCCGTTTCATGGGTTGGCTTAGGCATAGGGAGTTCATTCCATGTCTAAGCACTAGTCGGACTGAGGGTTGTGGCAGTAGGATCGGCAACACGTAAAGAAGGACCAGGCCGATCCCTGACTTGTGCATTATGCTACTACGATCGGCTCGTTACGGTAGCAAGATCGGTAGCATGCAGGCGGGATCGGCCCGATCCTCAACTTACGCATTCTGCCTCTCCAACCGGTTGAGCGCCCGCACACCCGTTTCATGGGTTGGCTTAGGCATCGGGAGTTCATACCATGTCTAAGCCCCAGTAGGACCGAGGGTTGTGGCAGCACGCAGAGGGGGACCAGGCCGGCTCAGTGCCCACACGCTCGTTTCGTGGGTTGACTTAGGCATACAGAGTTCATTCTCAGTCTAAGATTAGATCGAACTGAGGGTTGCAACAACAGGATCGACAGCACCCAAGGGGGATCGGGCAGATCCCTGGCTTGTGCATTCTGCCACTCCGATCGACTGAGCGCCCGCACGCTCGTTTCGTGGGTTGGCTTAGGCATACGGAGTTCATTCCATGTCTAAGCATACGGAACGCATTCCCAGTCTAAGATCAAATCGGATCGAGGGTTGCGACAGCAGGACCAGCAGTAGGATCGGTAGCACGTAGGAGGGATCGAAACGATCCCCGGCTTGTGCATTCTGCCTCTCTGATCAGCTGACCACCCGTACGCTCATTTTATGGGTTGGCTTAGGCATACGGAGTTCATTCCATGTCTAAGCAACAGTCGGACCGAGGGTTGTGACAGCAGGACTGGCAGCGGGATCGACAGAATGCAGAGGGGTACCGGGCTGATCCTCGGCTTGCGTATTATGCCTTTCTGACTGGCTGAGTGCCTACACGTTCGTTTTGTAGGTTGACTTAGGCATACGGAGTTCATCCCCAGTCTAAGATTAGACCAGACCGAGGGTTGCAGCAACAGGATCGACAGCACGTAGGGGGCATCGGGCCGATCCTCGGCTTGTGCATTCTGCCTTACTAGTTGATTAAGCGCCCGCACGCCCGTTTCGTGGGTTGGCTTAGGCATAGGGAGCTCATTCCATGTCTAAGCCCCAGTCGGACCGAGGGTTGTGGCAGCGGGACCGGCAGCACGCAGAGGACGATCGGGCTGATCCTCGGCTTGAGCATTATGCCACTCCGATCGGCTCAGCGCCCAAACACTTATTTCGTGCGTTACCTTAGGCATACGAGTTCATTCCCAGTCTAAGATTGGATAGGATCGAAAGGTTGCGGCAACAGGATCGATAACACGTAGGGGGGATTGGGCCGATCCCTGGCTTGTGCATTCTGTCTTTCTGGCTGGCTGAGTGCCTGTACGCTTATTTTGTGGGTTGGCTTAGGCATATGGAGTTCATTCCATGTCTAAGCATACGGAGTTCATTCCCAGTCTAAGAGCAGACCGGACCAAAGGTTGCGGTGGCAAGACTAGCAGCACGCAGGGGGGATCGAGCCCCAGTCGGACTGAGGTTGTGGTAGTGGGACCGACAGCATGTAGAGAACGATCGGGCCGATCCTCGGCTTGAGCATTATGCCACTCCGACCGGCTCAGTGCCCGAACACTCGTTTCCTGCGTTGACTTAGGCATACGGAGTTCATTCCCAATCTAAGATCAGACCGAACTGAAGGTTGTGGCAACAGGATCGACAGTGTGCAGGGGGGATCGGGTCGGTCCCTGGCTTACGCATTCTGCCTCTCCGACCGACTGAGCGCCCGTACACTCGTTTCGTGGGTTGGCTTAGGCATACGGAGTTCATTCCATGTCTAAGCATATGGAGTTCATTCCCAGTCTAAGATCAAACTGGACCGAAGGTTGCGATAGCAGGACCAGCAGCAGGATCGGTAGCACGTAGGGAGGATCGGGCTGATCCTTGGCTTGTGCATTCTGCTGTTTCAGCCGGTTGAGCACCCGCACGCTCGTTTCATGGGTTGCCTTAGGCATACAGAGTTCATTCCAAGTCTAAGCAACAGCCGGACTGAGGGTTGTGGTAGCAGGACTGACAGCGGGATCGGCAGAACATAGAGGGGTACCGGGCTGATCCTCGACTTGTGCATTATGCCTCTCCGACCGGTTGAGCGCCCGTACGCTCGTTTCGTGGGTTGACTTAGGCATACGGATTTCATCCCTAGTCTAAGCGTACAGAGTTCATTCCTAGTCTAAGATCGGACCAGACCGAGGGTTACGACAGTAGGATCGACAGCACGCAGGGGGGACTGGGCCGATCCCCGGCTTGTGCATTCTGCCTCCTCGGCCGACTAAGCGCCCGTACGCCCATTTCATGGGTTGGCTTAGGCATAGGGAGCTCATTCCATGTCTAAGCCCCAGTCAGACCGAGGGTTGTGGTAGCGGGACCGACAACATATAGAGTACGACTGGGTTGATCCCTGACTTGAGCATTATGCCACTCCGACCGGCTCAACGCCCGAACACTCGTTTCGTGCGTTGACTTAGGCATACGAAGTTCATTCCTAGTCTAAGATTGGATCGGACTGAGGGTTGCGGTAGCAGGATCGACAGCACATAGGGAGGGACCAGGCCGATCCTCGGCTTATGCATTCTACCTCTCCGGTTGGCTGAGCACCTACACGTTCGTTTCATGGGTTGGCTTAGGCATACGGAGTTCATTCCATGTCTAAGCATACGGAGTTCATTCCCAGTCTAAGATCGGACCGGACCGAGGGTTGCGCCAGCAGGACCAGCACAGGATCGATAGCACGCAGGGGGGACCGAGCCGATTTACGGCTTGCGCATTCTACCTCTTCGGTAGGTTGAGCACCCGCGCATTCATTTCATGGGTTAGCTTAGGCATATGGAGTTCATTCCATGTCTAAGCCCCAGCCGGACAGAGGGTTGTGGTAGCAGGACCGACAGTGGGATCGGTAGCACGAAGAGGGCGATCGAGCTGATCCCTGACTTGCGCATTATGCCTCTTCGATCGGCCTCTTCGGTCGGCTGAACGCCCGTACGCTCGTTTCATGGGTTGACTTAGGCATACAGAGTTCATCCCAGTCTAAGCATACAGAGTTCATTCCCAGTCTAAGATCAAATCGGACTGAGGGTTGAGGCAACAGGACTAGCAGCAGGATCGACAGCACGCAGAGGGGATCGAGCCGATCCCCGACTTGTGCATTCTGCCTCTCCGACCTACTGAGCACCCACACGCTCGTTTCGTGGGTTGGCTTAGGCATACGGAGTTCATTCCCAGTCTAAGATTTTGAGCCACGGTGCACATGCTGGGCTCAGGTATGTGCTGGTACCACTTTTTTTTTACCTGGGGCACCATCTTCAGAGCATCATTGGAGCATCGTCGGAGAGCCTAACCGGCGGCATTGGGGGTTCTCACGATTAGGGGGGCCGGGGGGGTGTGCGCACATGATGTGTGATGGGTGCTAGTACTTGTGTCACGGGTTCCGAGACTTAGAAATCGTGTGGCCTTAGGCTTGGAATCTCCTCTTTTATGCCTAAATCAACCTAAAACACAAGCGTACGGGCACTAGAACAACGGGAAGGGATGATTACGCAAGTTAAAGGTAAACAGGATAAGAAGGCAGAATTTTGGAAAATGCTCTTGTATTCACTGAAATAGAAGTGTTTGATGGTGTACAAATGAGGGAGGAGCAGCCCTCTATTTACAGTTGAGGCTCCAGCTTACACTTAATGGCAGTATCCCTAGAATAAAGGCTAAAATCATGAGATTATACAGATTACAATCAATCAGGATGCTAACTCCTGATTTTCAGGGTCAACCAAATCTGCCAAGATGCTGCTGCTAATCTTACCTGCTTCCAGAAGCTTCCCTTGTGTGTCTAGCACCTTAGGCTCTTTTGGATGTGGTGCGGGTAGCTTGTATGCTAGGCCTTGGTCTCACGGGTTGGCCTGCAAGTTGGGCGGGCTTTCTGAACTCGTTTGCTAGGCTTTACACACAGATACCCGCCAGCACGTCTGGTCTGCGGGCCTCAACCTCTAGCTCAACTGCTGGTGCGCCTGATGTGCCTGGCGTGCCCACCCAGGGTGTGACATTCTCCCCCACCTGATTACACAACACCCTTGTTGCATCTTCTGCATGGTATTGCCTGATCTGGTCCCTGAACTGCCATAAGTCATCTGCTGGTTCCCAACTCACCTCACTATCTGAAAGTTCCTTTCAGCGCACCAAGTACTCTTGTCTTGGCTGATAGTTCTTCCATCTCACCTCCTGATCAGCTATGATGCTGTGGACCTCCTTTTCATATGAGGCCCTTTCCCAATGGCGTACGTTTGACTCTGCCCATCCTGGATCTCCCTCATTCTCATGGAACGACTTGAGCATGCTCACATGGAACACCAGGTGTACCCTCGGCTTGGGTGGCATATCCAGCTTGTAGGCAACCTAGCCTACCCTCTTGACTACTCGAAAAGGTCCCTCATATCTCTAGACTAGGCCTTTGTGCAGCCCCCTATGGTGCACAATAGGATGCAGCTTCACCAACACCAAGTTTCCAACTTGGAACTGCACGTCCCGCCTATTCTGGTTTGCCCACTTCTTCGACCTCTTGGCCGCCTTGTGTAGACAAACTCTGGCCAAGTCAGTTTACTTCTGCCATGCCTTGGCAAACTTGTATGCTGCTGGATTTGGCCCTATATAACGTACAGCAATCGAACCGGGTGTTAGTGGTTGTTGCCCTATCACAACCTCAAATGGGCTCTGGTTTGTTGCCTCGCTCCTTTGCAAGTTGTAGGAAAACTACGCAATATCTAGCAGCTTTGGCCAATCCCTTTGTATGGCACTCACATAGTGCCTGAGGTAGACCTCCAATAGTCCATTCACTTATTCTGTCTGCCCATCGGTCTATGAATGCATGCTAGTGGAAAAGTTCAAGTCTGACCCCAACAGCTTGAACAACTCAGTCTAGAACCTACCCGTGAAATGCCCGTCCTGATCACTAACAATGGTCCTCGGCACTCCTTAGTACTTAACCATGTTCTTCAGGAACAATCAAGCTGCCTCCTCGGTTGGGCACTCCTTGGTTGCTGGAATGAAGATTTCATACTTGGAAAACCTGTCCACCACTACCATGATGCTTCCAAACCCTTCTGCTTTGGGTAGACTGACTATAAAGTCTAGAGAAACACTCTCCCATGGTTGCTCTGGCATTGGCAATGGCTCCAAGAGATCGTCTGATTTCTTGAGCTCCACCTTGTCCTGTTGGCACACAAGACAAGTTTTCACATAAGCTTCCATATCATCCCTCATGTGCGGCCAGTAGTACCGATCCTCGATCAACGCCAAGGTACGGCTCACTCCGAGGTGTCCAGGCCACCTTGAATCATGGCATTCTTGCAAAACTTTCTTGCGAAGCTTTCCATGCTGCAGCACAAAAATCTACTTCCCCTGGTGTACAGCAAGCCATCCTGTAACCAAAACCACCTAGTCTTACCTTGCTGGGTGTACTTCATCAAAGCCTTGGTTGTAGGATCATGTGCAAGTCCCTCCTTGATGTGCGGCACCAGTGACCCCTCTGGTTGGCTAATGGCAGCAAGGTTAGCCTTCCTACTCAGGGCGTCTACCACTAGGTTCTCCCGCCCCAGCTTTTACTCCATCTGGAAATCAAATTCTGCAAGAAAATCTTACCATCTCACCTGCTTGGGGGACAGCTTCTTCTACGTCTGGAAGTAGCTGGTCGCCACATTGTCCATCCTAACCATGAACTTTGACCCCAACAGGTAATGGTGCCAAGTGTGCAAGCAGTGCACCTCTACAGTCATCTCCTTCTCTTAGACCGTGTACTTACGCTCACTCTTGTTCAGCTTTCTGCTCTCGAACGCGACTGGACATCCCTCCTGCATCAACACGGCTCCTATGGCAAAGTCTGATGCATCCGTATGCACCTCATACGGCTTGGCATGGTCTGGCAAGGCCAAGACTGGCTCCTCGATCACAGTCCGCTTCAACCTGTCAAAGGTTTCCTGGCACCCTGTGCTCCACTCCCATGCTTTCCCTTTCTTGAGCAAGTCAGTCAATGGCGTGGCTATTGCTGAGTGACCTTTGATGAAGTGCCTGTAGTAGTTGACCAGCCCAAAGAACGATCTCAACTCAGTGACCTTGGCTGGCGGTTGCCACTCCAGGATGGCATGTATCTTGCCTTCATCCATGCGTATCCTGCCATCTCCCACTATGTGGCCAAGGAATGTGATCTTCTGCTGGGCGAATGAGCACTTCTCCCTCTTGACAAATAGCTTGTACACCCACAACACCTTGAACACCTATCTCAAGTGGTCTACATGCTCTCCCAAAGTCTGACTGTAGATCACAATGTCATCCAAATAAACCATAACAAACCGATCAAAGAATGACTGAAGTACCTTGTTTATAAGGGTATAGAATGTTGCTGAGGCATTCGTGAGTCTAAAAGGCATCATCAAGAACTCAACGAACCATACCGAGTGACACATGCTGTCTTTGGCTCATCTCCCTCCGTGATCCTGACTTGATAGTAGCCTAACCTCAAATCCAGCTTGGTGAACCACCTTGCGCTCCCAAGTTGATTGAACAAGTCTGCAATGAGTGGGATGGGGTACTTGTTCTTGATGGTCAGCTTGTTCAAAGCCCGGTAGTCTATGCACAACTGCAACGACCCATCATGCTTGCACTGAAATAGAACTGATGCACCATAGGGTGCCTTCGATGGCCTGATGAAGCCAGCATCAACTAACTCTTTGAGCTGCTTCCTCAACTCTTCCAACTCTGGTGGAGACATTTGGTAAGGGGCTCTAGTTGGTGGCTTAGCCTCGGACACCAGCTCAATCTTGTGGTCCACCTCCCTCTTAGGTGGTAGCTTGCTAGGTAGCTTTGCGGGCATCACATCACTAAAAGTCTTCAGCACCTTTAGCACCTCTAAGGGTGACTCGATCTCCTTCTCCCTTGGCTCATCATATTTTAGGGCTGCCAAAAAGGTGTCTTCTTGTCTGCTTACCACCTTGGCAAATTGGATGGCTGACACCACCCGCGACCCAATTCCAGACCCTTTCCTCAATGGCACTAGGCATTGGCACCATGCATCCAAGATGCAAACACAATCGGCAAAAGGCACAAGGAGGGCATTAATCCAAACAAGGAAATCCAACCCAATCACAAACTCATAGTCGTCAAGGGGTATTACCTCAATAGTCTCCTTACCTTTCCAGTCTCCAAGCTGCAACTCCACTCCCCGCGCTACTCCAATGGCTGGAACTTCCTTGGAGTTCACCGTTTTGATGGTACCAGTCCCTTTCTGCACCTTTAGTCCGAGCTTCCATGCTCTATCACCTAAAATAAAAAAAGGTGAGGCACCTGTGTCCACCAGTGCACTCACCTTCTAACCTGCAACCATCATATCCACAAACATCAAGCCCTTTGGCTTGCGGCTCCCCTTACTCTAGACAGCATTGAGCATCAACGACCCAAGCTTTGCTGCCCCTGACTCTGGCTCCTCTTCAGACTCATTATCTACAACAGCCAGCTTGCCCTTCTGTGGGTAATTACGAGCTATGTGGCTCTTTCCACATAGGTAGCATGCTGGTGGCTCTCGATCCCCCTTTGCTTTCCACTTGCCTGCTGGTGGCTTCCTCTCACCATCCTTGGTTGAACGGTCTCGATCTCTATCCTTGGGGTCTCGATCTCTATCCTTGGACTCTCGATCACGGTCTTTCCTCTTGGACTGCTTCTTCCGGTCCTTATCATCCCTGCCCTTACCCTTGGGCTTGGTAGACTCAAACTTGTTCAGAGGCTTGAACTCTATCAAGGCCTCGACAGTAGTCATGGCTTTAGCCAAGTCATGAACTCCTCTCCTTTGTAGCTCATGCTTCACACATGGTTTCAGCCCATCCATGAAAGCAAATAAGGTGTCCTTCTCACCTAGATCCGAGATCTGTAGCATCAGTTCAGAGAATTTTTAGACATACTCCCTTATGTCCCCTTGCTGGCTCAGCCTGCGCAACTTTGCTCGTGCCTCATCATCGGCATACTCTAGGTAAAATTATTCTCTGAACTCCTTTTGGAACTCTGCCCAGGTTCCAATAGGTGCTTACCTTTATCACCTCGTCTTGCATGCCCATGGCCTCAAAGTACTGCTCCATACCCCAAAGGTAGTTATCTACTTCCTTGGCACCCCTAGTCCCATTGAACTCTTTAGGCTTGGGGACATCCAATCTAGACTTGGACACTCCAGCAAACATGCCATTCCCAATGGCAGTCTTGCAAGCAACGAGCTCATTGCTAAGCTCCTCCATCCGCTGGCACATGGCCTTCATGCCATCATGTAAGGTCAACACTTTAGCCTCCAAGGTCTGATTCTTTTGGGTGAACACGTCCAAGCCTTTGTTGAGAGCAGCTTGCAGCTCACTTTGGATCTCCTCCCCCATGGAGTCTAGCGATGCAATGTGAGTCTCTACCCCCTCAAGCTTCTCCCCCATGTCGCCCATGGTCACTTCCACCTTGGCCAGCCTACCGTCCATGGTAGACCAGATATCTCTAGAACTGGCTTTCCTCCCTCTTCCACGCCCATGCTCCTGGGCCTCTGGTTGTTGGTTAGCAACATCACTTTGGGATGCCATCTCCTCTAACCTGCACAACATAAACACGCAGAATCGAACTTGCTCTGATACCAACTGTCATGGGCTCCGACCTTAGACTCAGAAACCATGCGGCCTTAGGCTTTGAATCTCCTCCTTTAAGCCTAAGTCAGCCTAAAACACAAGCGTACGGGCACTAGAACAACAGGAAGGGCTGATTATGCAAGTTAAAGAGAAACAGGATAAGAAGGTAGAATTCTAGAAATGCTCTTGTATTCACTGAAACAGGAAGTGTTTGATGGTGTACAAATGAGGGAGGAGCAGCCTTCTATTTATAGTTAAGGCTCCAGCTTACACTTAATGGCAATAACCCTAGAATAAGGGCTAAAATCATGGGATTATATAGATTACAATCAATCAGGATGCTAACTCCTGATTTTTAGGGTCAACCAAAACTGCCAGGATGCTGCTGCTGATCTTGCCTGCTTCTATAAGCTTCCCTTGCGTGTCCAGCACTTTGGGCCCTTCTAGATGTGGTGCGGTAGCTTGTATGCCAGGCCTTGGTCTCACGGGCTGGCCTGCAAGTTGGGCGGGCGTTCTGAACTCGTTTGCTAGGCTTTGCGTGCAGATACCCGCCAGCACGCCTGGTTTGCGGGCCTCAACCTCTGGCTCACCTGCTGGTGTGCCTGATGTGCCTGGCGCGCCCGCCCAGGGCATGACACTTGGCCCTTATATTGGCCCCCTATCCCTCATCAAACCTTGAGAACTCAGACCCCCTTAAAGAGCATTTGAGATTTTATAGGTTTGCTGCCAGTAGCCATTAAAGTGTCTAAAATAGGGACACTTTTTTCAAACGGTCACAAAATCTTCTCCACTTCGAGTTTTCAGCTGAATGTTTTTTTGCATGCCAACAAAAATACAAGGATCACCTCAACCAAATTTGGGGATAAAACTCTTTCTAAAAAATTTTAAAAAATCCCGAACCGTAAAAAGTTTTGAAAATCGTGAAAAATAGAAAACAGGTCATCTTGCCATGAAACTTCACATGAAGGCTTAGGGAACCATTGTATGAATTTACAAGCCATAAAAAAGGTATTGGCATGGCAGAAATATGAAGATGTGCTTGAACCCTCCTACCACCCGTTCGATCCCCGGCTTGCGCATCCTGCCTCTCTGGTCGGCTAAGCGCCCGCACCCTCATTTCATGGGTTGACTTAGGCATACGGAGTTCATCCCCAGTCTAAGCAAACGAAGTTCATTCCTAGTCTAAGATTGGACTGGACTGAGGGTTACGGCAGCAGGATCGGTAGCACCCGGGGGGGACCGGGCCAATTGTCGACTTGCGCATTCTGCCTCTCCGACCAGCTGAGCACCCGCACGCCCGTTTCATGGGTTGGCTTAGGCATAGGGAGTTCATTCCATGTCTAAGCCCTAGCGAATCGAGGGTTGTGCCAGCGGGACCGGCAGCATGTAGAGGGGGATCGGACCGATCCCCGGCTTGTGCATTATGCCTCTCCGACCGGCTCAGTGCCCATACGATCATTTCGTGGGTTGACTTAGGCATACGGAGTTCATTCCCAGTCTAAGATCGGATCGAACCGAGGGTTGCGGCAGTAGGATCGACAGCACGCAAGGGGGACTAGGCTGATCCCTGGCTTACAAATTTTGCCTCTCCGACTGGCTGAGCGCCCGCACGCTCGTTTCATGGGTTGGCTTAAGCATACGGAGTTCATTCAATGTCTAAGCATACAGAGTTCATTCCCAGTCTAAGATCAGACCGAATCGAGGGTTGTGACAGCAGGACCAGCAGCAAGATCGACAGCACGCAGGGGGGACCGGGCCGATCCCCGAGTTGCACATTCTACCTCTCCGGTCGGCTGAGTGCCCACACGCTAGTTTTGTGGGTTGGCTTAGGCATACAGAGTTCATTCCATGTCTAAGCCCCAACTAAACCTAGGGTTGTGGCAGTAGGACCACCATCGGCAGCACGCAGAAGGGGATCGGGTCGATCCCTGGCTTATGTATTACGCATCTCCGGTCGGCTGACCATCCAGACACTCGTTTCATGGGTTGACTTAGGCATACGCAGTTCATCCACAGTCTAGGCATACGGAGTTCATTCCCAGTCTAAGATCCGACCAGACTGAGGGTTACGGTAGCAGGATCGACAGCACGCAGAGGGGACCAGGCCGATCCCCGACTTGCGCATTCTGCCTTTTCGGCCGACTAAGCACCCACACGCCCGTTTCGTGGGTTGGCTTAGGCATAGGGAGTTCATTCCAAGTCTATGCCCCAGTCGGACAAAGGGTTGTGGCAGTCGGACAGGCAGCATGCAGAGGGGGATCGAGTCATTCCCCGACTTGTGCATTATGCCTCTCCCACTGGCTCAGCGCCCGCACGCTCGTTTTGTGGGTTGACTTAGGCATACGGAGTTCATTCCCAGTCTAAGATCGGACTGGACCGAGGGTTGCGGTAGCAAGATCGACAGAATATAGGGTGGGATCGGGCTGAACCCTGGCATACACATTCTGCCTCTCCGGCCGGCTGAGCGCCCATACGCTCGTTTTGTGGGTTGGCTTAGGCATACGGAGTTCATTCCATGTCTAAGCATACGGAGTTCATTCACAGTCTAAGATCGGACCGGACCGAGCATTGCGACAGCAGGACCAGTAGCAGGATCGGTAGCACACAGGCGGGGACTGGGTCGATCCCCGGCTTGCGCATTCTGCCTTTCTGACTGACTGAGTGCCCGCACGCTCGTTTCATGGGTTGGCTTAGGCATACAGAGTTCATTCCATGTCTAAGCCCCAGCCAGACCGAGGGTTGTGGCAGCAGGATCGACAGCGGGATCGACAGCACGCAGAAGGGGATCGGGTTGATCCCCAGCTTGCGCATTATGCCTCTCTGACCAGCCTCTCCGATCGGCTGAACGCCCGCACGCTCGTTTCATGGGTAGACTTAGGCATACAGAGTTCATCCCCAGTCTAAGCATACAGAGTTCATTCCCAGTCTAAGATCGAATTAGACCGAGGGTTGTGGCAGCAGGATCGACAGCACGCAGGGGTGATCGGGCCGGTCCCAGGCTTGTGCATTCTGCCTCTCCAGCTGGCTGAGCACCCGCCACCCATTTCATGGGTTGGCTTAGGTATAGGGAGTTCATTCCATGTCTAAGCCCCAGCCAGACCGAGGGTTGTGGCAGCGGGACGGGCAGCACGTAAAAGGGTACCGGGCCGATCCCCGACTTGCGCATTATGCCTCTTCGATCGACGCAGCACATGCACGCTCGTTTCGTGGGTTGACTTATGCATACGGAGTTCATTCCCAGTCTAAGATCAGACCAGACCGAGGGTTGCTGCTGCAGGATCGACAGCATGCAAGGGCGGATCGAGTCGATCCCTGACTTGCGTATTTTGCCTCTCTACCCTGCTGAGCGCTCGCACGCTTGTTTCGTGGGTTGGTTTAGGCATACGGAGTTCATTCCATGTCTAAGCATACGGAGTTCAATCCCAATCTAAGATTTTGAGCCACGGTGCACATGCTACACTCAGGCATGTGCTGGTGCCGCATTTTTTTTGCCTGGGGCACCATCACTGGAGCATCGTCGGAGAGCCTAACCGGCGGCATTGAGGGTTCCGATGATTAGGGGGACGGTGGGTATGCGCACATGATGTGCGATGGGTGCTGGTACTTGGCCCTTATATTGGCCCCCTATCCCTCATCAAACCTCGAGAACCCACACCCCCTTAAAGAGCATTTGAGATTTTATAGGTTTTCTGCCAGTAGCCATTAAAGTGTCTGAAATGGGGACACTTTTTTCAAACGATCACAAAATCTTCTCCGCTTCGAGTTTTTAGCTGACTTTTTTTGTGGCTTCCAAGAAAAATACCAGGATCACCTCTACCAAATTTGGGGACAAAACGTTTTCCAAAAAAATTTTAAAAAATCTCGAACCGTAAAAAGTTTTGAAAATCATGAAAAATAGAAAATGGGTTGTCTTGCCATGAAACTTCACATGAAGATTTAGGGGACCATTGTATGAATTTACAAGCCATAAAAATGGCATTGGCACAACAAAAATATGAAGATGTGCTTGAACCCACCTACCATCCGTTCGATCCCCGACTTGCGCATCCTGCCTCTCTGGTCGGCTGAGCGCTCGCACGCTCGTTTCATGGGTTGACTTAGGCATACGGAGTTCATCCCCAGTCTAAGCATACGGAGTTCATTCCCAGTCTAAGATCAGACTGGATCAAGGTTTGCAACAGCAAGATCGACAGCACACAAAGGGTACCGGACCGATCCCCGGCTTGCGCATTTTGCCTCTCCGGTCGACTGAGTGCCCGCACACCTGTTTCATGGGTTGGCTTAGGCATAGGGAGTTCATTCCATGTCTAAGCCCCAGCCGGATCGAGGGTTGTGGCAGTGGGACCGGCAGCACGCAAAAGGGGACTGGGCCAATCCTTTGCTTGCGCATTACGCCTCTCCGATCGGCTCAACGCCCTCACGCTCATTTCGTGGGTTGACTTAGGCATACAGAGTTTATTCCCAGTCTAAGATCGAATCAGACCAAGGGTTACGGCAATAAGATCGACAGCACGTAGGGGGGACCGAGATGATCATCGACTTACGCATCTGCCTCTCTGGCTTGCTGAGCACCTGCACGCTCGTTTCGTGGGTTGGCTTAGGAATACCGAGTTCATTCCATGTCTAACCATACAGAGTTCATTCCCAGTCTAAGATCAGATCGGACCAAAGGTTGTGGCAGCAGGACCAGCAATAGGATCGACAGCACGCCGGGGGGGACCGGGTCGATCCCCGGCTTGTGCATTCTGCCTCTTCGACCGACTGAGCACCTGTATGCTCGTTTGATGGGTTGGCTTTGGCATACGGAGTTCATTCCATGTCTAAGCCCCAGCCAGACAGAGGGTTGTGGCAGCAGGACCGGCAGCGGGATCGGCAGCACGCAGAGGGGGACCGGGCTAATCCTCGACTTATGCATTATGCCTCTCCGGTCGGCTGAGTGCCCGCACGCTCGTTTCGAGGGTTAACTTTGGCATATGGAGTTCATCCCCAGTCTAAGATTGAATCGGACTGAGGAATACACCAGTAGGATTGGCAGCACACAAAGGGGACCGGGCTAATCCCTGGCTTGCACATTCTACCTCTCCGCCCGGCTGAGCGCATGCACGCTCGTTTCGTGGGTTGACTTAGGCATATGGAGTTCATTCCCAGTCTAAGAATACGGAGTTCATTCCTAGTCTAAGATCAAACCAGACCGAGGGTTGCGGTAGTAGGATCGACAGCACGTAAGGGGGATCGCGCCAATCCTCGGCTTACGCATTCTGCCTCTCCGGCAGGTTGAGCGCATGCATGCCCATTTCGTGGGTTGGCTTAGGCCTAGGGAGTTGATTCCATGTCTAAGCCCCATTCAGACTGAGGGTTGTGGCAGCAAAACTGGCAGCACGCAGAGGGGGACCGGGCCGATCCCCGGCTTGCGCATTATGCCTCTTCGGTCGGTTCAACGCCCGCACGCTCGTTTCGTGGGTTGACTTATGCATACAGAGTTCATTCCCAGTCTAAGACTGGATCAGACCAAGGGTTGCAGCAGCAGGATCGACAGCATGCAGGGCGGGACCGGGCTGATCCCCGGCTTGCGCATTCTGCCTCTTCGATCGGCTGAGCACCCGTATGCTCTTTTCGTGGGTTGGCTTAGGCGTACGGGTTCATTCCATGTCTAAAGATACGGAGTTCATTCCTAGTCTAAGATTTTGAGCCACGATGCACATGCTGGGCTTGGGCAAGTGCTGGTGCCACATTTTTTTCGCCCGGGGCACCATCATCGGAGCATCACCGAAGAGCCAAACCGACTGCATTGGGGGTTTCGACGATTGGGGGGGTTGGGGGGTGTGCACACATGATGTGCGATGGGTGCTGGTGCTTGGCCCTTATATTGGCCCCCTGTCCATCATCAAACCTCAAGAACTCACACCCCCTTAAAGAGCTTTTGAGATTTTATAGGTTTGCTGCCAGTAGCCATTAAAGTATCTGAAATGGGGATACTTTTTTCAAACGATCACAAAATCTTCTCCACTATGAGTTTTTAGCTGAATTTGTTTGTGCATGCCAACAAAAATACAAGGATCACCTCTACCAAATTTGGGGATAAAACTCTTACTAAAAAAATTTTAAAAAATCTCGAACCGTAAAAAGTTTCAAAAATCATGAAAAATAGAAAACGGGCCGTCTTGCAACGAAACTTCACATGAAGGCTTAGGGGACCATTGTATGAATTTACAAGCCATAAAAATGGCATTGGCATGTCAGAAATATGAAGATGTGCTTGAACCCACCTACCACCAGTTCGATCCCCAGCTTGCGCATTCTACCTTTCCGGTCGGCTGAGCGCCCGCACGCTCATTTCGTGGGTTGGCTTAGGCATACGGAGTAAATTCTCAGTCTAAGATTTTGAGCCACGGTGCACATGCTGGGCTCAGCCATGTGCTGGTGCCACTTTTTTTTTGCCCGGGGCACCATCGCCGGAGCGTCGCCGAAGCATCGCCAGAGAGCCTAACCGGCAGCATTGGGGGTTTCAGCGATTGGGGGGGTCAGGGGGTGTGCGCACATCATGTGAGATGGGTGCTGGTACTTGGCCCTTATATTGGCCCCCTATCTCTCATCAAACCTTGAGAACTCACACCCCCTTAAACAGCATTTGAGATTTTATAGGTTTGCTGCCAGTAGCCATTAAAGTGTCTGAATTGCGGACACTTTTTTCAAACGGTCACAAAATCTTTTCCACTTCGAGTTTTTAGTTGAATTTTTTTGTGCATGCCAAAAAAAATACAAGGATCAGCTCTACCAAATTTAGGGACAAAACTCTTCCTAAAAAAATTTTAAAAAATCCTGAACCGCAAAAAGTTTTAAAAATCATGAAAAATAGAAAACGGGTCGTCTTGCCATGAAACGTCACGTAAAGGCTTAGGGGACCATTGTATGAATTTACAAGCCATAAAAATGCCATTGGCATGGCAGAAATATGAACCCACCTACCACCCGCTCGATCCCCAGCTTGCACATCCAGCCTCTCTGGTCGGCTGAGCGCCCGCAGGCTCATTTTGTGGGTTGACTTAGGCATACGGAGTTCATCCCCAGTATAAGCATACGGAGTTCATTCCCAGTCTAAGATCGGATAGGACCGAGGGTTACGACAGCAGGATCGACAGCACGCAGGGGGGACCGGGCCGATCCCGGCTTGCGCATTCTGCCTATCCGACCGACTGAGCACCCGCACGCCCGTTTCATTGGTTTGCTTAGGCATAGGGAGTTCATTCCATGTCTAAGCCCCATCCGAATGAAGGGTTGTGCTAGCGGGACCGGTAGCACGCAGAAGGGGATCGGTTCGATCCCTGGCTTGCGCATTATGCCTCTCCGACCGGCTCAGCACCTGCATGCTCATTTCATGGGTTGACTTAGGCATACAGAGTTCACTCCCAGTCTAAGATTGGACTGGACTGAAGGTTGCGGTAGCAGGATCGATAGCACGCAGGGGGGATCGGGTCGGTGCTCGGCTTGCACATTTTGCCTGTCCAATCGGCTGAACGCCTGCACGCTCATTTCGTGGGTTGGCTTAGGCATACGGAGTTCATTCCATGTCTAAGCATATGGAGTTCATTCCCAGTCTAAGTTCAGACAGGACCAAGGGTTGCGGCAGCAGGACCAGCAGCAGGATCGACAGCACGTAGGGGGGTATCGGTCCGATCCCCATCTTGTGCATTCTGCCTCTCCGGCCAGCTGAGCGCCCACACGCCCGTTTCATGGGTTGGCTTAGGCATAGGGAGTTCATTCCATGTCTAAGCCCTAGCTGAACCAAGGGTTGGGGCAGCGGGATCGGCAGCACGCAGAGGGGGACCGGGCCGATCCCCGGCTTGGCATTATGCCTTTTCTGCCAGCTCAACGCCCGCACGCTCGTTTCGTGGGTTGACTTATGCATACGGAGTTCATTCCTAGTCTAAGATCGAATCAGATCGAGGGTTGCGATAGCAGATCGACAGCACGCAGGGGGGACCGGGTCGGTCCCCGACTTGCACTTTCTGCCTCTCTGGCTGGTTGAGCGCCCGCACGCTCGTTTCGTGGGTTGGCTTAGGTATACGAAGTTTATTCCTTGTCTAAGCATACAGAGTTCATTCCCACTCTAAGATCGAACCAGACCGAGGCTTACGACAGCAGGACCAGCAGCAAGATCAGTAGCACACAGGAGGGGACCGGGCCGATCCCTGTCTTGTGCATTCTGCCTCTCCGGCCGACTGAGCGCCCGCACGCCCGTTTCATGGGTTGGCTTAGGCATAGGCAGTTCATTCCATGTCTAAGCATATGGAGTTCATTCCCAGTCTAAGATTTTGAGCCACGGTGCACATGCTGGGCTCGGGCATGCGCTGGTGCGATATTTTTTTCACCCGGGGCACCATCGCCGAAGCATCTCCGTAGCTTCACCGGAGAGCCTAACCGACGGCATTGGGGGTTCCGGTGATTGGGGGGCCGGAGGGTGTGCACACATGATGTGCAATGGGTGCTGTACTTGGCCCTTATATTGGCCCCCTATCCCTCATCAAACCTCGAGAACTCACACCCCCTTAAAGAGCATTTGAGATTTTATAGGTTTGCTGCTAGTAGCCATTAAAGTGTCTGAAATGGGGACACTTTTTTCAAACAATCACAAAATCTTCTCCACTTCGAGTTTTTAGCTGAATTTTTTTTGCATGCCAAAAAAATATACGAGGATCACCTTTACCAAATTTGGGGGCAAAACTATTTCTAAAAAAATTTTCAAAAATCACGAACCGTAAAAAGTTTTGAAAATCATGAAAAATAGAAAATTAGTCATCTTGCCATGAAACTTCACATGAAGGCTTAGGGGACCATTGTATGAATTTACAAGCCATGAAAATGGCATTGGCACGGCAAAAATATGAAGATGTGCTTCAACCCACCTACCACCCGTTCGATCCCCAGCTTCTGCATCCTACCTCTCTGGTCGGCTGAGCGCTCGTACGCTCGTTTCGTGGGCTGACTTAGGCATACGGAGTTCATCCCCAATCTAAGCATACGTAGTTCATTCCCAGTCTAAGATCGAACCGAACCGAGGGTTGCGACAGCAGGATCGACAGCACGCAGGGGGGATCGGGCCGATCCCAGGCTTGCGCATTCTGCCTCTCTGGCCGGCTGAGCGCCCGTACGCCCGTTTCGTAGGTTGGCTTAGGCATAAGGAGTTCATTCCATGTCAAGCACTAGCCGGATCAAGGGTTATGGCAGTGGGACCTACAGCATGTAGAGGGGGACTGAACCGATCCTCGACTTACGCATTATGCCTCTCGGTCAGCTTAGCGCCTGCACGCTCGTTTCGTGGGTTGACTTAGGCATACAAAGTTCATTCCTAGTCTAAGATCAGACCGGACCGAGGGTTGCGACAGGAAGATCGACAGCACGCAGGGGGGATCTGGTCGATCCCCAGCTTGTGCATTCTGCCTCTTCGCCCGGCTGAGCACCTGCACGCTCGTTTCGTGGGTTAGCTTAAACATACGGAGTTCATTCAATGTCTAAGCATACGGAGTTCATTCCCAGTCTAAGATCAGACCGGACTGAGGATTGCGGTAGTAGGGCCAGCAGCAGGATCGACAGCACGTAGGGGGATCGGGCTGATCCCCGGCTTGCGCATTCTACTTCTCTGGTCGACTGAGTGCCTGTACGCTCGTTTTGTGGGTTGGCTTAGTCATACGGAGTTCATTCCATGTCTAAGCCCCAGTCGAATCGAGGGTTGTGGCAGCAGGACCGACAGCAGGATCGGCTGCACGCAGAGGGGGACCAGGCTAATCCTCGGCTTATGTATTATGCCTCTCCGATCAGTTGAACACACGTATGCTTGTTTTGAGGGTTAACTTAGGCGTACGGAGTTCATCCCCAGTCTAAGATCAGATCAGACTGAGGGATGCGGTAGTAGGATCAGCAGCACATAAGGGGGACCGGGCCAATCCCTGGCTTGCGCATTCTGCCTCTCCGACCGACTGAACGCCCACACGTCCATTTCATGGGTTGGCTTAGGCATAGCGAGTTCAGTCCATGTCTAAGCCCCAGCCAGACCGAGGGTTGTGGCAGTGGGACCGACAGCACACAGAGGGGGATCGGGCCAATCCCTGACTTGTGCATTTTGCCTCTCCGGCCAGCTGAGTGCCTGCATGCTCGTTTCATGGGTTGGCTTAGGCATACAAAGTTCATTCCATGTCTAAGCATACGGAGTTCATTCCAGTATAAGATTTTGAGCCACGGTGCACATGCTGGGCTCAGACAGGTGCAAGTGCCGCATGTTTTTCACCTGGGGCAGCATCGCCGGAGCATCGTCGGAGAGCCTAACCGGTGGCATTGGGGGTTCCGACGATTGGGGGGCCGGGGGGGTGTGCACACATGATGTGCGATGGGTGCTGGTACTTGGCCCTTATATTGGCCCCCTATCCCTCATCAAACCTTGAGAACTCACACCCTCTTAAAGAGCATTTGAGATTTTGTAGGTTTGCTGCCAGTAGCCATTAAAGTGTCTGAAATGGGGACACTTTTTTCAAACGGTCACAAAATCTTCTCCACTTCGAGTTTTTAGTTGAATTTTTTTGTGCATGCCAAAAAAATATACAAGGATCACCTCTACCAAATTTGGGGGCAAAACTATTTCTAAAAAATTTTAAAAAAATCCCGAACCGTGAAAACTTTCAAAAATAAAAAAAAATAGAAAACGGGTCGTCTTGCCACGAAACTTCACATGAAGGCTTAGGGGACCATTGTATGAATTTACAAATCATAAAAATGGCATTGGCATGGCAGAAATATGAAGATGTGCTTGAACCCACCAACCACCCGTTTGATCCTCAGCTTGCGCATCCTGCCTTTCTAGTCGGTTGAGCGCTCGTATGCTCGTTTCGTGGGTTGACTTAGGCATACGAAGTTCATCTCCAGTCTAAGCATACGGAGTTCATTCCCAGTCTAAGATCAAACCAGACCGAGGGTTGTGACAGTAGGATCGGCAGCACGCAGGGGGGATCGGGTCGATCCCTGGCTTGCGTATTCTACCTCTCTGGTCGACTGAGCGCCCGCATGCCCGTTTCATGGGTTGGCTTAGGCATAGGGAGTTCATTCCATGTCTAAGCCCCAACCAAACCGAAGGTTATGGCAGCAAGACCGACAGCACGTAGAGGGGGACCGGGCTGATCCCTGACTTGCGCATTATGCCTCTCCGGTCGACTCAGCGCCCGCACGCTCGTTTCATGGGTTGACTTAGGCAGACGAAGTTAATTCCTAGTCTAAGATCAAATCGGACTGAGGGTTATGACAGCAAGTTCGACAGCATGCAGAGGGGGACAGAGTCGATCCTCGACTTGCACATTCTGCCTTTCTGACCGGTTGAGCACCCGCACGCTCGTTTCGTGGGTTGGCTTAGGCATACCTAGTTCATTCCATGTCTAAGCATACAGAGTTCATTCCCAGTCTAACATAAGATCGGATCGAGGGTTGCTTGAGCAAGACTTGCAGCAGGATCGGTAGCATAGGGGGGATCAGACCGATCCCCGGCTTGCACATTCTGCCTCTCCGGCCAACTGATTGCCCGCACGCTCATTTATGGGTTGGCTTAGGCATACGGAGTTCATTCCATGTCTGAGCCTCAGCCGGACTGAAGGTAGTGGCAGAGGGACCGGCAGCACACATAGGGGGATCGGGTCGATCCCTCGGCTTGCGCATTATGCCTCTCCGGCCGGTTCAACGCCCGTACGCTCGTTTCGTGGGTTGACTTAGGCATACAGAGTTCACTCCCAGTCTAAGATTGGACCAGACCGAGGGTTGCAATAGCAAGATCGACAGCACGTAGGGGGGATCGGGCTGATCCCTGGCTTGTACATTCTGCCTGTCCGACCGGTTGAGCACCTGCACGCTCATTTTATGGGTTGGCTTAGCCATACAGAGTTCATTCCATGTCTAAGCATACAGAGTTCATTCCCAGTCTAAGATTTTGAGCCACGGTGCACATACTGGGCTTGGACATGTGCTGGTGCCACATTTTTTTTGCCCGGGGCACCATCGCTGGAGCATTGCTAGAGAGCCTAACCAGCGGCATTGGGGGTTCCGACGATTGGAGGGGCCGATGGGGGTGTGCGCACATGATGTGCGATGGGTGCTAGTGCCTGGCTCTTATATTGGCCCCCTATCCCTCATCAAACCTCGAGAACTCACACCCCCTTAAACAACATTTGAGATTTTATACATTTGCTGCCAGTAGCCATTAAAGCGTTTGAAATGGGGACACTTTCTTCAAACGATCACAAAATCTTCTCCATTTTGAGTTTTTAGCTGAATTTTTTTATGCATGCCAACAAAAATACAAGGATCACCTCTACCAAATTAGTTGAGTGCCCGCACGCTCGTTTCATGGGTTGACTTAGGCATACGGAGTTCATCCCTAGTCTAAGCATACGGAGTTCATTCCCAGTCTAAGATCGAACAAGATCGAGGGTTGTGGCAGTAGGATCGATAGCATGCAGATGGGATCGAGTCGGTCCCCGGCTTACGCATTCTACCTCTCCGACCGACTGAGCACCCCTACACCCGTTTCGTGGGTTGGCTTAGGCATAGGGAGTTCATTCCATGTCTAAGCCCCAGCCGGACCGAGGGTTATGGCAGTCGGACCGACAGCACGTAAAGGGGACCGAGCCAATCCCTGGCTTGCGCATTACGCCTCTTCGGTCAGCTCAGTGCCCGCACGCCCGTTTCGTAGGTTAGCTTAGGCATAGGGAGTTCATTTCATGTCTAAGCCCCAGTCAGACCGAGGGTTGTCGCAGTGGGACCAGTAGCAGGCAGAGGGGGACCGAGCCAGTCCCCGACTTGCGCATTCTGCCTCTCCGATCGACTGAGTGCCCGCATGCTCGTTTCGTGGGTTGGCTTAGGCATACGGAGTTCATTCCCAGCCTAAGAGTTTGAGCCACGGTGCACATGCTGGGCTCGAGCATGTGCTGGTGCTGTATTTTTTTCGCCCAGGGTACCATCGCCGGAGCATCGTCGGAGAGCCTAACCGGCGACATTGGGGCTTCCGGCGATTGGGGGGGTCAGGGGGTGTGCGTACATGATGTGCGATGGGTGCTGGTACTTGGCCCATATATTGGCCCCCTATCCCTCATCAAACCTCGAGAACTCACACCCCCTTAAAGAGCATTTTAGATTTTATAGGTTTGCTGCCAGTAGCCATTAAAGTGTCTGAAATAGGGACACGTTTTTCAAATGATCACAAAATCTTCTCCACTTTGAGTTTTTAGCTGACTTTTTTTGTGCATGTCAACAAAAATACAAGGATCACCTCTACCAAATTTGAGGAAAAAAATTTTTCTAAAAAATTTTAAAAAATCCTGAACCGCAAAAAGTTTTGAAAATCATGAAAAATAGAAAACGGGTCGTCTTGCCATGAAACTTCACATGAAGGCGTAGGGGACCATTGTTTGAATTTACAAGCCATAAAAATGGCAATGGCATGGCAGAAATATGAAGATGTGCTTGAACCCACCTACCACCCGTTCGATCCCCAACTTGCTCATCCTGCCTCTCTGGTCGACTGAGCGTCTGCATGCTCATTTCATGGGTTAACTTAGGCATACGGAACTAAGCATATAGAGTTCATTCCCAGTCTAAGATCGGACCGAACCAAGGGTTGTGGCAGCAGGATCGGTAGCATACAGCAGGGACCGGGTTGATCCCCGGCTTACGCATTCTGCCTTTCCAGTCGGCTGAGCGCCTGCATGCCCGTTTCATGGGTTGGCTTAGGCATAGGGAGTTCATTCCATGTCTAAGCCCCAGCCGAACCGAGGGTTGTGGCAGTGGGACCGATAGCGCGCAAAAGGGGACCGGGCGAATCCCCGGCTTGCGCATTATGCCCCTCCGATCGGCTCCACGCCCGAACGCTCTTTTAATGGGTTGACTTAGGATCGACAGCACGCAGAGGGGACTGGGCCAGTCATCAGCTTATGCATTCTACCTCTCCGGCCGACTGAGCGCCCGAATGCTCGTTTCGTGGGTTGGCTTAGGCATATGGAGTTCATTCCATGTCTAAGCATACAGAGTTCATTCCCAGTCTAAGATCAGACCGGACCAAGGCTTGCGACAGTAGGACCAGCAGCAGGATCGACAGCATGCAGGAGGGGATCAAGTTGATCCCCGGCTTACGCATTCTACCTCTCCGACCGGTTGAGCACCCGCACGCTCGTTTTGTGGGATGACTTAGGCATACGGAGTTCATCCCCAGTCTAAGCATACGGAGTTCATTCCCAGTCTAATATCAAACTGGACCAATGGTTGTGGCAGCAGGATCGGCAACACATAGGGGGGACCAGGCCAATCTCCGGCTTGCACATTCTGCCTCTCCGACCGACTGAGCGCCCGCACTCCCATTTCATGGGTTGGCTTAGGCATAGGGAGTTCATTCCATGTCTAAGCCCCAGCCAGACTGAGGGTTGTGGCAGTGGGACTGGCAGCACGCAGAAGGGGACCGAGTCAATCCCCAGCTTGCGCATTCTACCTTTCTAGCCGGTAGAGCGCCCGTACGCTCATTTCGTGGGTTGGCTTAGGCATACAGAGTTCATTCCATGTCTAAGCATACGAAGTTCATTCCCAGTCTAAGATTTTGAGCCATGGTGGACATGCTGCGCTTGGGCATGTGCTGGTGCCACATTTTTTTCGCCCGGGGCACTATCGTCGAAGCATCGTCGGAGAGCCTAACCGGTGGCATTAGGGGTTCCGATGATTGGGGGGCCGGGGGGTGTTCGCACATGATGTGCGATGGGTGCTGGTACTTGGCCCTTATATTGGCCCCTTATCCCTCATCAAACCTCGAGAACTCACACCCCCTTAAAGAGCATTTGAGATTTTATAGGTTTACTGGCAGTAGCCATTAAAGTGTCTGAAATAGGGACACTTTTTTCAAACGGTCACAAAATCTTCTCCACTTTGAGTTTTTAGCTGACTTTTTTTGTGCATGTCAACAAAAATACAAGGATCACCTCTACCAAATTTGGGGACAAAAATTTTTCTAAAAAATTTTAAAAAATCCTGAACCGCAAAAAGTTTTGAAAATCATGAAAAATAGAAAACGGGTCGTCTTGCCACGAAACTTCACATGAAGGCGTAGGGGACCATTGTTTGAATTTATAAGCGATAAAAATGGCATTGGCATGGCAGAAATATGAAGATGTGCTTGAACCCACCTACCACCCGTTTGATCCCCAACTTGCTCATCCTGCCTCTCTGGTCGACTGAGCGTCTGCATGCTCGTTTCATGGGTTGACTTAGGCATACGGAACTAAGCATATAGAGTTCATTCCCAGTCTAAGATCGGACCGAACCAAGGGTTGTGGCAGCAAGATTGGTAGCATACAGCAAGGACTGGGTTGATCCCCGGCTTGCGCATTCTGCCTTTCCGGTCGGCTGACCGCCTGCATGCCCGTTTCATGGGTTGGCTTAGGCATAGGGAGTTCATTCCATGTCTAAGCCCCAGCCGAACTGAGGGTTGTGGTAGCGGGACCGATAGCACGCAAAGGGGGACCGGACGGATCCCCGGCTTGCGCATTATGCCCCTCCGATCGGTTCAACGCCCGAACGCTCGTTTAATGGGTTGACTTAGGATCGACAGCACGCAGGGGGGACTGGGCCAGTCCTCGGCTTGTGCATTCTACCTCTCCGGCCGGCTGAGCGCCCGAATGCTCGTTTCGTGGGTTGGCTTAGGCATATGGAGTTCATTCCATGTCTAAGGATACAGAGTTCATTCCCAGTCTAAGATCAGACCGGACCGAGGCTTGCGACAGTAGGACCAGCACCAGGATTGACAGCATGCAGGAGGGGATCAGGTTGATCCCCGACTTACGCATTCTACCTCTCCGACCGATTGAGCACCCGCACGCTCGTTTTACGGGTTGACTTAGGCATACGGAGTTCATCCCCAGTCTAAGCATACGGAGTTCATTCCCAGTCTAATATCAAACTGGACCAATGGTTGCGGCAGCAGGATCGGCAACACACAGGGGGGACCAGGCCGATCTCCGGCTTGTGCATTCTGCCTCTCCGACCGGCTGAGCGCCCGCACTCCCATTTCATGGGTTGGCTTAGGCATAGGGAGTTCATTCCATGTCTAAGCCCCAGCCAGACTGAGGGTTGTGGCAGTGGGACTGGCAGCACGCAGAAGGGGACCGAGTCGATCCCCAGCTTGCGCATTCTACCTTTCTAGCCGGTAGAGCGCCCGCACGCTCATTTCGTGGGTTGGCTTAGGCATATAGAGTTCATTCCATGTCTAAGCATACGAAGTTCATTCCCAGTCTAAGATTTTGAGCCATGGTGGACATGCTGCACTTGGGCATGTGCTAGTGCCACATTTTTTTCGCCCGGGGCACTATCGTCGAAGCATCGTCGGAGAGCCTAACCGGTGGCATTAAGGGTTCTGATGATTGGGGGACCGGGGGGTGTGCGCACATGATGTGCGACGGGTGCTGGTACTTGGCCCTTATATTGGCCCCCTATCCCTCATCAAACCTCAAGAACTCACACCCCCTTAAAGAGCATTTGAGATTTTATAGGTTTGCTGCCAGTAGCCATTAAAGTGTCTAAAATGGGGACACTTTTTTAAATGGTCACAAAATCTTCTCAACTTCGAGTTTTTAGCTGAATTTTTTTGTGCATGCCAAAAAAAGTACAACGATCACCTCTACCAAATTTAGGGACAAAAATCTTTCTAAAAAAATTTTAAAAAATCCCAAACCGCAAAAAGTTTCAAAAATCATGGAAAATAGAAAACGGGTCGTCTTGCCACAAAACCTCACATTAAGGCATAGGGGATCGTTGTATGAATTTACAAGCCATAAAAATGGCATTGGCATGGAAGAAATATGAAGATGTGCTTGAACCCACCTACCACCCGCTCGATCCCCGGCTTGCTCATTCTGCCTCTCTGGTCGACTGAGCATCCGCACGCTCCTTTCATGGGTTGATTTAAGCATAAGGAGTTCATCCCCAGTCTAAGCAGATGGAGTTCATTCCTAGTCTAAGATCGAACCGGACCGAGGGTTACGACAGCAGGATCGGCAGCACGTAGGGGGACCGGGCCGATTCTGCCTCTCCGGTTGACTGAGCGCCCGCACGCCCGTTTTGTGGGTTGGCTTAGGCATAGGGAGTTCATTCCATGTCTGAGCCCCAGTCGGACCGAGGGTTGTGGCAGCGGGATCGACAGCACGCAGAGGGGGATCGGGCCGATCCCCGACTTACGCATTATGCTTCTCTGACCGACTCAACGCCCGTACGCTTGTTTCGTGGTTGACTTAGGCGTACGGAGTTCATTCCCGTCTAAGATCAGACCGGATCGAGGGTTGCGGTAGTAGGATCGACAGCACATAGGGGGGATGGGCCGATCCCCAGCTTACGCATTTTATGTCTCCGACTGGCTAAGCGCCCATACACTCGTTTCATGGGTTGGCTTAGGCATACGGAGTTCATTCCATGTCTAAGCATATGGAGTTCATTCCAGTCTAAGATCAGATCAGACCGAGGGTTGCGGTAGTAGGACCAACAGTAGGATCGACAGAACACGGGTAGGATCGACAGAACACGGGGGGGATCGGGCCGATACCCAGCTTGCTCATTCTGCCTCTTCGGCCAGCTGAGTGCCTGTATGCCTGTTTCGTGGGTTGGCTTAGGCATAGGGAGTTCATTCCATGTCTAAGCCCCAGTCGGACCGAGGGTTGTGGCAGTGGGACTGATAGCATGCAGAGGGGGACCAGACGGATCCCCGGCTTGCGGATTATGCCTCTTCGACCAGTTCAGTGCTCGAACGCTCGTTTCGTGGGTTGACTTAGGCATACAGAGTTCATTCCCAGTCTAAGATCAGATCGGACCGTCGGTTGCGGTAGCAGGATCGACAGTATGCAGGAGGGACCGGGTTGGTCCCTGGCTTATGCATTCTACCTTTCTGACCGGCTGAATGCCCGTACGCTCGTTTCGTGGGTTGGCTTACGCATACAGAGTTCATTCCATGTCTAAGCATATGGAGTTCATTCTCAGTCTAAGATCAAACCGGACCGAGGCTTGCGACAGTAGGACCAACAGCAGGATTGGTAGCACACAGGGAGAGACTGGGCCGATCCCCGACTTGCGCATTCTACCTCTCCGGCCGACTGAGCGCTCGCACGCTCATTTCGTGGGTTGACTTAGGCATGCGGAGTTCATCCCCAGTCTAAGCATATGGAGTTCATTCCCAATCTAAGATCAGACCAGACTGAGGGTTGCGACAGCAAAATCGATAGCATGCAGGCGGGACCGAGCCGATCCCTACCTTGCGCATTCTACCTCTCCGGTAGGCTGTGTGCCCGTATGCCCGTTTCGTGGGTTGGCTTAGGCATAGAGAGTTCATTCCATGTCTAAGCCCCAACCGGAGTGAGGGTTATGGCAGCGGGACCGATAGCACACAGAGGGGGATCGGGTGGATCCCCTGCTTGTGCATTATGCCTCTTCGGCCAGCTCAGCGCCCGAACGCTCATTTCGTGTGTTGACTTAGGCATACAAAATTCATTCCCAATCTAAGATCGGATCGGACTGAGGGTTGCGGCAGTAGGATCGACAGCACGCAGGGGGGCATATGGAGTTTATCCCCAGTCTAAGCATACGGAGTTCATTCCCAGTCTAAGATCGAACCAGACCGATGGTTGCGATAGTAGGATCGGCAACACACAGGGGGGACCGGGCCGATCCCCGACTTATGCATTCTGCCTCTCCGGTCGGTTGAGTGCCCGCACGCCCGTTTCATGGGTTGGCTTAGGCATAGGGAGTTCATTCCATGTATAAGCCCCAGCCGGACCGAGGTTAGCGGCAGCAGGATCGACAGCACGTAGAGGGGGATCGGGCCGATCCCCAGCTTGCGCATTCAACCTCTCCGCTCGTCTGAGCGCCCGCACGCTCGTTTCGTGGGTTGGCTTAGGCATACGAAGTTCATTCCATGTCTAAGCATACAGAGTTCATTTCTAGTCTAAGAGTTTGAGCCACGATGCACATGCTAGGCTAGAGCATGTACTGGTGCCAGATTTTTTTCACCTGGGGCATCGTCGGAGAGCCTAACCGATGGCATTGAGAGTTTCGGTGATTGCGGGGTCGGGGGGTGTGCACACATGATGTGAGATGGGTGCTGGTACTTGGCCCTTATATTGGCCCCCTATCCCTCATCAAACCTTGAGAACTCACACCCCCTTAAAGAGAATTTTAGATTTTATAGGTTTGCTGCCAGTAGCCATGAAAGTGTCTGAAATGGGGACACTTTTTTCAAACGGTCACAAAATCTTCTCCACTTCGAGTTTTTAGCTGAATTTTTTTGTGCATGCCAACAAAAATAAAAAGAATCACCACTACGAAATTTGGGGACAAAACTCTTTCTAAAAAAATTTTAGAAAATCCAGAACCGTAAAAAGTTTTAAAAATCATGAAAAATAGAAAACATGTCGTCTTGCCATGAAACTTCACATGAAGGCGTAGGGGACCATTGTATGAATTTACAAGCCATAAAAATGGCATTGGCATGGCAGAAATATGAAGATGTGCTTGAACCCACCTACCACCCGTTCAATCCCCGACTTGCGTATCCTACGTCTCTGGTCGGCTGAGCGTCCGCACGCTCGTTTCGTGGGTTGACTTAGGCATACGGAGTTCATCCCTAGTTTAAGCATACGGAGTTCATTCCCAGTCTAAGATCGGATCAGACCGAGGGTTGCGACAGTAGGATTGGCAGCACGCAAGGGGGACCGGGTCGATCCTCGGCTTGCGCATTCTGCCTCTCTGACCGGTTGAGCACCCGCACGCCTGTTTCATGGGTTGGCTTAGGCATAGGGAGTTCATTCCATGTCTAAGCCCCAGCTAGACCGAAGGTTGTGGCAACGGGACTGACAGCACGCAGAGGGGGACTGAACCAATCCCCGGTTTGCACATTATGCCTCTCCGACTGCTCAAAGCCCACACGCTCATTTCGTGGGTTGACTTAGGCACACAGAGTTCATTCCCAGTCTAAGATCGGATCGGATCAAGGGTTATGACAGCAAGATCGACAGCATGCAGGGGACATCAGGTCAGTCCCCAGTTTACGTATTCTGCCTCTCCAACAAGCTGATCACCGGCACACTCGTTTCGTGGGTTGCTTAGGCATACGGAGTTCATTTCATGTCTAAGCATACGGAGTTCATTCCCAGTCTAAGATCAGACCGAACCGAGGGTTGCGACAGCAGGACCAGCAACAGGATCGACAACACGCAGGGGGGACTGGGCCGATCCCAGGCTTGCGCATTCTGCGTCTTCGATCGACTGAGCGCCCGTACGCTCGTTTCATGGGTTGGCTTAGGCATACGGAGTTCATTCCATGTCTAAGCCCCAGTCAGACCAAAGGTTGTGGCAGCAGGACCGGTAGCGGGATCGACAGCACACAGAGAGGGATCGGGTTGATCCTCGGCTTGTGCATTATGCCTTTTCGGCTGGCCGAGCAACCGTACGCTCGTTTCATGTGTTGACTTAGGCATACGGAGCTCATCCCTAGTCTAAGCATATGGAGTTTATTCCTAGTCTAAGATCAGACCAGATCGAGGGTTGCAGTACCAGGATCGGTAGCACACGGAGGGGATCGGCCGATCCTCGGGTTGCACATTCTGCCTCTCCAGCCGGTTGAGTGCCCGCTCGCTCATTTCGTGGGTTGACTTAGGCATACGAAGTTCATCCCCAATCTAAGCATACGGAGTTCATTCCCAGTCTAGGATCGAACCGGATCTAGGGTTGCGGCAGCAGGATCAGCAGCACGCAGGGGGGACTGGGCCGATCCCTGGCTTGCGCATTCTGCCTCTCCGACCTGCTGAGCGTCCGCACGCCCGTTTCGTGGGTTGGCTTAGGCATAAGGAATTGATTCCATGTCTAAGCCCTAGTCAGACCTAGGGTTGTGGCAGCAGGACCGACAACACGCAGTGGGGGATCGGGTCGATCCCCAACTTGCGCATTCTACCTCTCCGATCGACTGAGCACCCGCACGCTCGATTCATGGGTTGGCTTAGGCATATAGAGTTTATTCCCAGTCTAAGAGTTTGAGCCACAGTGCACATGCTGGGTTCTGGTTTGCTGAGCGTCCGCATGCTCGTTTCATGGGTTGGCATAGGCATACGAAGTTCATCCCCAGTCTAAGCATATGGAGTTTATTCCTAGTCTAAGATCAAACTGGACCAAGGGTTGCTACAGTAGGATCAGTAGCACATAGGGGGGATCGGGTCGATCCTCGACTTACGCATTCTGCCTCTCCGATCGGCTGAGCGCCCGCATGCCCGTTTCATGGGTTGGCTTAGGCATAGAGAGTTCATTCCATGTCTAAGCATATGGATTTTATTCCCAGTCTAAGATCAGATCAGACCGAGGGTTGCGATAGCTGGACCAGTACTAGGATCGGCAGCATGCAGGGGGGACTGGGTCGATCCCCAGCTTGCGCATTCTACCTCTTCGATTGGCTGAGTGCCTGCACACTCATTTCGTGGGCTGGCTTCGGCATACGGAGTTCATTTCATGTCTAAGCCCCAATCGTACAGAGGGTTTTGGTAACAGGACTGACAGCGGGATCAGCAGCACGTAGAGGGGGACTGGGCTGATCTCTGACTTATGCATTATGTCTCTCTGGCCAGCCTCTCTGGCCGACTGAGCGCCCGTACACTCGTTTCGTGGGTTGACTTAGGCATACGGAGTTCATCCCCAGTCTAAGCATATAGAGTTCATTCCCAGTCTAAGATCGAATTGGACTGAGGGTGGCGACAGCAGGATGGCCAGCATGCAGGGGGGACCGGGCCGATCCCCGACTTGCATATTCTGCCTCTTCGATTGGCTAAGCGCCCATACACCCATTTCATGGGTTGGCTTAGGCATAGGGAGTTCATTGCATGTCTAAGCCCCAGCCGGATCGAGGGTTGTGGCAGCAGGATCGATAGCACGCAGAGGGGGACCGGGCCAATCCTCGGCTTGCGTATTATGCCTCTCCGACCGGCTCAATGCCCGAACACTCGTTTCGTGGGTTGACTCAGGCATACAGAGTTCATTCCAAGTCTAAGATTGGCTCAGACCGAGGGTTGCAGCAGTAGGATCGACAGCCCATAAGGGGGACCAGGTTGGTCCCTGGCTTGCCCAATCTACCTCTTTGGCTGGTTGAGCGCCCGCACACTCGCTTCGTGGGTTGGCTTAGGCATATGGAGTTCATTCCATGTCTAAGCATACGGAGTTCATTCCCAGTCTAAGATCGGACCGGACCGAGGGTTACGATAGCAGGACCAGCAGCAGGATCGACAGCACATAGAGGGGGACCAGGCCGATCCCCGGCTTGCGTAGTATGCCTCTCCGGTCGGCCTCTCCGACTAGGTTGAGCGTCTGCATGCTCATTTCGTGGATTGACTTAGGCATACGGAGTTCATCCCCAGTCTAAGCATATGGAGTTCATTCCCAGTCTAAGATCGAATTGGATCGAGGGTTGTGACAGCAGGATCAGCAGCACGCAGGGGGGATCGGGTCGATCCCTGACTTACGCATTCTGCCCCTCCGGTCGATTGAGCGCCCGCATGCCCGTTTTGTGGGTTGGCTTAGGCATAGGGAGTTCATTCCATGTCTAAGCCCCAGTTGGACCGAGGGTTGCAGCAACGGGATCGGCAGCACGTAGAGGGGGATCGGGCCAATCCCCGGCTTGTGCATTCTACCTCTCCGATCGGCTAAGCGCCCGCACGCTCGATTTATGGGTTGGCTTAGGCATACGGAGTTCATTCCATGTGTAAGCATACGGAGTTCATTCCCAGTCTAAGAGTTTGAGCCACGGTGCATATGCTGGGCTCGAGCATGTGCTGGTGCCGCATTTTTTTCACCCGGGGCACCATTGTCGGAGCATCGTCGAGAGCCTAACCGACGGCATTAGGGGTTCCGAAGATTAGGGGCTGGGGGGTCTGCGCACATGATGTGCGATTGGTGCTGGTACTTGGCCCTTATATTGGCCCCCTATCCCTCATCAAACCTCGAGAACTCACACCCCCTTAAAGAGTATTTGAGATTTTATAGGTTTACTGCCAGTAGCCATTAAAATGTTTGAAATGGGGACACATTTTTCAAACGGACACAAAATCTTCTCCACTTGGAGTTTTTAGCTGAATTTGTTTTTGCATGCCAACAAAAATACAAGGATCACCTCTACCAAATTTTGTAACAAAACTCTTTCTAAAAAAATTTTAAAAAATCTCGAACCACAAAAAGTTTCAAAAATCATGAAAAATAAAAAATAGGTTGTCTTGCCACGAAACTTCACATGAAGGCATAGGGGGCCATTGTATGAATTTACAAGCCATAAAAATGGCATTGGCATGGCAAAAATATGAAGATGTGCTTGAACCCACCTACCACCCGTTCGATCCCCGGCTTGTGCATCCTGCCTCTCCGGTCGGCTGAGCGTCCGCACGCTCGTTTCTTTGGTTGACTTAGGGATACAGAGTTTATCCTCAGTCTAAGCATACGAAGTTCATTCCCAGTCTAAGATCAGACCAGACTGAGGGTTACGGTAGCACGCAGGGGGGATCGGGTCGATCCTCGGCTTGCCCATTCTGCCTCTCCGGCCGGCTGAGCGCCCGCACGCCCATTTCGTGGGTTGGCTTAGGCATAGGGAGTTCATTCCAAGTCTAAGCCCTAGCCGAATCGAGGGTTGTGGCAGTGGGACCGACAGCACGCAGAGGGGGATCGGGCAGATCCCCGGCTTGTGCATTATGCCTCTCCAGCCAACTCAGCGCTCATACGCTCGTTTCATGGGTTGACTTAGGCATACGGAGTTCATTCCCAGCCTAAGATCGGGCCAGACTGAGGGTTGCAGCCGCAAGATTGATAGCACGTAGGGGGGATCGGGCCGGTCCCCGACTTGCGCATTCTGCCTCTCCGGTCGACTGAGCACCTGCACGCTCGTTTCGTGGGTTGGCATAGGCATACGAAGTTCATTCCATGTCTAAGCATACGGAGTTCATTCCTGGTCTAAGAGTTTGAGCCGCGGTGCACATGCTGGGCTCAGGCATGTGCTGGTGCCACTTTTTTTTTTGCCTGGGGCACCATCGCCAGAGCATCGTCGGAGAGCCTAACCGGCGACATTGGGGGTTTCGACGATTGGGGGGGCCGGGGGGTGTGCACACATGATGTGCGATGGGTGCTGGTACTTGTCCCTTATATTGGCCCCCTATCCCTCATCAAACCTCGAGAACTCACACCCCCTTAGAGAGCATTTGAGATTTTATAGGTTTGTTGCCAGTAGCCATTAAAGTGTCCGAAATGGGGACACTTTCTTCAAACGATCACAAAATCTTCTCCACTTCGGTTTTTTAGCTGAATTTTTTTGTGCATGCGAACAAAAATACAAGGCTCAGCTCTACCAAATTTGGGGACAAAACGGTTTCTAAAAAAATTTTAAAAATTCCTGAACCATAAAAACTTTCGAAAATCGTGAAAAATAAAAAACGGGTCGTCTTGCCACGAAACTTCACATGAAGGCGTAGGGGACCATTTGTTTGAATTTACAAGCCATAAAAATGGCATTGGTATGGTAGAAATATGAAGATGTGATTGAACCCACCTACCATCTGTTCGATCCCCAGCTTGTGCATCCTGCCTCTCTGGTCGGCTGAGCGTCCGCACGCTCGTTTCGTGGGTTAACTTAGGCATATGGGGTTCATCCCCAGTCTAAGCATACGGAGTTCATTCCCAGTCTAAGATCAGACCAGACTGAAGGTTGCGACAGCAGGATCGATAGCACGCAGGGGGGATCGGGCCGATCCCCGACTTGCGCATTCTGCCTCTCCGGTCAGCTGAGCGCCCGCACGCCTGTTTAGAAGGTTGGCTTAGGCATAGGGACCGGCAGCACGCAGAGGGGGATCGGGTCGATCCCAGACTTGCGCATTATGCCTCTCCGATCGGGCCGATCCCAGACTTGTGCATTATGTCTAAGCATACGAAGTTCATTCCCAGTCTAAGATCAGATCGGATCGAGGGTTGCGGTAGCAGGATCGATGGCACGCAGGGGGGAACTGGGTCGATCCCCAGCTTACGCATTCTGCCTCTCCGATCGGCTGAGCAACCACATGCTCGTTTCGTGGGTTGACTTAGGCATACAGAGTTCATCTCCAGTTTAAGCGTATGGAGTTCATTCTCAGTCTAAGATCTAACCGGATCGAGGGTTGCAGTAGCAGGATTGGTAGCACGCAGGGGGGATCGGGTCGATCCCCAACTTACGCATTCTGCCTTTTCGATCGGCTGAGCACCCGTACGCCCGTTTCGTGGGTTGACTTAGGCATAGAGAGTTCATTCCATGTCTAAGCCCCAGTCGGATCGAGGGTTGTGGTAGCGGGACCGACGGCACGCAGAGGGGGATCGGGTTGATCCTTGACTTGCACATTATGCCTCTACGGTCGGTTTGGCACCTGCACGCTTGTTTTGTGGGTTAACATAGTCATACGGAGTTCATTTCTAGTCTAAGATCAGACTGGAGTAAGGGTTGCAGTAGTAGGATCGACAGCACGTAGGGTGGGACCAGGTCGATCCTTGGCTTGTGCATTTTGCCTCTCGGTCGGCTGAGTGCCCGCACACTCATTTCATGGGTTGGCTTAGGCATATGGAGTTTATTCCATGTCTAAGCATACGGAGTTCATTTTCAGTCTAAGATTCGACCAGATCAAGGGTTGCGGTAGCAGGACCAGCAGCAGGATCGATAGCACGCAAAGGAGGATCGGGCCGATCCCCGACTTACGTATTCTACCTTTTCGGCCGGCTGAGCACCCATACACTCATTTCGTGGGTTGGCTTAGGCATACGGTGTTCATTCCATGTCTAATCCCCAGTCGGACCGAGGGTTGTGGCAGCAGGACCGATAGCAGGATCGGTAGCATGCAGGGGGGATCGAGCTGATCCCCGACTTGCGCATTATGCCTCTTTGACCGGGCTATCTGGCTGGATGAGCACCCGCACGCTCATTTCATGGGTTGACTTAGGCATACGGAGTTCATCCCTAGTCTAACCATATGGAGTTCATTCCCAGTCTAAGATCAGACTGGATCGAGGGTTGCGATAGCAAGATCGACAGCACGCAGGGGGGACTAGGCGGTCCCCGGCTTGCGCATTCTGTCTCTCCGGACGGCTGAGTGCCCGCACACCCATTTTGTGGGTTGGCTTAGGCATAGGGAGTTCATTCCATGTCTAAGCCCCAACCGGACCGAGGGTTGTGGTAGAGGGACTGACAGCACGCAGAAGAGGACCGGTCTGATCCTCGGCTTGCACATTATGCCTCTCCGGTCGGCTCAGCGCCCGAACGCACATTTCGTGGGTTGACTTAGGCATACGGAGTTCATTCCCAGTCTAAGATTGGAGTGGATTGAGGGTTACGGTAGCAGGATCGATAGTACGTAGGGGGGATCGGGCCGGTCCTCAGCTTGTGCATTCTGCCTCTCCAGCCGGTTGAGCACCCGCACGCTCGTTTCGAGGGTTGGCTTAAGCATACGGAGTTCATTCCATGTCTAAGCATACAAAGTTCATTCCTAGTCTAAGATCGGATCGGACCGATCCTCAGCTTGCACATTCGAGAACTCACACCCCCTTAAAGAGCATTTGAGATTTTATAGGTTTGCTGCCAGTAGCCATTAAAGTGTCTGAAATAGGGACACTTTTTTCAAACGATCACAAAATCTTCTCCACTTCGTGTTTTTAGCTAAATTTTTTTGTGCATGCCAACAAAAATACAAGGATCAGCTCTACCAAATTTGGGGACAAAACGCTCTCTAAAAAAATTTTTAAAAATCCTGAAATACAAAAAGTTTCAAAAATCATGAAAAATAGAAAACGGGTTGTCTTGCCACGAAACTTCACATGAAGGCTTACGGGACATTGTATGAATTTACAAGCCATAAAAATGGCATTGGCATGGCAGAAATATGAAGATGTGCTTGAACCCACCTACAACCCGTTCGATCTCTGGCTTGCGCATCCTGCCTCTCTAGTCGGCTGAGCGTCTGCACACTCGTTTCGTGGTTTGACTTAGGCATACGGAGTTCATCCCTAGTCTAAGCATACGAAGTTCATTCCCAGTCTAAGATCGGATCGGACCGAGGGTTGCGACACCAGTATCGGTGGCTTGCAGGGGGGACCGAGCCGATCTTCAGCTTGCACATTCTGCCTCTCCGATCGGCTGAGCACCCGCACGCCTGTTTCATGTTTTGGCTTAGGCATAGGGAGTTCATTCCATGTCTAAGCCCCAGCCAGACCGAGGGTTGTGGCAGCAGGACCGATAGCACGCAGAGGTGGACCGGGTCGATCCTCGTCTTGTGCATTATACCTCTACGGTCGGCTCAGCACCCGAACGCTCGACGTAGGCATACGGAGGCCATTCCCAGTCTATGATCAGACCGGTTTGAGGGTTACGGCAGCAGGATCGACAGCACACAAGGGGGGATCGGGCTGATCCCTGACTTGCGCATTCTACCTCTTCGGCCGACTGAGCGCCCGCACGCCCGTTTTGTGGGTTGGCTTAGGCATAAGGAGATCATTCCAAGTCTAAGCCCCAGCCGGATCGAAGATTGTGGCAGTGGGACCGGCAGCATGAAGGGGGGGATTGGCTTGATCCTCAGCTTACGCATTCTGCCACCCTGGTCGGCCTCTCCAGTCGGTTGAGCGCCCTCACGCTCATTTCGTGGGTTGACTTAGGCATACGGAGTTCATCCCCAATCTAACCATAGGGAGTTCATCCCCAATCTAAGTTTAGATCAGATCGAGGGTTGCAGTAGCAGGATCGGCAGCACGCAGGGGGGACCGAGCCGATCCCCAACTTGCGCATTCTACCTCTTCGGTCAACTGAGCGCCTGCACGCCCGTTTCGTGGGTTGGCTTAGGCATAGGGAGTTTATTCCATGTCTAAGCCCCAGCTGGAATGAAGGTTGTGGCAGCAGGACCAGCGGCACACAGAGGGGGACCTGGTCGATCCCTGGCTTGTGCATTCTACCTCTCCGGTCGGCTGAGTCTCGCACGCTCATTTCGTGGGTTGGCTTAGGCATACGGCGTTCATTCCATGTCTAAGCATATAGAGTTCATTCCCGGTCTAAGATTTTGAGCCACGGTGCACATACTGGGCTCGAGCATACGCTGGTGCCACATTTTTTTCACCCGGGGCACCATCGTCGGAGCATCCCTGGAGAGCCTAACAGGAGGCATTGGAGGTTCCGGTGATTGAGGGGGCCGGGGGGGTGTGCGCACATGATGTGCGATGGGTGCTGGTACTTGGCCCTTATATTGGCCCCCTATCCCTCATCAAACCTTGAGAACTCACACCCCCTTAAAGAGCATTTGAGATTTTATAGGTTTGCTTCCAGTAGCCATTAAAGTGTCTGAAATGGGGACACTTTTTTCAAACGATCACAAAATCTTCTCCACTTCGAGTTTTTAGCTGAAGTTTTTTATGCATGCCAAAAAAAATAAAAGGATCACCTCCACCAAATTTTGGCACAAAACACTTTCTAAAAAAATTTTAAAAAATCCCGAACCGTAAAAAGTTTCAAAAATCATGAAAAATAGATAACGGGTCGTCTTGCCACGAAACTTCACATGAAGGCTTATAGGACCATTGTATGAATTTACGAGCCATAAAAATGGCATTGGCATGGCAGAAATATGGAGATATGCTTGAACCCACCTACCACCCGTTCGATCCCCGACTTGCGCATCCTGCCTCTCTGGTCGGTTGAGCGTCTGCATGCTCGTTTTATGGGTTGACTTAGGCATACGGAGTTCATCCCTAGTCTAAGCATATGGAGTTCATTCCCAGTCTAAGATTGGATCGGATCGAGGGTTACGACAGCACGCAGAGGGGATCGGATCGATCCCCGGCTTGCACATTCTGCCTCTCTGGCCGACTCAGTGCCCTCACGCCCATTTCGTGGGTTGGCTTAGGCATAGGGAGTTCATTCCAGGTCTAACCCCCAGTCGGACCGAGGGTTGTGGCAACAGGATTGGTAGCACATAGAGCGGGATTGGGCCGATCCCTGGCTTACGCATGAAGCCTCTCTGGCCGGCTCAGCCCCCGATCGCTCGTTTCGTGGGTTGACTCAAGCATACGGAGTTCATTCCCATTCTAAGATCAGACCGAACCGAGGGTTGTGGCAGCAGGATCGACAGCACGCAGGGGGGATTGGGTTGGTCTCCGGCTAGCGTATTCTGCCTCTCCGATCGGCTGAGCGTCCGCACGCTCGTTTCGTGGGTTGGCTTAGGCATATAGAGTTCATTCCATGTCTAAGCATACGGAGTTCATTCCCAATCTAAGATCGGACCAGACTGAGAGTTGCGGTAGTAGGACCAACAGTAGGATCGGGCAGCACGTAGGGGGGACCGGGTTGATTCCTGGCTTGTGCATTCTGCCTCCCCGATCGGCCTCTCTAGCCGATTGAGCGCCCGCACGATCGTTTCCTGGGTTAACTTAGGCATACAAAGTTCATCCCCAGTCTAACCATACGGAGTTCATTCCCAGTCTAAGATTAGATCGGACCAAGGGTTGCAACACCAAGATCGACAGCACGTAGGGGGGACCGGGCCGATCCCCAGCTTGCGCATTCTGCCTTTTCGACCGACTAAGCGCCCGCACGTCCGTTTCGTGGGTTGCCTTAGGCATAGGGAGTTCATTCGATGTCTAAGCCCCAGCCAGACGGAGGGTTGTGGTAGCAGGACTGGCAGCACCTAGAGGGGGACCGAGCCAATCCCTGGCTTGCGCATTCTACCTCTCCAGCCGGCTAAGGGCCCGCACGCTCATTTCGTGGGTTAGCTTAGGCATACGGAGTTCATTCCTTGTCTATGCATACGGAGTTCATTCCCAGTCTTAGAGTTTGAGCCACGGTGCACATACTAGGCTCAGGCATGTGCTGGTGCCACATTTTTTTCACCCGGGGCACCATCGTCGGAGCATCATCGGAGCATCGCCGGAGAGCCTAATCGGCGACATTGGGGGTTTCGACGATTGGGGGGGCCGGGGGGTGTGCGCACATGATGTGTGATGGGTGCTGGTACTTGGCCCTTATATTGGCCCCCTATCCCTCATCAAACCTCGAGAACTCACTCCCCCTTAAAGAGCATTTGAGATTTTACAGGTTCGCTGCCAGTAGCCATTAAAGTGTCTAAAATGGGGACACTTTTTTCAAACGGTCACAAAATCTTCTCCACTTCGAGTTTTTAGCTGAAGTTTTTTGTGCATGCAAAAAAAAAATACAAGGATCACCTCTACCAAATTTGGTTACAAAAATCTTTCTAATACAGTTTTAAAAAATCCCGAACCGCAAAAAGTTTCAAAAATCATGAAAAATAGAAAATGGGTCATCTTGCCACGAAACTTCACATGAAGGCTTAAGGGACCATTGTATGAATTTACAAGCCATAAAAATGGCATTGGCATGGCAGAAATGTGAAGATGTGCTTGAACCCACCTACCACCCATTCGATCCCCGGCTTGCGCATTCTACCTCTCCGATCGGCTGAGCGCCCGCATGCTCGTTTTGTGGGTTGGCTTAGGCATACAGAGTTCATTCCATGTCTAAGCCCCAGTCGGACAGAGGGTTGTGGCGGCAGGACCGACAGTCGGATCAACAGCACGCAGAGGGGGACTGGGCTAATCCCCAGCTTGCACATTATGCCTCACCGGTCGGCCTCTCCGGTCGACTGGGCACTCGTATGCTCATTTCATGGGTTGACTTAGGCATACGGAGTTCATCCCCAGTCTAAGCATACGGAGTTCATTCCCAGTCTAAGATCGGATCAGACCGAGGGTTACGACAGCAGGATCGGCAGCACGTAGGGGGGACCGAGCCGACCCCCGACATGCGCATTCTGCCTCTCCGACCGACTGAGTGCCCGCACACCTGTTTTGTGGGTTGGCTTAGGCATAGGGAGTTCATTCCATGTCTAAGCCCCAGCCAGACCGAGGGTTATGGCAGCGAGATCGGCAGCACGTAGAGGGGGACCGGGCCAATCCCTGGCTTGCGCATTATGCCTCTTCGGCCAGCTCAACGCCCGCATGCTCATTTTGTGGGTTGACTTATGCATACAGAGTTCATTCCCAGTCTAAGATTGGATCAGACCAAGGGTTGCGACAGCAGGACCGATAGCATCCAGGGGGGTCCAAGTCGATCCCTGACTTACGTATTCTGCCTCTCCGACCGGCTGAGCACCCCCACTCTCGTTTTGTGGGTTGGCTTCGACATACGGAGTTCATTCCATGTCTAAGCATACGGAGTTCATTCCCAGTCTAAGATTTTGAGCCACGGTGCACATGCTGGGTTAGGGCATGTACTGGTGCCGCATTTTTTTCACCCGGGGCACCATCGCCAGAGCATCGTCGGAGAGCCTAGTCGGTGGCATTGGGGGTTTCGACGATTGGGGGGGTCGGGGGGTGTGCACACATGATGTGCAATGGGTGCTGGTACTTGGCCCTTATATTGGCCCCCTATCCCTCATCAAACCTCGAGAACTCACACCCCCTTAAAGGGCATTTGAGATTTTATAGGTTTGCTGCCAGTAGCTATTAAAGTGTCTGAAATGGGGACACTTTTTTCAAAAGGTTGTATCAGAACATCTAGATTCGGGGATCTATCGCTAGACATTGACTTTTAAGAGTCGCCACCAATCTTTTTTTATCTAGGTGCAATCGGCCACCTATGGAATCTGTCCTTTTAGGGAACACCTAAGTTTAAGGGTCCCTAAAAAAATAGGTTCAGGTCTACTAACCAGAATAGGGTTCGAGAGTTCGATTACGTGTGAGGAAGGTTATAGCACCCTCATAATGCCCATCAAAAGATGGTACCAGCTGAAATTTATGTTATCCAATGAGCCTTAAAATTTTACCAAGTAATTAATTATTAGAAATTATTCTCAATTGACTCTAATACTTTTAGCAGAAAATTGAGAAAATCCCCTCAGCTCAAGAGTATGCAAGAAAGACTACTGTTTCACTTGCAGAGACTCCATCGTCGGATTATTTAAAGAAAAAATCAAAATCAAAATCAAAATAAAAAGGAAGGAAAGAATGATTGTTTTTATGCAGGAAAAATTGATACTTTCAACTTTTCCTCAAAAATTGATTTTTTTGAAAATTTATTTTTAAGAAAAATTGATACTTTCAACTTTTCTCCAAAAATTGATTTTTTTGAAAATTTATTTTTAAGGAAAATTGATACTTTCAACTTTTCCCCAAAAATATTTTTTGGAAACTTTTATTTTCAAGGAAAATTGATACTTTCAACTTTTCCTCAAAAACCTTTTTTTGAAAATTTATTTTTAAGGAAAATTGATACTTTCAACTTTTCCTAAAAAAAAACCCTTTTTTGAAATTTTATTTTTAAGGAAAATTGATACTTTCAACTTTTCACCAAAAATATTCTTTTTTTATTTTTATTTAAAGAAAATAAAATAATAAAACAAAATAAAAGTGAAAATAAAAAAATAAAATAAAATAAAGAAAAGTAAAACCAAGATAAAAAATAAAATAAAGGTAAAAAGGATACTAAATAAACCTAATCTAATAAATAATAAATAAATAAAACAAATAATAAAAAAATTCAAAAAAAAAAAAACCTGGAGCGGCTCGGAGTACGGCTTGGCTCGGCTCGGCTCAAGGAAGAAAAAATGGCTCGAAGAAATGGCTTTGGAGCTCGGCTCAGCTCGACTCAAAGGGGGCAGACATGCGCGGGTCAAGAAGCGGGTCGACACTCGGGTCGGGTCGGATCTCAGCAAAATACGCGGATCTTCTGGGTCACTTAAGGCAAAAACGATGTCATTTTAAGAGGGCATATAAGGCTCTTCCCTCTGTTTTTTGGTAAAAAGCTCATTCCCTCTCTCTCTCTTCTTCCCCTTCTCTCCTGTTTCTCTCTAAACTCCTAAAGAACTCCGGTTGAATGTACACTAGATTCTAGAAAATTTCATCAAAATCTGGATTTTTGACCGGAAGTTGGTCGAAAGGTGGTCGGTTTATGGGAAAGGTCACCGAAAACTGGGTAGCTCACCGAAAACTTCAAAGTTGGCAGGAATTTTCGTCGAAAATTCAACTTTCGTCAGAAAATTCAATCGAAATCTAGAATTTTCCAAAAATTCCCAGAAAAAAATTGCCCAAAATCTTCAAAAAAATTCCTACTAACTCCCAAAATACTTCTTAGCCTTCTATACTCTTCTATCTCTCAAATCAGTAGCTTTGCTCACATTTTTTCTCTCTTTGTGTTTCTGTTCCAAGAGGTCCTTTTTATAGGGATTGATCAGGAGTTTCTGATCAATCCCAATTCCTCTTTGGACGGGGATTCAATCTTTGAATCCAATATGGACTCTTCTGATTGAATCCCCATTCCCAGTAGGATTCTTCAGCCTTCAATCTCAACCTTCCAAAATAAAAATCAAATAAAAAAATAGATAATTAGAAAAGATAAATCAAAAAAATATTATAGGATAAATAAAAAAAAAATAATAATAGATATATAATTAGATAAATATAAATACAAAAATAAAAAAAATAAAAATAAAAAATATATATTAATAAATAGTAATAATAAATAAATAATAAATACATAGGATATAAAGGAAAATATATACATAAAATATAGAATAAAATAATAAAAAAATAAAAAATAACAAAAATAAAATTGGACTTACCCATTTGGACCAGGCCCAATTGATCTGGGCCTGGACCAAATTGGGTGTCTACAGCTGCCCCTCTTTGCACATTTTCTGTAAAACAGAAATTGCGCAAAGACGTAGACACCCAATCAAAATTCAACTCAACATTTTCATTTTTTGATTTTTTTATATTTTTTATATTTTTTTGTTTGCTTTTGTTTTTGTTTTTGTTTTTTTTTTTTAACCAAAGCTCCTCTAAACAGAGGCTCAACGACTTTGGAAAAATAAGTTGCTCCTCTAAACAGAGGCACCACGACTTTTGAAAAGTAAATTGCTCCTCTAAACAGAACAGAGGCACCACGACTTTGAAAGTAAATTGCTTCTCTAAACAGAGGCACCATGACTTTTGAAAGTAAATTGCTCCTCTAAACAGAGGCACCATGACTTTGAAAGTAAATTGCTCCTTTAAATAGAGGCACCACGACTTTTGAAAAGTAAATTGCTCCTCTAAATAGAGGCACCATGACTTTTGAAAAGTAAATTGCTCCTCAGAGGCACCACGACTTTGAAAAGTAAATTGCTTCTTGACAATCATGTCCAAAGGAGTTGAAAGTTGTGTTTGAAGGAATTTCAGGAGATTACGCCCAAAGGTCTTATAAATCAACCTTGATACCAAAAGACATCCTATTTCAAGGATTAGAAACTTACCTGACAAGCTTTTCCTTTTTCAATTTTGCAAAATATCTTCATATCTATCTTCTCTATGTGGGATGTTGGAACACCACTGCTTCTTGAATCTATACACTATACTTTCCTGAAAGTAGTGTATGCTATGCAAATGCATATGAATTTCAATGCATGCTATGCAAATGTTGGCCAATTAATTCCTGTTCAATGTATGGTACTCAAGTTTCTCAAGCTTTCTCTTGGGCATCAAGCCTTTTGATTCTTCAGAGATCCAATTACACTACTCTTCTAAGATTGAACTAGTGTAGCTCTTAATTGTTTCTTCCACTCATAATCTTCTGGTAAAAAAATCTCTTCCCAGATTCAATGTCCTAATCAGGAACTAAACATCTCGATTCTGCCTTTATCACTCTTGATTTATTCAATGTAATGTAAAAAATCTTTTTACATTGTTATTCATTCATCAATCATTATTTCAAACTCAAAAAGTAAGAATGCATTTGCACATTTCTTCCATGGTGGGGTACTAAAAAGAAAGGAATATGAATGGTTGGGAAACAGTCATTAGAAAAAGGCACAAAGAATGAAATAAAATGTTTTTTTTATTAGCAAAATGTTGGCAAACTTTGGCCAAGAAAGAATTACAAGGATAGGTATGGGGACAAAGCCCAAAATGAACAATCAGATAATCATGATAATACATCTCAAAGTTCTTTTTGAAAACTCAATCCTCTGATGTATTTAACAACTTGGAACTCTTCCGAATTTGCTAGCCTCCATATCAGCGGACTTTTAAATTCAATGCTATATTCTCCTTATCTAAGCTGCCTTTTTAGGTTTTCAACTCAGACAAACCCCCTATGACTCAAATCACCCTTTTAGGGTTTTCGCCTTGAGTCCTCCTTTTTCACCTTTTCTTTTTTCATTTTTTCATTTTTTCATTTTTTCTCTTTTTTCATTTCATCATTTTTTTTTCATTTTTTCAAGCATAGTATTTCTTCACAGCATCAGAATTTATAGGATGGGGTAAATCATTTCCATCCATCTCAGTCAATATCAGCGCTCCACCCGAAAAAGCTCGTTTCACCACATACGGCCCTTCCCAATTTGGAGTCCATTTTCCTCTACTATCATGCTGGATTGGGAGAATTCTTTTCAAAACCAACTCTCTTTCTCGAAAGTAATGGGGCCGAGTCTTTTTATCATGAGCCCTCATCATTCTCCTTTGATATAGCTGACCATGGCACAATACAATCGATCTCTTTTTTTCTATGAAATTTAAGTGCTCATAACGTTCTCGGATCCATTCAGCTTCTTCCAACTCAACTTCTTTTAAAACTCTCAAAGAGGGGATCTCTACTTCCACTGGTAGTACAGCTTCCATCCCATAAACCAAAGAAAATGGGGTTGCCCCAGTAGAGGTGTGAACTGACGTTCGATATGCATGCAATGCAAATGGCAACTTCTCATGCCAATCTTTGTAAGTCTCGATCATCTTTTCCAAAATCCTCTTTATGTTCTTATTGGTTGCCTCAACTGCCCCATTCATTTTGGGACGGTATGGTACCGAGTTATGACGTTTGATCTTGTATTGAACACATATATCTTGCATCATCTTACTATTTAGATTCTTAGCATTGTCTGAAATAATTCTTTTCGAAAGTCCATATCTACAGATGATCTCTTTTTTTATGAACTTACAAACCACAGAGCATGTCACATTTGCATATGATGCTGCTTCTACCCATTTTGTGAAATAATCTATCATCACAAAAATGAATCTATGTCGGTTAGAGGCCTTTGGGGTGATTGGGCCAATGACATCCATGCCCCACATTGAAAATGGCCATGGTGGTGCCATAACATGTAAAGCAAATGGAGGAGCATGGATCTTATCAGCATATATCCGGCATTTATGGCATTTACAAGCATAGTCAATGCAATCATTCTCTATCGTCAACCAATAATATCTCACTCTCATGATCTGTCTTGCCATCACATGTCCACTAGTATGTGCCTCACATATTCCATCATGCACATCTTTAATGATTTTCTTCGCTTCAGTCTCATTTAAGCACCTCAATAATACTTGATCCTTGCTTTTTTTGTACAGGACATCCTCATCCAGGAAAAAGCTTATAGCCAATCTTTGAATGACCCTTTTATCATTTTCTATTGCTTGAACGGGATACTGTTGATCCTTGACATACTGTAAGATGTCATAATACCAAGGCTTTCCATCTTCTTCTCCCTCTACATTAGAACAATAAGCTAGTATATCCTTAACATCTAACTTGATGGGCTAAATGTTGGTATTATCATTAACTCGAATCATTGCAGCCAGAGTAACCAATGCATCAGCAATCAAATTCTCTTCTCGAGGTAAGTGATCAAACTGGATATCTTCAAATTGTTTCATCAACTCTAGAATATACTTATGATACGGAGTGAATTTTGAATCTCTCATCTCCCATTCTCCTTTCAACTAATATATGACTAGAGCTGAGTCTCCAAACACTTTCAGTACTTTCACTCTTCTATCTATAGCAGCTTGCAAGCCCAAGACACATGCCTCATATTTAGGGATGTTATTTGTGCAATTGAAATTTAACCTCACTGTTACAGGACAGTATTGTTCTTCTGGAGAAATCAAAATTGCCCCAATTCCATGCCCCAAGGCATTAGCAGCTCCATCAAATTACATTCTCCAATATTTTTCTACATGTTCCCCTTCCTCCGGTTGGGAAATAGTCATTAAGTCTTTGTCAGGGAATTCTAGCTTCATCAGCTCATAGTCTTCAGTAGCACGATCTGCAAGAAATTCTGTTATAGTGCCTCCTTTTATTACTTTTTGGCTCACGTATATAATATCGTATTCCGAGAGTATTACTTGCCATCTGGCGATTCTCTCAGATAAAGAAGGTTTCTTGAAGATATACTTAATTGGATCCAATTTTGCTATGAGCCATGTAGTATGATAGAGCATATACTGTCTGAGTCTTTTGGCAGTCCACGCTAATGCACAACACATTTTCTCCAATAAAGAATACTTGGATTCATATTCAGTGAACTTTTTACTCATATAGTAAATAGCTCTCTCCTTTCGGTTGGCCTCTTTTTGCTGTCCTAGCACACATCCCATTAAATTTTCACATACGGTTAAGTATAAGATTAAAGGTTTCCCTGGAACAGGTGGCACCAATACTGGAAGGTTCGATAAATATTGCTTAATTTTATCAAACGCCTCTTGACATTCTTCATTCCATTTCCCAGGATTATTCTTACAGAAAAGCTTAAATATGGGATCACATTTGTAAGTAAGCTGAGAGATGAACCGAGAAATGTAGTTCAATCTCCCCAGAAAATCTTGAACTTCTTTTGGTGTGCTGGGAGGTGACAAATTCTGGATGGCCCGTATCTTATTGGGATCGACTTCAATTCCTCTTTCACTGACCACAAAGCCTAGCAACTTCCCTGACTTTACCCCAAAAGTGCACTTGGCTGGGTTTAATTTGAGCTAAAATTTTCTCAATCTTTCAAATAACTTTTTGAGGCTAGTAACATGATCTTCATCCTCACAAGACTTTGCAATCATATCGTCTACATACACCTCAATCTTTTTGTGCATCATGTCATCGAATAGTGTTACCATGGCTCTTTGATATGTTGCCCCAACATTCTTTAGCCCAAAAGGCATGACTTTATAGCAGAAGGTTCCCCACATGGTCATAAAAGTAATCTTTTCCATATATTCCACAGCCATTTTTATCTGATTATACCCCGAAAAACCATTCATAAAGGAGAAAATTGAATGCTTAGCCGTGTTATCTACCAGTGTGTCAATATGAGGCAAAGAAAAGTTATCCTTTGGACTAGCCTTATTCAAGTCCCGATAGTCTACACACATTCGTACTTTTCCATCTTTCTTAAGAACTGGGACTATATTAGCTACCCATTCTGGATACTTAGCCACTTGTAGAAAACCTGTATCAAATTGTTTCTTCACCTCCTCTTAGTAGCATTTCGGGCTTCATCCGTCTCAGTTTCTGCTGAACTGGCTTACATTCTGGCTTTAAAGGTAACCTGTGCTCCACTATTTTTATGCTCAGCCCTGGCATATCCTGGTAAGACCAAGCAAATATATCTACAAATTCTCAAAGTAGGTCTGCCAATCGTTGCCTATCTCCAGATGAAAGTGAAGTGCCCATTCTAACTTCTTTCTTATTTTCTTCATCTCCCAGATTCACTAAGTCCACTACCTCCTGATGAAGCTCAATTGGCTTATTCTCTTGTTCAATCATCTTCATTAGGTCTGGAGGCATAACATATTCTTCAAAATTTTCTTTATTGTCAAGTTCATCAGTGTTAATTGAATTCTTAAAGCTAACTTCTTGATTGTTATCATGATTATCTTCATGTTCATTTAAAGACCTGCAAATTGAATGAAATAGGATATGTTGGCAAGATGTGCTTGGAGAGATGAAAATAATGAAGACACAAGAAGAAATGAATGAAAATGTATACTTCCTAATTTTTATTAAAAATAATAAATGATGAATGGCCCGAATAGAAAAGATCACCCCAATGCCTTGGGTAATAGCTGTTGGGATGTTACAATTACATTGTATCAAAATCAAAAGTCAAAGGCATCTCGATGGCACTCCAATTATTGAGCTCAAAATCTGGTAGACAAAGGTGAACCCACTCCTCTTGATTAACCCTCACTTCATCTTCAACAGCATTAATGGCTAACTGGGCAAAATCGTCTTCCACACTTTTGCTTGCATTTAGGTACATGAATCCTCCAGGTCTGAAGGTTTCATACAAGTATGGGATAAACATATGTCTTGCTGTCTTTCTTGATGGCCTTCTTTTGACTTCCCACTCTGCCATCTCATAGCTTAGGCCCGCCCTGTCACTATTGTTTATTATTGTTGGAGGTTCTTTAATTCCCTGTAAGTTTTTGCCTAGCCCAAGTCTTGGATACCAGCCCTTGTTGATGACTTGGCTCACCACTATCTTTGAAAAAATTTGACTTTGAAATCCTTCCCCTATAGAATTGACCAATTCAAAAGATCGATAGGAGCATTCCAATGCTTCTTCGGTAGCCTCTACGTATGGAATGTTCAATGGTTGGGTCACTAGCATGTCTTCCTCCCCAACTACCACTACCAGTTGACCTTCTACATTAAACTTGATCTTCTGGTGCAAAGTAGAAGGCACAGCTCCTGCCATATGAATCCATGGTCTTCCTAACAGACAGCTGTAGGATGGAGAGATATCCATCACTTGAAATTTTATATTGAAGGTGCAAGGCCCAATTTGTAAAGGCATTTCAATATCCCTCAGGACTTCTTTTCTGGTCCCATCAAAGGCTCTCACAATCATCTGACTATCCTTCATATGAGAATAATCAATAGGTAGCCTTGCCAAAGTTGACATAGGCATGACATTGATAGCAGAGCCATTATCGATAAGGACTTTGGCTATAATATGGCTCTTGCACTTGACTGTGATATGTAGAGCCTTGGCATTTCTTTTTTCCTTCAAAAGAATCTCATCATAGCTGAATGAAATATGATTTGGCATGACTAAATTTCCAGCCAGGTGGTTCACATATTCAACAGATACATTATGTGCCACGTATGCCTGATTCAACATTTTCAGTAGGGCGTTTCGGTGTGGCTCTGAGTTCAGCAACAGTGATAATAATGAGATTCAAGCTGGCATTTTATTCAACTGTTTCATAATAGAATACTCACTATGTTTTACCAGCTTCAGAAATTCACAAACCTCTCTTTCTGATACTGGCTTCGATTGATCTTTTCAGGTTCTATCTCAGGATTATTCCATCTTTCTCTTTCTTTAGCTTTCTCTAACATTTCTGGAGTGTAACATCTCCCACTTAGAGTAATGCCTCCTACACCAGTTATATTGGAAGCATCGACTTTGGAGACCTCTTCTTTCTGCCCCTGAACTATAGTGTCACAGCCATATCTTCAGGGTACAGCTTTATCATCTTTGTATGGAAAAAGAGTCAGGACTTTAAAAGTTACTAGCCTGGGGAGGAGTTTATCTATGACTGACTTTGGTTTGTTCCCACATTGAATTGTCACTGGTTTTGGAAACAACTTTACAGGCCTATCAGTCATGTACACTTCAACATTCTTCAAGTCTTTTTTTTCTTCATAAATCTCTATTTGATGTGAATCTAAGAGTTTTTGCACCTCTTGGTGAAACTACTCACAGGTCTCAATGGAATGGCCCATTGCCCCACTATGATACTTACAACTGGTGCCAGCTATATATGCTCCATGATAGCTGTGTGGACTTACTAGTTTTATCATGTTTGCTCTTCATAAAATATCGAACAGTTGGCTGAGAGGTGTCTTAATATCTACCACTTCCTTTTTCACATGGCACTCCTGTTCTTCACCTATAGCATTCACATTATGATTTGGCAAAGGATTGCCACTAACATTCAGCGTAGTCATCCCTCCAGTATCAAAGCAAATCATCCCATCCTTGATCAACCGTTGCACTTTATGTTTCAGGGTAGTGCAATTTTTGGTAGAGTGACCAGCAATCCCATAATGGTAGTCACAGTGGGCGGTGGGATCATACCACTTGGGGTAAGGTGGCTTGAAGGGTTCCAATTTACTTGGAGCAATCAAATGATTATTGTAAAGCTCCTTATATAATTCCAAATAGGTCATTGGAATTGGGTCAAAAATAGGTTTCTCACGAGTAGTTCGTTGCTCCCGCGAGCCACCAATAGGGCTAGTTGGGCGATTTTGGGGTCTTTGAATGTTAGGACTGTACATGGTATTTTGGGGTCTATGAGGGGCTTGATATGTTTGGGGGTATGGTGGCTGTGTAAATGGTTGGTATGGGTGAAAGGAAGTGTTATTTACAGCGGGGTGATATGGCAGATATTCTGGTGGTGGGTAAGATGAATAACCTCTAAGTTGCTGTCTATCAAAGCTCACAGCTTGAGCTTCAGTTTCTTTTTTCTTCGGGACTCTTTTGCTAGATGCTTCATTTTCTTCTAGCTTGCCATTTTTGATGGCACTCTCAATGATTTCTCCTGAGATTACCATATCAGCAAAATTTTTCGTTGCATTCCCTATCATCTTTTCATAATAGGGAGGTTTTAAAGTGCTAACAAACAGCACTGTAGTTTCTTTCTCAGTCAGAGGAGGTTGTACCTAAGAAGCAACATCCCTCTATCTCTGGACATACTCTTTAAAAGACTCGTTTGCCTTTTTCTTCAGATTCTGTAAAGACAAATGATTAGGGGCCAAATCGATGATATGTCGATATTGACTGATAAAGTCATGTGCCATATCGCTCCAAGAGCGAATGTGAGTCCTGTCTAACTGAACATACCATCTGGCCGTAGAGCCAGTAAGATTGTCCTGGAAAACATGCATCAATAGTTTTTCATCATGCGCATGAGCTGCCATCTTCCTACAATACATGGTGATGTGGGTTTTAAGGCACTTTGTACCATCATATTTTTTAAATTTCAGTGCTTTGAACTTATGGGGGATAACCATATCAGGAACTAAGTAGAGCCCAGTAGTATCAACCGACCCATAAAAGCTAAATCCTTCCACAGCCCTTAGCCTTTGCTCTAGCATGCTAATCTTGGAACTTTCCTGAACTTCCACTCTCATTTTTTCCTTCTCCTTCTCTTTTAAATCATCTAGATCAAGAATTGGTTCTACTGCCTTTTCTGTGAAGACAGGATTTATATAACTATTATACTGCCTTGGGTTGAAAGTTGATGTTATTCCAGGATATGTTGGATATACGAAGTGTTGTGGCGGGACCTCTTGGGCAGACTGAGCCTGAGGTGGCCAAAACCTAGAGGGTATAAAGGGTCGGCCACTTCTTGTAATAGGGGAACTTGCTGGCTTGTATTTTCTACAACTCTTTTTCCTTTATTCATATTATTAAGAGCCTCCAGAATCTTGCTTAGCTCACTTTCAATCTTCTCTTGTGCTTTTTCTATGTTTTCAAATCTATGGGAACTTTCTTCCTCCATTTGCCTTGCTCTGGATCTTGTGTTGTATTGATAGGTAGGATTTTCACTAGATGGAGCTATCCTGGGACCTTGAGTACCATATCTCAAAATTAGTAAATTTGCATGATCATCACATGGTTGCTTTGTTAAGTGTAATGAATGAGAATGCAATGAATGAAAAATACATGTATGCAAAGAACATGTGCCTTAAAACGGTATTCAACTAAAAAATGTCATTTATTCCAAAAAAACTTTGATCTACATTGAGTTTATCATCCTAGAATTATAACCATAAAATTGTTTGATCTGTTCATACTGGGCCTTGGCTTCTTCTATGAAGTTCAAGAGACGCTGTCCATGTTCTCTTATTGGGGCCACCACTTGTCTTAATGCCTCTGCCTCTTCCACCATCTCTCTTGCCTTACACACCCCTTTATGAATTTGGGTTGTTAAGTGCTCAATGTATTTATGCCTTCCTAGGTTCTCTCTTTTACCACACCAGACTTGGTATGATAATTCTCTATGTTCTCTAACCAATGCAGTGATATGGTCTCCTTGTTCATCCAACTTTTGACTTAACCTGCTCAAATAACTGTTTAGCATGTTAATTTTTTCTTGTGCTTCGGTACTTTCTTCTTCCAATTCGGCATACTCTTGTTTTAATCTTGTATTTTCCTCAGTCAGCTCGACAATGGTTATTTCTTTGGCCCTTTCTCTCACACATAGCCTCTTATGCTCCTGGTGTAACTTTGCTAGATCTTTAGTAGCTGTATCACGTTCTCTAGCAATCTTGTGAACTTCAACTTCATAACTTTCGGCTCTACCTTTCCACTGGGCTTTTTCTTCTTGAAGTTCCTGAATTTTTTTCTTTAACTTGATCTTTTCAAACTCAAATTCTTTTGTTGCCAGCTCTAACTCTGATGGTGTCTTTTCAAGTTTTTCTTCTGTTGGTGGTTGAGAGATTTCATAAGTGAATACCATTTCTTGTCTTCTTTTTGTTCTCCAAACCAAGTACCCTGGGGTGACTTTTTCAGTGAACGGTCTAGGACTCACTCTTTGGGGATTTTTCCATGCTTTAATCATCTCATTCATCCTTTGAAATGCTTTAGGCTCACTGTAAGAGAAGTTTAACTGATGAAACCCATAAGTCATAGGAATAAACTGTTCTCCCCCCAATTGCCTTCTCACTAAGAGTGGTGCATAATTTGTTACTCCTCATAAACCCAGAAGTGGAACCATTGTACTATCCCCACATTGATACAACATAGGCTCACGATTCATCCATGGGGCCAACCATCTCACACTAGCACTTTTCAACTTTTGTAAGAAAGTTATCCATTCTTGTTTAGACTTTCGCTTTGACCACCCACTTTCACAGAATTCTTTGATCGAAAAATGATTACAGATATAAAGCTTCGAGAAAGCACCATTTCCTTGTTCAAAATGGCTTTTCATCCACAAGTACAATAACTGTATGCATCCTATGAAGTGCCCTCCATTCTGACAACAATAACTCAAAGATCTGATAGCCTCTGCTAATATTACCGTTGAAGGATTACAACCATTGATCACACTCTCAAAGAAATCAACCACCGCTATTTCAACATACCCCAAAACCTTTGGAAAGATTACTAGTCCGTATATAGCCAAGGCAAATATGTCTAACCCCCGTTTTTCATTAGCATGGTGTATCAGAAACTTATGAAAGAACTTCCAAGGTAGGCAGACCTGTTCTTGTTTTTTCTTTGTATGAGAATCCACAACTTCCTTGTCTATCCCCATGAGTTGAGCTAGACTTTTACAAAATCCTAACTTATGTTTTTTGACATATATCTTGTCAGGAGTCTTGAGGTGTAGACCCAACAAAATCGAGTATTCTTCGATGGTGGGAGTCATATCAGCTTCATTAAAAATGAAGCACTTGTATGCAGGATCCCAGAATTATGTTGCAGTTTTGATTAGTTGATCATTGACAACCACTGCTAGAAGGTGTGCTATATGCCCATGTTTCTGACAAAACTGCTCTTGTCTTGATGAACTCATCTTCTTCCAGATATCAACCAAATCCTCTAACTTATTCTGTTTGAGAAGGATAGATAATTCTTGAGATAGAGTAGAGTCATACCCAATTGGCAAGCAATCTCTCATCTTCAGTTGAATCTTTTCTGATTGTGCCCTTACTTCATTAGGTGTCCCACAGGGTGCTAATACTGATGAAGAACAAACTAAGCGTTCATTAGCGTCCATGAAAAAAAATTTGTTGAAGACCGTTTTTCAAGCAAATGTTCTTTATGCAACTTTATGATATGCGTATGAACCAATGCAAAAGAATAAGAAAAAGGTTAGTATACCCAAAAAAAAAGAACAAATAACTAAGTAAATTTAAACATCACACAAAGTAAAAGGAATGAATCCTATGCTTTTGGTCAATTCTAAAAGGGAAAAGTGATGGCTTTATCTATAGGTTAGGCACTCTTAAGGTTCACTATATGCGGTTTTAGGGTCAAAGTCTAAAGGTCCTCAAATTGTTCCTTACATCCTTGTCCATCACAGACTAGTAAGGCACCCTAATCCTCACCCATTACAGGCTACAAGCGAAAAAAGTTCAATTTGAGTGGGAGTATTTCGCTAGCCACTACGGAGGCATTAGACCTCATGAAAGCAATAGGTACTTTACTCCCTCCTAGAGGGACGGAGCTCGGGTATAGAGCTCATGTTATGCACATGCACATGAATGACATAATTAGTAAAGTAAATAAACATGAATGAATAATAATAAATATATACAAAAGGGTTCAATTTTATTAGGCTTTTGGATAACACAAATTATTTGCTGGCCTGACTCTCAAAGTCCCTAGTGGAGTTGCCAAGCTATATCAGAACGTCTAGATCCGAGGATCTATCGCTAGACATTGACTTTTAAGAGTCGCCACCAATCTTTTTTTATCTAGGTGCGATTGGCCACCTATGGAATCTGTTCTTTTAGGGAACACCTAAGTTTAAGGGTCCCTAAAAGAATAAGTTCAGGTCTACTAACCACAACAGGGTTCGAGAGTTCGGTTACGTGTGAGGAAGGTTATAGCATCCTCACAACGCCCATCAAAAGATGGTACCAGCTGAAATTTGTGTTATCCAATGAGCCTTAAAATTTTACCAAGTAATTAATTATTGGAAATTATTCTCAATTGACTCTAATACTTTTAGCAAAAAATTGAGAAAATCCCCTCACCTCAAGAGTATGCAAGAAAGACTACTGTTTCACTTGCAGAAGCTCTATCGTCAGATTATTTAAAGAAAAAATCAAAATCAAAATCAAAATAAAAAGGAAGGAAAGAATGATTGTTTTTGTGCAGGGAAAATTGATACTTGAAACTTTAATTTCGAGGAAAATTGATACTTTCAACTTTTCCTCAAAAATTGATTTTTTTGAAAATTTATTTTTAAGGAAAATTGATACTTTCAACTTTTCCTCAAAAATTGATTTTTTTGAAAATTTATTTTTAAGGAAAATTGATACTTTCAACTTTTCCCCAAAAATATTTTTTGGAAACTTTTATTTTCAAGGAAAATTGATACTTTCAACTTTTCCTCAAAAACCTTTTTTTAGAAATTTATTTTTAAGGAAAATTGATACTTTCAACTTTTCCCCAAAAATTTTTTTTTTTGAAAATTTTGATCTTCAAGGAAAATTGATACTTTCAGCTTTTCCTAAAAAAAAACCTTTTTTTGAAATTTTATTTTTAAGGAAAATTGATACTTTCAACTTTTTCCCAAAAATATTCTTTTTTTATTTTTATTTAAAGAAAATAAAATAATAAAACAAAATAAAAGTGAAAATAAAAAAATAAAATAAAATAAAGAAAAGTAAAACCAAGATAAAAAATAAAATAAAGGTAAAAAGGATACTAAATAAACCTAATCTAATAAATAATAAATAAAAAAATAAATAAAAAAAATAAAAAAAAAATTCAAAAAAAAAAACCTAGAGCGGCTCGGAGTACGGCTCGGCTTGGCTCGGCTCAAGGAAGAAAAAACGGCTTGAAGAAGCGGCTTTGGAGCTCGGTCCGGCTCGGCTCGGCTCGGAGGGGGCAGACACGCGCAGGTCAGGAAGCGGTCGACGCTCGGGTCGGGTCAGATCTCGGCAAAACACGCAGATCCTCTGGGTCACTTAAGGTAAAAATGACGTCATTTTGGGAGGGTATATAAGGCTCTTCCCTCTGTTTTTCGACAGAAAGCTCCTTCCCTATCTCTCTCTTCTTCCCCTTCTCTCTCGTTTCTCTCTAAACTGCTGAAGAACTCCAGTTGAATGTACGTTGGATTCTGAAAAATTTCATCGGAATCTAGATTTTTGGTCGAAAGTTGGCCGGAAGGTGGTCGGTTTTTGGGAAAGGTTGCCAGAAACTAGGCAGCTCGTCGAAAACTTCAAAGTTGGCCGGAATTTCCATCAAAAAATTCAACCTTCGTCAAAAAATTCAACCGAAATCTAGAATTTTCCAGAAATTCCCAGAAAAAAATCACCCAAAATCTTCAAAAAAATTCCTACTAACTCCTAGAATACTTCTTAGCCTTCTATACTCTTCTATCTCTCAAATCAGTAGCTTTGCTCACGTTTTTTCTCTCTGTGTGTTTCTGTTCTAGGAGGTCTCTTTTATAGGGATTGATCAGGAGTTTTTGATCAATCCCAATTCCTCTTTGGACGGGGATTCAATCTTTGAATCCAATCTGAACTCTTTTGATTGAATCCCCATTCCAGTAGGATTCTTCAGCCTTCAATCTCAACCTTCCAAAATAAAAATCAAATAAAAAAAAAATAGATAATTAGAAAAGATAAATCAAAAAATTATTATAGGATAAATAAAAAAAAAAAAGATATATAATTAGATAAATAAAAATACAAAAATAAATAAAATATAAAATAAAAAATATATATATTAATAAATAGTAATAATAAATAAATAGTAAATACATAGGATATAAAGGAAAATATATACATAAAATATAGAATAAAATAATAACAAAAATAACAAAAATAAAATTGGACTTACCCATTCGGTCCAGTCCCGAATAATAATAAATAAATAATAAATACATAGGATATAAAAGAAAATATATACATAAAATATAGAATAAAATAATAACAAAAATAACAAAAATAAAATTGGACTTACCAATTTGGACCAGGCCCAATTGATTCGGGCCTGGACCGAATTGAGTGTCTACAAGGGTCACAAAATCTTTTTCACTTCGAGTTTTTAGCTGAATATTTTTGTGCATGCCAACAAAAATACAAGGATCACCTCTACCAAATTTGGGGACAAAACTCTTTCTAAAAAAATTTTAAAAAATCTCGAACCGCAAAAAGTTTCACAAATCATGAAAAATAGAAAACGGGTCGTCTTGCCACGAAACTTCACATGAAGGCTTAGGGGACCATTGTATGAATTTACAAGCCATAAAAATGGCATTGGCATGGCAGAAATATGAAGATGTTCTTGAACCCACTTACCACCCGTTCGATCCCCGGCTTGCGCATCCTGCCTCTTCGGTCGGCTGAGCGCCCGTACACTTGTTTCGTGGGTTGACTTAGGCATACGGAGTTCATCCCCAGTCTAAGCATACAGAGTTCATTCCCAGTCTAAGATTGGACTGGACTGAAGGTTGCGGTAACAGGATCGACAGCATGCAGGAGGGACTGGGCCAATCCCTGGCTTGCGCATTCTGCCTCTCCGACAGGCTGAGCGCCCACACGCCCATTTCGTGGGTTAGCTTAGGCATAGGGAGTTCATTCTGTGTCTAAGCCCCAACTGGACCGAGGGTTGTGGCAGCGGGATCGATAACACGTAGAGGGGGACTGGGCCGATCCCTGGCTTACGCATTATGCCTATCCGACCGGCTCAGTGCCCGTACGCTCGTTTCGTGGGTTGACTTAGGCATATGGAGTTCATTCCCAATTTAAGATCAGACCAGACCGAGGGTTGCGATAATAGGATCGACAGCACGTAGAGGGTACTGGGCCGATCCTCGGCTTGCGCATTCTGCGCCTCTGGCCGGCTGAGCGCCCACACGTTCGTTTCGTGGGTTGGCTTAGGCATACGGAGTTATTCCATGTCTAAGCATACGAAGTTTATTCCCAATCTAAGATCAGATCAGACCGAGGTTTGCGACAACAGGTCCAGCAGCAGGATCGATAGCACGCAGGGGGGGACCAGGTCGATCCTCGACTTACGCATTCTACCTTTTCGACCGGCTGAGCACCCGTACGCTCGTTTCATGGGTTGGCTTAGGCATACAGAGTTCATTCCATGTCTAAGCCCCAGCCGGACCAAGGGTTGGGGCAGCAGGACCGGCAGCGGGATTGGCAGCACGCAGAGGAGGATCAGACTGATCTCGACTTACGCATTATGCCTCTCTGATCGACCTTTTCGATCGGTTCAGCGCCCGCAGGCTCATTTCGTGGATTGACTTAGGCATACGGAGTTCATTCCCAGTCTAAGCATATAGAGTTCATTCCCAGTCTAAGATTAGGCCAGATCGAGGGTTACGACAGTAGGATCGACAGGACGCAGGAAGGACCAAGCCAATTCTCGGCTTGTGTATTCTACCTCTCCAACCGACTGAGTGCCTGCACGCCCATTTCGTGGGTTGGCTTAGGCATAGGGAGTTCATTCCATGTCTAAGCCCCAGCCGGACTGAGGGTTGTGGCAGCAGGATCGACAGCATACAGAGGGGGATCGGGTCGATCCTCGGCTTACGCATGATGCCTCTTCGGTCGGCTCAGCACCTGCACACTCGTTTCGTGGGTTGACTTATGCATACGTAGTTCATTCCCAGTCTAAGATAAGATCAGACCGAGTGTTACAGTAGTAGGATCGACAGCACGAAGGGGGGGACTGGGTCGATCCCCAGCTTGTGCATTCTGCCTCTTTGGCCGACTGAGCACCCGCACGCTCGTTTCATGGGTTGGCTTAGGTATATGGAGTTCATTCCATGTCTAAGCATACGGAGTTCATTCCTAGTCTAAGATTTTGAGCCACAGTGCACATGCTGGGCTCGGGCATGTGCTAGTGCCGTATTTTTTTTGCCCGAGGTAGCACACAGGGGGGACCAGGTCGATCCTCGGCTTACGCATTTTACCTCTCCGACCGGCTGAGCACCCGTACGCTCGTTTCGTGGGTTGGCTTAGGCATACGGGTTCATTCCATGTCTAAGCCCCAGTTGGACCGAGGGTTGTGGTAGCAGGACCGGCAGCGGGATCGACAGCACGTAGAGGGGGACCAGGGTTGATCCTCGGCTTATGCATTATGCCTCTCCGGTCGGCCTCTCTGGCCGATTGAGCACCCGTAAGCTCGTTTTGTGGGTTGACTTAGGCATACGGAGTTCATCCCCAATCTAAGCATATGGAGTTCATTCCCAATCTAAGATCGAATTGGACCGAGGGTTACGATAGCAGGATCGACAGCACGTAGGGGGGATCGAGCTGATCCCCGACTTACGTATTCTGTCTCTCCGACTAGCTGAGCACCTGTACGTCCATTTCATTGGTTAGCTTAGGCATAGGGAGTTCATTCCATATCTAAGCTGCAGTCGGATTGAGGGTTGTGGCAGCGAGACCGACAGCATGCAGAAAGGGACCGGGCCGGTCCCTAGTGTCACGGACTAAGCTTTCTCTCAGCAAGTAATAGACCGTGCGGCACTGGAATGGGTGCTCGCAACCAAGTCAGCCTTTAATAGATTGATATCTGAACAAATAACCATAAGCCATGGTTAGTCCCAAGCATTCACAATAAGACACAATATATCGAGATCAATCTCAAGCACACACATAAGAAGGCATATTCGCATCGAGAAAAAGAAAAACACATCGAGGCGACAATCGAGACATTCAATCGGGGTGAGTTTTATTATAGTCGAGAATCATACATTGAGACCTCCCACCATCACCAGGGCCAGGGGGCAGCCCTTGGTGGGTGGCCTAGGCTCGCATAACAACTAATGAGACAGCCCAACACTACGCTGTCGGCTCACCCCCCTAAAGAGCCTTAGAGATTTTAGAGCTATGCTACCAGTAACCATTACAATGTTTGAAATGGGGACACTTTTCCTAGCACAAGGGATCTACCCGACCATGGCCTTATACATGGGTGGCTTATGGCAACCTAAGTCCCGGTCATGGCCCTATACAAGGATGGCTCATGACATCCTCCCCCACCTATTCTATCGACGTCCTCATCAACTTGCTAGCTTGAAATTCTTTGATCTTCCTTTGAAATCTCTGGAGGTCATGTTCTCTCTCCCAGTTGGTTTCTTCTAGTCCTAATCCCTCCCACTTCACTAATTACTCCCGAACTAGTCTTCGAGATATCTTGGTTTCCCTATCAGCTAAGATCTTTTCGACTCGACGCTTGAGGGTGGTTTCATGGTGATGGTGGCTCTGGTTGGCTCCCTTTGGCTAGCATCTATAGGATTTGCATGGAAAGGTTTCAGGTTGCTCACATGAAATATTGGGTGCACCTTTATCCACTTTGGTGGGTCGATTTTGTAAGAAGCATTCCTCACCTTGGAAAGGACCCTTACTGGACCTTCATATTTGTGCACCAGTCTACGATCTCTCTTTCTCAAGAACCTAGTTTGTTCAGGAACTAGTTGGACAAGAACCAAATCACTAACTTGAAATTGTTGAGCCCTATGACCTTTGTTTGCCCATTTCTTAATCTGCTTTGATGCTTTCTCTAGGTAGGCTTATGCAATCTCTGTGTTTTGTTGCCACTCCTTACTGAGATTGAAGGCTCTCAGATTCTTTCCTCCATATTATTCCAAGGAAGTGTGGGGTAGCCTTGGTAATTGTCTGGTGACCACCTCAAATGGGCTTTTATTGGTGGAAGAGCTTTTGTTGGAATTAAAGCAGAGTTGAGCCATGTCCAATAATGAAGGCCAGTTTTTCTGATTGGCTTGAACACAGTGCCTCAAGTATTCCTCTAATAATCCATTGAACCATTCCGTTTGACCATCAGTTTGAGGGTGATAGCTTGAGGAGATGTTGAGTTGGGACCTCAATATCTTGAAAAGTTCTCTCCAGAAAGACCCCGTGAATCTCGGATCTCGATCGCTGACAATATTTTGAGGGAGGCCCCAATATTTGACCACATGTTTGAACAATAGTCGAGCTGTGTCTTCCGCTGTGCAATACTTGTGAGCGGGAATGAATGTGGTGTACTTAGAGAATCGGTCAATCACCACCAAAATAGCTCCAAGGTCACCAACCTTGGGTAGGCTCAAAATTAAATCAAGGGAGATGCTTTCCCACGATTTGGCAGGTACTGGTAGTGGTTCAAGCATGCCTGCAGGTTTTCTCCTTTCAACCTTGTCTTGTTGGCAAATGAGGCAAGTCTTCGTATAGTTCATCACATCTTGTCGCATGTGAGGCCAATAGTATCCCTGTTTCAATAACACCAAAGTGTGTTGCTAGCCCGAGTTCCCGCCCATGGTGTGTCATGACATTCCCTCATCAGCATCTGTCTCAGACCTTCTACTGTTGGCACAAACACTCGAGGCCCCTTGGTCCATAAGATCCCATTTTCTTGCCAGAAGTACTTGGACTTCCCTTTTTCCACTAGCTTCAAGATGGCACAAGCTTGCGGGTCCTACCCTAAGTGATCTTCAATCAACTTGTGAATGTCTGTAGTGGCTCTGCTAGCCGCCATTGGGGTAATTCTTCTAAGGGCCGCTAAATCTGCTCGCTTGCTCAATGCATCGGCCACTTGATTGGTCTTTCCAGCAGAGTGCTCAAAATAAAAATCAAACTCTATTAAAAATTCCTGCCACCTAGCTTGTTTTGTCGTAAGCCTTGGTTGGGTGAGAAAATGGCTAACGGCCACATTGTCTGTCTTCACGATAAAGTGTGAACCCAACAAGTAATGTCGCCAAGCCCTCAAGTAGTGAAAAATCGTCAGGAGTTCTTTTTTTTGGGCTGTATATTTCCTTTCAGCTTCACTTAGCTTCCTACTTTCAAATGCTACCGGTTGATGTTGTTGCAAAAGCACTCATCCAATAGCAAAATTAGATGCATCCATCTGAACTTCGAAAAGCTTTTCAATATCAAAGAGAGCTAAGATGGGATCCTTCATAATAGCATCTTTCAATCCCTCGAAGGCCTCTTGGCACTCACTCATCCAACACCATTTATTCTCCTTCTTCAATAGCTCCGTGAGGGCCGTGGTCTTGCGAGAGTACCCTTCCACAAACCTTTTATAATAGTTGGCTAGTCCTAAAAATGAGCAGAGCTCACTAACGTTCTTCGATGTTGTCCACTCCTTGATGGCCCTAACCTTTTCTATGTCCATTCGAATGTGGCCACATTCAACAATGTGATCGAGAAAATGGATTTGGGTCTGAGAAAATGGATTTGGGTCTATGCCAACATCATGAAGTCCAATCCGAGAACAACATCAAAGTCATCCATGGGGAAAACTGTAAAGTCTACCTTCCCTTCCCATGGCCCCAATCGGGTTGTCACACTCTTGGAGCTTCCACTGATCGTAAAGGCTGGCGAGTTGACCGCCTTCATTCGTCTACAATTTTTACTAATCTGAAGACCACACCTTTTTGCTTCTTCTGGTGTGATGAAAGTGTCGGTTGCACCTGTATCCACCATAGCCTTAGTGGCTTTCTCATTGATCGTTAAGTTCACATATATCAAGCCTCTACTCTGCTCTTTTTTTATAGTGTTCAATTGGGTACGGAAGGCATTGAGGAACCTTATTGAACCCATCATGGCTGGCTCCTCTTCAGCTTCTTCAATGCTCTCTGGCATTTTTGCGGACTCTTGAGACGAGGTCCTTAAGGCATTAAGGGCTCCCTATGCAGGCATTCAGCCACCCGATGCGACCCCTTGCAAAGAAAGCAAGCTAGCAGATGCCTAGGCTTGAAAATCTCTACGTTGCTTATCTTGGGTTGGGTGCTATCTCGACCAAAGGACCTCCTGTCTGATCCCCCACTAAAGGGTCGGTCCAACCTGGTCATCTTTCCCCCACTCCCAAAGTTGAAGCTACTGCTAGCTGATGGAGGATTTTTCCATTTTGAAGAGCCATCATTGTAATCATGGAGACATTCAGCTATAGCCATGGCCGTGGCCACGTCTTGCACTTTCTGCCTTTGTAGTTCTAACCTCACCCAAGGCTTGAGGCCCTCAAGAAAATAGAACATCTTGTCCTTTTCAGACATGTCCCGAATATCCAACATCAGGGTAGAAAAGCTCCTTACAAACTCTCGCACCATTTCTGTTTGCACCAATTCTTGAAGTCTCCTTCGAGCCATATACTCTATATTCTCAGGGAAAAACTGGTTTTTCAATTCTCGCTTCAGATCCATCCAAGTCTTAATCGGGCACTCGTCATCGACAAACTTGGAGTGCCACCACAGCTTGGCATCCCCTGCGAGGTACATCGACGTCATTGCTACCTTGTCTTCCTCTGAATCTGTGTGTACAGCTCGAAAGTACTGCTCCATGTCAAACAAGAAATTTTCAAGTTCCTTAGCATCCCTTGCCCCCTCATAGCATTGAGGCTCCTGCACCTTGGGCCTTTTTCCCCTTTCCATCGAGCTCGAACCCGATCTAGCCACAGCCATTTGTAGGATGCTCACCTGTGCTCTGAGCTCCTCAAACTCCTTTTGGAGAATGTTCAAGGCATCTCTAGCCTCTTCGTTCATGTTGTGGAGAGTATCGGACAACTCCTGATGGGTTGTCTCGATCTCCCTCACTCGGTCTTTAGTCACTATATGAGTTTTCATTGTGGCCACCGTGACCTGAAGTTCCTCAATTCTTTGTTGATGATTGGGTCCACCACTTGTGGCCATCTCATCCATTTTTCTAGCACTTCTTAACCGTGCTCTGATACTAGTGTCACGGACTAAGCTTTCTCTCAACAAGCAATAGACCGTGCGACACTTGAATGGGTGCTTCTAACCAAGTCAGCCTTTAATAGATTGATATCTGAACAAATAACCATAAGCCGTGGTTAGTCCCAAGCATTCACAATAAGACACAATATATCGAGATCGATCTCAAGCACACACACAAGAAGGCATATTCGCATCGAGAAAAAGGAAAACACATCAAGGCAACAATTAGGACATTTAATCAGGGTGAGTTTTATTATAGTCAGGAATCATACATCGGGACCTCCCACCATCACCAGGGCTAGGGGGGCAGCCCTTGGTGGGTGGCCTAGGCTCGCATAGCAACTGGTGAGATAGCCTAACACTACGCTACCGGCTCACCCCCCTAAAGAGCCTTAAAGATTTTAGAGCTATGCTACTAGTAACCATTACAATGTTTGAAATGGGGACACTTTTCCTAGAACAAGGGATCTACCCGACCATGGCCCTATACATGGGTGGCTTATGGCAACCTAAGTCTCGGTCATGGCCCTATACAAGGTTGGCTCATGACACCCAGCTTGCGCATTATGCCTCTCCGACCGGCTCAGCGTCCGCACGCTCATTTCATGGGTTGACTTAGGCATACGGAGTTCATTCCCAGTCTAAGATTGGACCGGATCGAGGGTTGCGATAGCAGGATTGACAACACGCAGGGGGACCGACCCGATCCCCGGCTTGCGTATTCTGCCTCTCCGGTCGGTTGAGCGCCCGCACACTCGTTTCGTGGGTTGGCTTAGGCATACGAAGTTCATTCCATGTCTAAGCCCTAGCCGGACCGAGGGTTGTGGCAGTAAGACCGACAGCGGGATCGACAGCACGCTGAGGGGGATCGGGCTGATCCTCGGCTTGTGCATTATGCCTCTTCGACCAGCCTCTCCGACCGACTGAGCGCCCGCACGCTCGTTTCGTAGGTTGACTTCGACATATGGAGTTCATCCCCAGTCTAAGCATACAGAGTTCATTCCCAGTCTATGATCGGATCGAACCGAGGGTTATGGCTACAGGATCGACAGCACGCAGGGGGGACCGGGCCGATCCCTAGCTTACGCATTATGCCTCTCTGGCCGGCTCAGCGCTCGCACGCTCATTTTGTGGGTTGACTTGGGCATACAAAGTTCATTCCCAGTCTAAGATCGGATCAGACCAAGGGTTGCGGTAGCAGGATTGATAGCACGCAGGGGGGACCGAGCCGATCCCCGACTTGCGCATTCTGCCTCTCCATTCGGTTGAGCACCCGCACGCCCGTTTCGTGGGTTGGCTTAGGCATAGGGAGTTCATTCCATGTCTAAGCCCCAGATGAACTGAGGGTTGTGGCAGTGAGACCGATAGCATGCAGAGGGGGATCGGGTCGATCCTCAGGTTGCGCATTATGCCTCTTCGGTCGGCTCAGCACCCGCATGGTCGTTTCGTGGGTTGACTTATGCATACGAAGTTCATTCCCAGTCTAAGATCAGACCAGACCGAGGGTTACAGCAGCAGGATCGACAGCACACAGGGGGGGACTGGGCTGATCCCCGACTTACGCATTCTGCCTCTCCGGCCGGCTGAGCGCTCGTACGCTCGTTTCGTTGGTTGGCTTAGGCATACGGAGTTTATTCCATGTCTAAGCATACGGAGTTCATTCCTAGTCTAAGATTTTGAGCCACAGTGCACATGCTGGGCTCGGGCATGTGCTGGTGCCACATTTTTTTCGCTCGGGGCACCATCGCCAGAGAGCCTAACCGACGACATTGGGTTCCGGCGATTGGGGGGGCCGGGGGGTGTGAGCACATGATGTGTGATGGGTGCTGGTAGTTGGCCCCTATATTGGCCCCCTATCCCTCATCAAACCTCGAGAACTCACACCCCTTTAAAGAGCATTCGAGATTTTATAGGTTTGCTGCCAGTAGCCATTAAAGTGTCTGAAATAGGGACACTTTTTTCAAATGGTCACAAAATCTTTTGCACCTCGAGTTTGTAGCTAAATTTTTCTGTCCATGCCAAAAAAAATAAAAGGACCACCTCTACCAAATTTGGGGACAAAACTCTTTCTAGAAAAATTTTAAAAAATCTTGAACCGTAAAAAGTTTAGAAAATCGTGAAAAATAGAAAACGGATCGTCTTGCCACAAAACTTCACATGAAGACTTAGGGGACCATTGTATGAATTTACAATCCATAAAAATGGCATTGGCATGGCAGAAATATGAAGATCTGCTTGAACCCACCTACCACCCGTTCGATCCCCGACCTGCGCATCCTGCCTCTTGGTCGACTAAGCGGCCGCACGCTCGTTTCGTGAGTTGACTTAGGCATTCGAAGTTCATCCCCAGTCTAAACATACAGAGTTCATTCTCAATCTAAGATCGGATCAGACTGAGGGTTAGGTAGCAGTATCGGCAGCACGCAGGGGGGATCGGGTCGATCCCCGGCTTACGCATTCTGCCTTTTTGATCGGCTGAGCACCCGCACGCCTATTTTGTGTGTTGGCTTAGGCATAGGGAGTTCATTCCATGTCTAACCCCTAGCCGGACCGAGGGTTGTGGCGACCAGACCGGCAGCACGCAGAGAGGGACCAAGTCGATCCCCGACTTGTGCATTATGCCTCTCCGGTCGGCTCAACACCCACACGCTCATTTCGTGGGTTGACTTAGGCATACAAAGTTCATTCCTAGTCTAAGATCGGACCGGACCGATGGTTGCGACAGCAGGATCGATAGCACGCAGGGAGGGATCGGGTCGATCCTTGACTTGCACATTCTGCCTCTCCAGCCGACTGAGCGCCCGCACGCTTTTTTCGTGGGTTGGCTTAGGCATACGAAGTTCATTCCATGTCTAAGCCCCAGTCAGACCGAAGGTTGTGGCAACAGGACAGCAGTGGGATCGGTAACACGCAGAGGGGGACTAGGCTAATCCTCGGCTTAGGCATACAGAGTTCATTCCATGTCTAAGCATACGAAGTTCATTCCCAGTCTAAGATCAGACTGGATTGAGGGTTGCGGTAGCAGGACCAGCAGCAGGATTGACAGCACGTAGGGGGGATCGAGTCGATCCTCGGCTTGCGCATTCTACCTCTTCGATCAACTGAGCGCTCACACGTTCGTTTCATGGGTTGGCTTAGGCATACGAGGTTCATTCCATGTCTAATCCCTAGTCGGACTAAGGGTTGTGGCAGTAGGACCGACAGCGGGATCGGCAGCACGTAGAGGGGGACCAGGCTGATCCCCGACTTGTGCATTATGTCAATTTGGCCGGCCTCTCCGACCGACTGAGCACCCATACGCTCGTTTCATGAGTTGACTTAGGCATACGGAGTTCATCCCCAGTCTAAGCATACGAAGTTCAATCCCAGCCTAAGATCGGATCAGACCGAGGGTTGTGGTAGCATACAGGAGGGATCAGACCGATCCCTGACTTGCACATTCTGCCTCTCCGGTCGGCTGAGTGCCCGTACGCCCGTTTCGTGAGTTGGCTTAGGCATAGGGAGTTCATTCCGTGTCTAAGCCCCAGCCAGACCGAGGGTTGTGGCAACAGGATCGGTAACATGCAGAGGGGGATCGTGCCGATCCTTAGCTTGTGCATTATGCCTCTCCGGTCAGGTCATCGGCCGAACACTTATTTCGTGGGTTGACTTAGGCTTATGAAGTTCATTCCCAGTCTAAGATCGGATTGGATTGAGAGTTTCGATAGTAGGATCGACAGCACGTAGGGGGGACCGAACTGGTCCCCGACTTACGCATTCTGCCTCTCCGGTCGGTTGAGCGCCCGTGCACTCATTTCGTGGGCTGGCTTAGGCATACGAGTTCATTCCATGTCTAACCATATGGAGTTCATTCCCAGTCTAAGATTAGACCAGACCAATGGTTGCGGTAGTAGAACCAGCAGAAGGATCTGCAGCATGTAGGGGGGACCGGGTCGATCCCCGGCTTGTGCATTCTGCCTCTCCGGCTGATTGAGCTCCTGCATGCTCATTTCATTGGTTGACTTAGGCATACGGAGTTCATTCCAAGTCTAAGATCAAACTGGATCGAGGGTTGCGATAGCAGGATCAAAAGCACATAGGGGGGATCGGATCGATCCCCGACTTGCGCATTCTACCCGCACTCCCGTTTCGTGGGTTGGCTTAGGCATAGGGAGTTCATTCCATGTCTAAGCCCCAACCGGACCGAGGGTTATGGTAGCAAGATCGGTAACACGTAAAGGGGGATCGGGCCAATCCCTGACTTATGCATTCTGCCTATCCGGTCGGCTGAGCGTCCGTACGCTTGTTTCGTGGGTTGGCTTAGGCATACGAAGTTCATTCCATGTCTAAGCATACGGAGTTCATTCCTAGTCTATGATCGGACCGGACCGAGGGTTCCGACAGCAGGACCAGCAGTAGGATTGGCAGCACGCAGGGGGGACCGAGCAGGTCCCCAACTTGCGTATTCTGCCTTTTCGACCGACTAAGCGCCCGCACGCTCGTTTCATGGGTTGGCTTAGGCATACGAAGTTCATTCCATGTCTAAGCCCCAGTCGGACCGAAGGTTGTGGCAGCAGGACCGACAGCGAGATCGGCAGCATGCAGAGAGGGATCGGGCTGATCCCCAGCTTGTGCATTATGCCTCTCTGATCGGCTGAGCACCCGCACGTTCGTTTCATGGGTTGACTTAGGCATATGGAGTTCATCCCTAATCTAAGCATACAGAGTTCATTCCCAGTCTAAGATCAGACCAAACCGAGGGTTGCGGTAGCAGGATCGATAGCACACAGGGGGGACTGGGTCGATCCCTGGTTTGCACATTCTGCCTCTCCGGCCGGTTAAGCACCCGCACGCTCGTTTTGTGGGTTGGCTTAGGTATAGGGAGTTCATTCCATGTCTAAGCCCCAGTCGGACCGAGGGTTGTGGCTGTGGGACTGGTAGCAAGCAGAGAGGGATCGGGTCGATCCTCGACTTACGCATTATGCCTCTCTGGCCGGCTTAGCGCCCGCACGCTCATTTCATGGGTTGACTTAGGCATACAGAGCTCATTCTCAGTCTAAGATCAGACTGGACTTAGGGTTGCTGTAGCAGGATCGATAGCATGTAGGAGGGGACCGGGCTAATCCCTGGCTTACACATTCTACCTCTCCGGTCGGCTGAGCGCCCGCACCATCATTTCATGGGTTGGCTTAGGCATACGGAGTTCATTCCATGTCTAAGCCCTAGTCGAACCGAGGGTTGTGGTAGCAGGACCTACAATGGAATCGACAGCATGCAGAGGGGGATCCGATTGATCCCCAGCTTAGGCATATGGAGTTCATTCATGTCTAAGCATACGAAGTTCATTCCCAGTCTAAGATCGAATCGGATCGACGGTTGCAGTAACAGGACCAACAGCAGGATCGATAGCACGTAGGGGGGGACCAAGCCGATCCCCGGCTTGTAGATTCTGCCTCTCCGGTTGGCTGAGCACCCGCATGCTCATTTTGTGGGTTTGCTTTGGCATACGGAGTTCATTCCATGTCTAAGCCCCAACCGGATCGAGGGTTGTGGTAGTAGGACCCGTAATGGCATCGACAGCACGCAGAGGGGGGTCAGGCTGATCCTCGGCTTACGCATTATGCCTCTCCAGTCGGTTGAGCACCTGTACTCTCGTTTCATGGGTTGACTTAGGCATACGAAGTTCATCCCCAGTCTAAGCATACGGAGTTCATTCCTAGTCTAAGATCGGACTGGACCGAGGGTTGCGGCAGCAGGATCGGTAGCACGCAGGGGGAGTGGGTCGATCATCGGCTTGCCCATTCTACCTCTTCGATCAATTGAGTGCCCGCACGCGTGTTTCATTGGTTGGCTTAGGCATAGGGACTTCATTCCATGTCTAAGCCCAGTCAGACCGAGGGTTGTGGTAGTGGGATCGACAGCAGGCAGAGGGGGATCGGGTCGATTCCTGGCTTGCGCATTATGACTCTCTGACCTGCTCAGCCTCCGGACGCTCATTTCGTGGGTTGACTTAGGCATATGGAGTTCATTCCCAGTCTAAGATTAGATTGGACCGAGGGTTGCGACAGCAGGACCAGTAGCAGGATCGGTAGCACACAGGAGGGGACCGAGCCGATCCCCGACTTGCGCATTTTGCCTCTCCGATCGGCCTCTTCGGTCGGCTAAGCACCCGCACGCTCGTTTCGTAGGTTGATTTAGGCATATGGAGTTCATCCCCAGTCTAAGCATACGGAGCTCATTCCCAGTCTAAGATTAGATCAAACCGAGGGTTACGATAGCAGGATCGACAGCACACAGGGGGCATCGAGCCGATCCCCAACTTGCGCATTCTGCCTCTCCGATCGGCTGAGTGCCCGGACGCCCGTTTCGTGGGTTGGCTTAGGCATAGGGACTTCATTCCATGTCTAAGCCCCAGCTGGACCGAGGGTTGTGGCAGTGGGACTAACAGCACATAGAGGGGGACCGGGCCGATCCCCGGCTTGCGCATTATGCCTCTTTGGCCGGCTCAATGCCCGTACGCTCGTTTCGTGGGTTGACTTATGGATACAGAGTTCATTCCCAGTCTAAGATTGGACTAGACCGAAGGTTGCAGCAGTAGGATCGACAGCACACAGGGGGGACCGGGCCGATCCCCGGCTTGTGCATTCTGCCTCTCCGATCGGCTGAGCACCCGCACGCTCGTTTCGTGGGTTGGCTTAGTCATACGGAGTTCATTCCATGTCTAAGCATACGGAGTTCATTCCCAGTCTAAGATTTTGAGCCACGGTGCACATGCTGGGCTCGGGCATGTGCTGGTGCCGCATCTTTTTCGCCTGGGGCATCATCGTCGGAGCATCGTCGGAGCATCGTCAGAGCATTGTCGGAGAGCCTAAGCGACGACATTGGGGGTTCTGACGATTGGGGGGCCGGGGGGTGTGTGCACATGATGTGCGATGGGTGCTGGTACTTGGCCCTTATATTGGCCCCATATCACTCATCAAACCTCGAGAACTCACACCCCCTTAAAGAGCATTTGAGATTTTATAGGTTTGCTGCCAGTAGCCATTAAAGTGTCTGAAATGGGGACACTTTTTTCAAACGGTCACAAAATCTTCTCTTCTTCGAGTTTTTAGCTGAATTGTTTTATGCATGCCAAAAAAATATACAAGGATCACCTCTACCAAATTTGTTGGCAAAACTCTTTCTAAAAAAATTTTAAAAAATCCCGAACCGTAAAAAGTTTTGAAAATCGTGAAAAATAGAAAACGGGTCGTCTTGCCACGAAACTTCACATGAAGGCTTATGGGACCATTTTATGAATTGACAAGCCATAAAAATGGCATTGGCATGGCAAAAATAAGAAGATGTGCTTGAAGCCACCTACCATCCGTTCGATCCTCGGCTCGCGCATCCTGTCTCTTTGGTCGATTGAGTGCTCGTACACTCGTTTTGTGGGTTGACTTAGGCATACAGAGTTCTTCCCTAGTCTAAGCATACTGAGTTCATTCCCAATCTAAGATGAGATCGGACCGAGGGTTACGGCAACAGGATCAGCAACACGCAGGAGGGACCGGGTCGATCTTCGGCTTTTGTATTCTGCCTCTCAGGTCGGTTGAGCGCCCGCACACTTGTTTCATGGGTTGGCTTAGGCATAGGGAGTTCATTCCATGTCTAAGCCCCAGCCAGACTGAGGATTGTGGCTACAGGACCGGCAGCACGTAGAGGGGGATCGGGTCGATCCCCGGCTTACGCATTATGCCTCTCCGACCGGCTCAATGCCCGTACACTCGTTTCGTGGGTTGACTTAGGCATACAGAGTTTATTCCCAGTCTAAGATCAAACCGAGCTGAGGGTTACGACAGCAGGATCGACAGCACGTAGGGGGGACCGAGCCGATCCCCGGCTTGCGCATTGTGCCTCTCCGACCGGCTGAGCGCCCGTACGCTCATTTCGTGGGTTGGCTTGGGCATACGGAGTTCATTCCAATTTTAAGATCGGATCGGACTGAGGATTAAGGTAGTAGGACCAGCAGCAGGATCGACAGCACGCAGGGGGGACCGAATCGATCCCCAGCTTGCACATTCTGCCTCTCCGGCCGGCTGAGCACCCGCAGGCTCGTTTCGTGAGTTGGCTTAGGCATACGGAGTTCATTTCATGTCTAAACCCCAGCTGGACCGAGGGTTGTGGCAGTGGGACTGGCAGCGGGATCAGCAGCACGCAGAGGGGAATCGGGCTGATCCCTGGCTTACGCATTATGCCTCTCCGGTCGGCCTCTCGTGGTCGGCTGAGTGCCCGCACGCTCGTTTCGTGGGTTGACTTAGGCAAACGGAGTTCATCCCCAGCTAAGCATATGAAGTTCATTCCTAGTCTAAGATCAGATCGGACAGAGAGTTGCAACAAACAGGATCGACCACACGCAGCGGGTACCGGACTGATCCCCGGCTCGTGCATTTTGCCTCTCCGATCGGCTGAGCGCTCGCACACCCGTTTCATGGGTTGGCTTAGGCATAGGGAGTTCATTCCATGTCTAAGCCCCAGTCGGACTGAGGGTTGTGGCAACGGGACATACAGCACACAGAGGGGGACCGGGCCGATCCTTGGCTTGCGCATTATGCCTCTTCGACCGGCTCAACGCCCGCACGCTCGTTTTGTGGGTTGACTTATGGATACGGAGTTCATTCCTAGTCTAAGATCAGATCAGATTGAGGGTTGGGGGAGCAGGATCAATAGCACACAGGGGGGGATCAAGCTGATCCCCAGCTTGTGCATTCTACCTCTTCGACCGACTGAGCGCCCGTACGCTCGTTTCGTGGGTTGGCTTAGGCATACGGAGTTCATTCCATGTCTAAGCATACGGAGTTCATTCCCAATCTAAGATTTTGAGCCACGGTGCACTTGCTGGGATCGGCCATGTGCTGGTGCCACATTTTTTTCGCCAGGGGCACCATCGTCGGAGCATCGCTGGAGAGCCTAACTGACAGCATTGGGGGTTCTGGCGATTGGGGGGGCCGGGGGTGTGCGCACATGATGTGCGATGGGTGATGGTACTTGGCCCTTATATTGGCCCCCTATCCCTCATCAAACCTCGAGAACTCACACCCCCTTAAAGAGCATTTGAGATTTTATAGTTTTGCTGCTAGTAGCCATTAAAGTGTCTAAAATGGGGACACTTTTTTCAAACGGTCACAAAATATTCTCCACTTCGAGTTTTTTGCTGAATTTTTTTGTGCATTCCAAAAAAAATACAAGGATCACCTCTACGAAATTTGTGGACAAAACTCTTTCTAAAAAAATTTTAAAAAATCCCGAACCGTAAAAAGTTTGAAAAATCATGATAAATAGAAAACGGGTCGTCTTACGATGAAATTTCACATTAAGGCTTTGGGGACCATTGTATGAATTTACAAGCCATAAAAATGGCATTGGCATGGCAGAAATATGAAGATGTGCTTGAACCCACCTACCACCCATTCGATCCCCAGCTTGCGTATCCTGCCTCTCTGGTCGGCTGAGCGCCCGCACGCTCGTTTTGTGGGTTGACTTAGGCATACGGAGTTCATCCCCAGTCTAAGCATACGAAGTTCATTCTCAGTCTAAGATTGAACTGGATCGAAGGTTGCGGTAGCAGGATCGGTAGCACGCAGGGGGGATCGGGTCGATCCCGGGCTTGCTCATTCTACCTCTCCAACCGGTTGAGCACCCGCACGCCCGTTTCATGGGTTGGCCTAGGCATAGGGAGTTCATTCCATGCCTAAGCCCCAGTCGGACAGAGGGTTGTGGCAGCAGGACCGGCAGCACGTAGAGGGGGACTAGGTCGATCCCCGGCTTGCGCATTATGCCTCTTCGGCCGGCTCAGTGCTCACACGCTCTTTTCATGGGATGACTTAGGCATACAGAGTTCATTCTCAGTCTAAGATCAGATCGAACAGAGGGTTGCAGTAGTAGGATCGACAGCACGCAAGGAGGGACCGGGCTAACCCCCGACTTGCGCATTCTACCTCTCCGGTGGGCTGAGCGCCTGCACACTCGTTTCGTGGGTTGGCTTAGGCATACAAAGTTCATTCCATGTCTAAGCATACGAAGTTCATTCCCAGTCTAAGATGGACCGTACCAAGGGTTACGGTAGCAGGACCAGTAGCAGGATCTATAGCACGCAGAAGGGATCGGGCAGATCCCCGACTGGCGCATTCTGCCTCTCCGACCGGTAGAGTGCCCGCACACTCGTTTTGTGGGTTGGCTTAGGCATAGGGTGTTCATTCCATGTCTAAGCTCCAGTCAGACCGAGGGTTGTGGTAGCGAGACCGACAGCCCGTAGAGGGGGATCGGCCCCAATCCTCGACTTGCACATTATGCCTCTCCGGCTGGCTCAGTGCCCGAATGCTTGTTTCCTAGGTTGACTTAGGCATACAGAGTTCATTTCTAGTCTAAGTTTAGATCGGACCGAGGGTTACGGCAGCAGGGTCGACAGCATGCAGCAGGGGATTGGGTCGATCCCCGGCATGTGCATTCTACCTCCCGATCGACTGAGTGCCCGTACACTTGTTTTGTGGGTTGGCTTAGGCATACGGAGTTCATTCCATGTCTAAGCCCCAGTCGGACTGAGGGTTGTGGCAGCAGGACCAACAGCGGGATCAACAGCACGTCGAGGGGGACCAGATTGATCCTCGGCTTACGCATTATGCCACTTTGGTTGGCCTCTTCAACCGGTTGAGCGCCCGCATGCTCGTTTCGTGGGTTGATTTACGCATATGGAGTTCATCCCCAATCTAACCATATAGAGTTCATTCTCAGTCTAAGATCAGATCGGATCAAGGGTTGCGACAGCAGGATCAACAGCACCCATGGGGACCGAGCCGATCCCCAACTTATGAATTCTGCCTCTCTGGCCGACTGAGCGCCCGCACGCTCGTTTCGTGGTTTGGCTTAGTCTTACGAAGTTCATTCCATGTCTAAGCCCCAGTCAAATCGAGGGTTGTGGCAGTGGGATCGGCAGCACATAGAGTGGGATCGAGTCGATCCCTGGCTTGCACATTATGCCTCTTTGACCGGCTCAGTGCCCGTACGCCCACTTTTTGGGTTGGCTTAGGCATAGGGAGTTCATTCCATGTCTAAGCCCCAGTTGGACCGAGGGTTGTCCCAGCAGGACTGACAGAACATAGAGGGGGACCAGGTCGTTCCCCGACTTGCGCATTATGCCTCTTCGATCGACTCAGCACCCGCACGCTCGTTTCATGGGTTGACTTATGCATATGGAGTTCATTCCCAGTCTAAGATCAGACCGGACTGAGGGTTCTGGTAGCAATATTGGCAGCATGCAGGGGGGGCCAGGTCGATCCCCGGCTTACGCATTCTGCCTCTCCGACTAGCTGAGCGCCCGCACGCTCGTTTCGCGGGTTGGCTTAGGCATACGGAGTTCATTCCATGTCTGAGCATACGGAGTTCATTCCCAGTCTAAGATTTTGAGCCACGGCGCACATGCTAGGCTCGAGCATGTGCTGGTGCCGCATTTTTTTCACCCAGGGCACCATCGCCGGAGCATCGTCGGAGAGCCTAACCGGCGGCATTGGGGGTTTTGACTATTAGGGGGGCCGGGGGGTGTGCGCACATGATGTGCGATGGGTGCTGGTACTTGGCCCTTATATTGGCCCCCTACCCTTCATCAAACCTCAAGAACTCACACCCCCTTAAAGGGCATTAGAGATGTTATAGGTTTGCTGCCAGTAGCAATTAAAGTGTTTGAAATGGGGACACTTTTTTCAAACGATCACAAAATCTTCTCTACTTCGAGTTTTTAGCTGAATAGTTTTGTGCATGCCAACAAAAATACAGGGATCACCTCTACCAAATTTGGAGACAAAACTCTTTCTAAAAAAATTTTAAAAAATCTCGAACCGTAAAAAGTTTCAAAAATCATGAAAAATAGAAAACGGGTCGTCTTGCCATGAAACTTCACATGAAGGCTTAGGGGACCACTGTATAAATTTACACGCCATAAAAATGGCATTGGCATTGCAAAAATATGAAGATGTGCTTGAACCCACCTACCACCCATTCGATCCTCGGCTTACGCATCCTGCCTCTCTAGTCGGCTGAGTGCCCGCACGCTCGTTTCGTGGGTTGACTTAGGCATACGGAGTTCATCCTCAGTCTAAGCATAAGGAGTTCATTCCCAGTCTAAGATCGGACCGGACCAAGGGTTACGGTAGTAGTATCGGTAGCACGTAGAAGGGATCGGGTCGATCCCTGACTTGTGCATTCTGCCTCTCTGGCTAGTTGAGCATCCGCCCACCCGTTTCATGGGTTGGCTTAGGCATAGGGAGTTCATTCCATGTCTAAGCCCCAACCGGATCGAGGGCTGTGGCAGTGAGACCGGTAGCACACAGAGGGGGACGAGGCCGATCCCCGGCTTGCACATTATGCCTTTCCAACCGGCTCAGCTCCCGCGCGTAAGTTTCATGGGTTGACTTAGGCATACGGAGCTCATTCTCAGTCTAAGATCAGACCAGACCGAGGGTTGCAGTAGCAGGATCGATAGCACGTAGGGGGGACCGGGTCGATCTCCAGCTTGTGCATTCTGCCTCTCCAGCCGACTGAGCTCTCGCACGCTCGTTTCGTGGGTTGGCTTAGGCATACGGAGTTCATTCCATGTTTAAGCATACGGAGTTCATTCCCAGTCTAAGATCAGACCGGACTGAGGGTTATGGCAGTAGGACCAGCAGCAGGATCGGTAGCACGGAGGAGGGGATCGGGCCGATCCTCGACTTGTGCATTCTACCTCTCTCATCGACTGAGCGCCTGCACGTTCGTTTCATGGGTTGGCTTAGGTATACGGAGGTCATTCCATGTCTAAGCCCCAGTCGGATCGAGGATTGTGGTAGCAGGATTGACAGCGGGATTGGCAGCACGTAGAGAGGGACCAAGCTGATCCCCGGCTTACGCATTCTGCCTTTTCGGCCGGTTGAGCGCCTGCACGCTCGTTTCGTTGGTTGACTTAGGCATACGGAGTTCATCCCTAGTCTAAGCATAAGGAGTTCATCCCCAGTCTAAGCATACGGAGTTCATCCCCAGTTTAAGCATACAAAGTTCATCCCCAGTCTAAGCATACGGAGTTCATTTCCAGTCTAAGATAAGACTAGAACGAGGGTTACGACAGCAGGATCGGCAGCACGTAGGAGGAACCGAGCCGATCCCCGACTTGCGCATTCTGCCTCTCCGATCGGCTGAGTGCCCGCACGCCTGTTTCATGGGTTGGCTTAGGCTTAGGGAGTTCATTCCATGTCTAAGCCCCAGCCAGACCGAAGGTTGTGGCAGTGGTACCGACAGCACGCAGAGAGGGACGGGTCGATCCCCGACTTGTGCATTATGCCTCTTTGACTAGCTCAGCGCTGGTACGCTCATTTTGTGGGTTGACTTAAGTATACGGAGTTCATTCTCAGTCTAAGATCAGACCGGTTCAAGGGTTACGGTAGCAGGATCGATAGCACGCAGGAGGGGACCGAGTCGATCCCCGGCTTGTGCATTCTGCCTCTCCGGCCGGCTGAGCACCCGCATGCCCATTTCATGGGTTGGCTTAGGCATAGGGAGATCATTCCACGTCTAAGCCCCAGCCGAACCGAGGGTTGTGGTAGCGGGATGGACAGTACACAGAGGGGGATCAGACAGATCCCCGACTTACGCATTCTGCCTCTTCGACTGGCTGAGCGCCCGTACGCTCGTTTCGTGGGTTGGCTTAGGCATACGGAGGTCATTCCATGTCTAAGCCCCAGTCAGACCAAGGGTTGTGGCAGTAGGAACGACTGTGGGATCGACAGCATACAGAGGGGGGCCAGGCTGATCCCCGACTTATGCATTATGCCTCTCCGGTCGGCCTATCCGGCCGGCTGAGCGCTTGCACGCTTTTTTCATGGGTTGACTTAGGCATATGGAGTTTATCCCCAGTCTAAGCATACAGAGTTCATTCCTAGTCTAAGATTGGACCAGACCGAAGGTTACGATAGCAGGATCGGTAGCACGTAGGGGGGACCAGGTCGATCCTCGACTTACGCATTATGCCTCTCCGATCGGCTCAATGCCCGAATGCTCGTTTCATGGGTTGACTCAGTCATACTGAGTTCATTCCTAGTCTAAGATTAGATCGGATTGGGACAGCAAAATTGGCAGCACGCAGGGAGGGACTGGGCCGATCCTCGGCTTGCGCATTCTGCCTCTACGATCGACTGAGTGCCCACACGCTCGTTTCGTGGGTTGATTTAGGTATACAGAGTTCATTCCATATCTAAGCATACAGAGTTCATTCCCAGTCTAAGATCGGACAGGATCGAGGGTTGCGACAGCAGGACCAGTAGCAGGATTGAGAGCACGCAGGGGGGATCGGGCCAATCCCCGACTTGCGCATTCTGCCTCTTCAATCGGCCTCTCCGATCGGCTAAGCGCCCGTATGCTCGTTTCATGGGTTGACTTAGGCATACGGAGTTCATCCCCAGTCTAAGCATACGAAGTTCATTCCTAGTCTAAGATCAGATCGAACTAAGGGTTGCGGCAACAGGATCGATAGCACGCATGGGGGACCAAGCCGATCCCTGACTTGCACATTTTGCCTCTCCGACCGGCAGAGTGCCCGCACACCCATTTCGTGGGCTGGCTTAGGCATAGGGAGTTCATTCCTTGTCTAAGCCCCAGTCGGATCGAGGATTGTGGTAGTGAGACCGGCTGCACGTAGAGGGGGACAAGGTCGATCCTTGGCTTGAACATTATGCCTCTCCGATCGGCTCAGCGCCCGAACGCTAGTTTCATAGGTTGACTTAGGCATACGAAGTTCATTTCCAGTCTAAGATCAGACCGAACCGAGGGTTATGGTAGTAGGATCGACAGCACGGAAGGGGGATCGGGTCGATCCCCGACATGCCCATTCTGCCTCTCCGGTCGGCTGAGCGCCCGCACGCTCATTTCATGGGTTGGCTTAGGCATACGGAGTTCATTCCATGTCTAAGCCCCAGTCAGACCGAGAGTTATGGTAGCAGGACCGACAGCGGGATCGACAGCACGTCGAGGGGGACTAGGCTGATCCCGGGCTTACGCTTTTTACCTCTCCAGCCGACTGAGCTCCCACACGCTCGTTTCATGGGTTGGCTTAGGCATACAGAGTTCATTCCCTGTTTAAGCATACAGAGTTCATTCCCAGTCTAAGATCAGATCGGACCGAGGGTTACGGTAGCAGGACCAGCAGCGGGATCGATAGCACGGAGGGGGGATCGGGCCGATCCCCGGCTTGCGTATTCTACCACTCTGGTCGACTGAGCACCCGCACGCCCATTTCGTGGGTTGGCTTAGGCATAGGGAGTTCATTCCATGTCTAAGCCCCAGCTGGACCAAGGGTTGTGGTAGCGGGACCGACAGCATGTAGAAAGGGATCAGGCTGATCCTCGGTTTACGCATTATACCTCTTCGGCCTGCTCAACGTTCGCACGCTCGTTTCTTGGTTGACTTATGCATACAGAGTTCATTCCCAGTCTAAGATCAGACCGGACCGAGGGTTGTGATAGATGGGTCGACAGCACGCAGGGGGGGACCGGGCCAATCCTCGGCTTGCGCATTCTGCCTCTCCGACTGGCTGAGCGCTCGCACGCTCATTTCATGGGTTGGCTTAGGCATACGGAGTTCATTCCATGTCTAAGCATACGAAGTTCATTCCCAGTCTAAGATTTTGAGCCACGGTGCACAAGTTGGGCTCGGGCATGTGCTGGTGCCACATTTTTTTCACTCAGGGCACCATCGTTGGAGCATCATCGGAGAATCTAACCGATGGCATTGGGGGCTCCGATGATTGGGGGGGCCGACGGGTGTGCGCACATGATGTGTGATGGGTGCTGGTACTTGACCCTTATATTGGCCCCTATCCCTCATCAGACCTCAAGAACTCACACCCCTTTAAAGAGCATTTGAGATTTTATAGGTTTGCTGCCAGTAGCCATTAAGTGTTTGAAATAGGGACACTTTTTTCAAACGGTCACAAAATCTTCTCCACTTCGAGTTTTTAGCTGAATTCTTTTACGCATGCCAACAAAAATACAAGGATCACCTCTACCAAATTTGGGGACAAAACTCTTTCTAAAAAATTTTTATAAAATCCTGAACCCCAAAAAGTTTCAAAAATCATGAAAAATAGAAAATGGGTCATCTTGCCACGAAACTTCACATGAAGGCTTAGGGGACCATTGTATGAATTTACAAGTCATAAAAATGGCAATGGCATGGCAGAAATATGAAGATGTGCTTGAACCCACCTACCACCCGTTCGATCCGCGGCTTACGCATCCTACCTCTCTGGTCGGCTGAGCGCCCGCACGCTCGTTTCGTGGGTTGACTAAGGCATACGGAGTCATCCCTAGTCTGAGCATACAGAGTTCATTCCCAGTCTAAGATCAGATCGGATCGAGGGTTGCCGTAGCAGGATCGGCAACATGCAGGGGGGACGGGCTGATCCTCGGCTTGCGCATTCTACCTCTCCGATCGGCTGAGCGCCTGCACGCCTGTTTCATGGGTTGGCTTAGGCATAGGGAGTTCATTCCATGTCTAAGCCCTAATCGGACCGAGGGTTATGGTAGCGGGACCGACAGCACGCAGAGAGGGATCGGGCCGATGCTCGACTTACGTATTATGCCTCTCCGACCGGCTCAGCATCCGCACGTTCGTTTCATGGGTTGACTTAGGCATACAGAGTTCATTCCCAGTCTAAGTTCAGATTGGACTGAGGGTTGCACTAGCAGGATCGACAGCATGCAAGGAGGGATCGGGTCGATCCCCGGCTTACGCATTCTACCTCTCCGACTGGCTGAGGGCCCGTACGCTCGTTTCGTGGGTGGCTTAGGCATACAGAGTTCATTCCATGTCTAAGCATACGGAGTTCATTCCCAGTCTAAGATCGGATCGGACAGAGGGTTACGGCAGCAGGACCAGCAGTGGGATCGATAGCATGTAGGGGGACCGGGTCGATCCCCAGTTTGTGCATTCTGCCTCTCCAACCGGCTGAGTGCCTGCACGCCCGTTTCATGGATTGGCTTAGGCATAGGGAGTTCATTCCATGTCTAAACCCTAGCTGGACCGAGGTTGTGGCAGCGAGACCGGTAGCACGTAGAGGGGGACCAAGTCGATCCTCGGCTTGCGTATTATGCCTCTCCGATCGGCTCAGCGCCCACACACTCATTTCATGGGTTGACTTAGGCATATGGAGTTCATTCCCAGTCTAAGATTGGATCAGACCGAGGGTTACAGTAGTAGGATCGACAGCGCGCAGGGGGGAATGGGTCGATCCCCGGCTTGCACATTCTGCCTCTCTTGTCAGCTGAGCGCCCTCACGCTCGTTGCGTAGGGCATACGGAGTTCACTCCATGTCTAAGAACACAGAGTTCATTCTTAGTCTAAGATCAGACCAGACCGAGGGTTGCGATAGCAGAACCAGCAGTAAGATCAATAGCACGTAGTGGGGGACCAGGCCAATCCCCGGCTTGCGCATTCTGCCTCTCCGACTGGCTGAACGCCCGTACGCTCGTTTAATGGGTTGGCTTAGGCATACGGAGTTGATTCCATGTCTAAGCCCCAGCCAGACCGAGGGTTGTGGCAGCAAGACTGGCAACGGGATCGGCAGCACGCAGAGGGGGAACAGGCTGATCCCCGACTTGTGCATTATGCCTCATCGATCGGCCTTTTCGGTTGGCTGAGTGCCCACACGCTCGTTTCATGGGTTGACTTAGGCATATGGAGTTCATTCCCAGTCTAAGCATATGGAGTTCATTCCCAGTCTAAGAGCAGATCGAACCGAGGGTTGTGACAGCAGGATCGACAGTAGGTAAGGGGGATCGGATCGATCCCTGGCTTACGCATTCTGCCTCTCCGATTGGCTCAGTGCTCGAACACTCGTTTCGTGGGTTGACTTAGGCATACGGAGTTCATTCCTAGTCTAAGATCAGATTAGACTGAGGGTTGCGGTAGAAGGATGGACATCACGCAAGGGGGGACTGGGCCGATCCCCGGCTTGCTCATTTTGCCTCTCCGGTCGACTGAGCGCCCGCACTTTCATTTTGTGGGTTATCTTAGGCATACGGAGTTCATTCCATGTCTAAGCATACGGAGTTCATTCTCAGTCTAAGATCAAACTAGACCAAGGGTTACGGTAGCAGGATCGGCAGCACGTAGGGGGGACCAAGACGATCCCCGACTTGCGTATTCTACCTCTCCGACTGGCCTCTCCGGCCGGTTGAATGCCCGTACGCTCGTTCCGTGGGTTGACTTAGGCATACGGAGTTCATCTCCAGTCTAAGCATATGGAGTTCATTCCCAGTCTAAGATCGAACCGGATCGAGGGTTGTGGCAGCAGGATCAGTAGCACGCAAAGGGGACAGGGCCTATCCCTGGCTTATGCATTCTGCCTCTCCGACTGACTGAGCGCCTGCAAGCCCGTTTTGTGGGTTGACTTAGGCATACAGAGTTCATCCCCAGTCTAAGGATATGGAGTTCATTCCCAATCTAAGATCGGACCAGACTGAGGGTTGTGGCAGCAAGATCGACAGCACAGAGGGGGGACTGGGCTGATCCTCGACTTACGCATTCTGCCTCTCCGGCCGGCTGAGCACCTACACGCCCATTTCATGGGTTGGCTTAGGCATAGAGAGTTCATTCCATGTCTAAACCCAAGTCGGACCGACAGTTATGGTAGCAGGACCGGCAGCACGCAGAGGGGGATCAGGCCGATTCTGTGCTTGCGCATTATGCCTCTCCGGTCGGCTCAGCGCCAGCACGCTCATTTCATGAGTTGACTTAGGCATACGGAGTTCATTCCCAGTCTAAGATCGGACTGGACTGAGGGTTGCGGCAGCAGGATCGACAGCACGTAGACAAGTCTGGTCGGTCCCCAGCTTGCGCATTTTGCCTCTTCGGTCGACTGAGCGCCCGTACGCTCGTTTCACGGGTTGGCTTAGGCATACGGAGTTCATTCCATGTCTAAGCATACGGAGTTCAGTAGGACCAGTAGCAGGATCGACAGCACGTAGGGGGGGATCGGGCCAATCCTCGACTTGCGCATTCTGCCTCTCCGATCGGTTGAGCGCCTGCACGCTCGTTTCGTGGGTTGGCTTAGGCATAAAGAGTTCATTCCATGTCTAAGCCCCAGTCAGACCGAGGGTTGTGGTAGTAGGACCTGTAACGGGATTGACAGCATGCAGAGGGGCAACGGGCTGATCCCCGGCTTGCGCATTATGCCTCTTCGACTGGCCTTTCCGGCTGGCTGAGCGCCCGCATGCTCGTTTCGTGGGTTGACTTAGGCATACGGAGTTCATCCCCAGTCTAAGCATACGGAGTTCATTCCCAGTCTAAGAGCGAACCTGACCGAAGGTTACGGCAGTAGGATCGGCAGCATACGGGGGGGATCGGGCCGATCCCCGGATTAAGCATTCTGCCTCTCCAACCGACTGAGCGCTCGCACACCCGTTTCATGGGCTGGCTTAGGCATAGGGAGTTCATTCCATGTCTAAGCCCCAACCGGACCGAAGGTTGTGGCAGCGGGACCGATATCACATAAAGGGGGACCGAGCCGATCCCTGGCTTAGCATTATGCCTCTTCGACTGGCTCAGCACCCGAACGTTCGTTTCACGGGTTGACTTAGGCATATGGAGTTCATTCCCAGTCTAAGATCAGACCAGACTGAGGGTTGCGTAGTAGGATCGACAGCACGCGGGAGGGGATCGGGCCGGTCCCTAGCTTCCGCATTTTGCCTCTCTGGACGGCTGAGCACCCGCACGCTCGTTTCGTGGGTTGGCTTAGGCATACGGAGTTCATTCCATGTCTAAGCATATAGAGTTCATTCCCAATCTAAGATCGGACCGATCCGAGTGTTACGGTAGCAGGACCAGCAGCAGGATCGGTAGCACGCTGGGAGGGACCGAGCCGATCCTCAGCTTGCGTATTCTGCCTCTCCAGTCGACCTTTTCGATCGACTGAGTGCCCGTCCGCTTGTTTCATGGGTTAACTTAGGCATACGGAGTTCATCCCCAGTCTAAGCATACGGAGTTCATTCCAGTCAAAGATCGAACCGAATCGAGGGTTACGACAGCAGGATCGATAGCACGCAGGGGGGATCGAGCCGATCCTCGACTTGCACATTCTGCCTATCCGGCCTACTGAGCGTTCGCACGTCTGTTTTGTCGGTTGGCTTAGGCATAGGGAGTTCATTCCATGCCTAAGCCCCAGCCGAACCGAGGGTTGTGGCAGCGGGACCGGCAGCACGCAGAGAGGGATCGGGCTGATCCCCGGCTTGCGCATTATGCCTCTCCGATCGGCTCAGCGCTCGAACGGTCATTTCATGGGTTGACTTAGGCATACGGAGTTCACTCCCAGTCTAAGATCAGACCAAACTGAGGGTTATGATAGTAGGACCAGCAGCAGGATTAGCAGCACGCAGGGGGGATCGGGTCGATCTCCGGCTTACGCATTTTGCCTCTCCGACCGGCCTCTCTGGTCGGTTGAGCACCCGCATGCTCATTTTATGGGTTGATTTAGGCATACGGAGTTTACCCCAGTCTAAGCATACGAAGTTCAGTCCCAGTCTAAGATACAACCGGATCGAGGGTTTCGACAGCACGCAGGGGGGATCAAGCTGATACTCGACTTGCGCATTCTACCTCTCCTGCTGGTTGAGCGCTTGCACGCCCATTTCGTGGGTTGGCTTAGGCATAGGGAGTTCATTTAATGTCTAAGCCCCAACCAAACTGAGGGTTGTGGCAGCGGGCTCGACAGCACGCATAGGGGGATCGGGTCGATCCCCGGCTTAAGCATTCTGCCTCTCCGGTTGACTGAGCACCCGCACGCTCGTTTCGTGGGTTGGCTTAGGTATACGGAGTTCATTCCATGTCTAAGCATATGGAGTTCATTCCCAGTCTAAGAGTTTGAGCCACGGTGCAAATGCTGGGCTCTAGCATGTGCTGGTGCCGCACTTTTTTTGCCCGGGGCACCATTATCGGATCATCACCGGAGAGCCTAGCCGACGGCATTGGGGGTGCGCACATGATGTGCGATGGGTGCTGGTACTTGGCCCTTATATTGGCCCCCTATCCCTCATCAAACCTCAAGAACTCACACCCCCTTAAAGAGCATTTGAGATTTTATAGGTTTGTTGCTAGTAGCCATTAAAGTGTCTGAAATTGGGACACTTTTTTCAAACGATCACAAAATCTTCTCAACTTTGAGTTTTTAGCTGAATTTTTTTGTACATGCTAACAAAAATAAAAGGATCACCTCTACCAAATTTGGGGACAAAACTCTTTCTAAAACAATTTTAAAAAATCTCGAACCGTAAAAAGTTTTAAAAATCATGAAAAATAGAAAACGGGTCACCTTAACACGAAACTTCGCATGAAGGTGTAGGGGACCGTTGTTTGAATTTACAAGCCATAAAAATGGCATTGGTACTATAGAAATATGAAGATGTGCTTGAACCCACCTACCACCCCTTCGATCCCCGACTTGCGTATCCTGCCTCTCTGGTTGGCTGAGCATCCGCACGCTCGTTTCGTGGGTTGACTTAGGCATACGGAGTTCATCCCCAGTCTAAGCATATGAAGTTCATTCCCAGTCTAAGATCAGATCGGATCGAGGGTTGCGGTAATAGGATCGGCAGTTCACAGAGGGGACCGGGTAGATCCCTAGCATGCCATTCTGCCACATCGGTCGGTTGATCGCCCGCACGTCCGTTTCATGGGTTGGCTTAGGCATAGGGAGTTCATTCCATGTCTAAGCACTAGTCAGACTGAGGGTTGTGGCAGTAGGACCAGCAACACGTAAAAAAGGACCAGGCCAATCCTCGACTTGTGCATTATGCTACTACAGTCGGCTCAGCGCCCGAACGCTTGTTTCCTGGGTTGACTTAGGCATCCGAAGTTCATTCCCAGTCTATGATCAGATCGGACCGAAGGTTGCGGCAGCAGGATCGATAGCATGTAGGGAGGGGCCGGGCCGGTCCTCGGGTTACACATTCGACCTCTCCGGCTGCCTGAGTGCTCGCACGCTCATTTTGTTGGTTGGCTTAGGCATACGGAGTTCATCCCCAGTCTAAGCATACAGAGTTCATTCCCAGTCTAAGATTGGATCGGATTGAGGGTTGCAGCAGCAGGATCGGTAGCACGCAGGGGGGACTAGGTCAATCCCTAGCTTGCGTATTCTGCCTCTCCGATTGACCTCTCCAGTCGGCTGAGCGTCCGCACGCTCGTTTTGTGGGTAGACTTATGCATACGGAGTTCATCCCTAGTCTAAGCATATGGAGTTCATTCCTAGTCTAAGATCAGATCAGACTGAGGGTTGCGACAGCAAGATCGATAGCACACAGGGGGGATCGAGCCGATCCTTAGCTTGGGCATTCTGCCTTTCCGATCGGCTGAGCGCTCGCACTCCCGTTTTGTGGGTTGGCTTAGGCATACGGAGTTCATTCAATGTCTAAGCCCCAACCAAAACAAGGGTTGTGGCAGTGGGACCGGTAGCATGCAGAGGTGGATCGGGTCGATCCCCAACTTGCGCATTCTACCTCTCTTACAGGCTGAGTGCCCGCACGCTCATTTTATGGGTTGGCTTTGGCATACGGAGTTCATTCCATGTCTAAGCATACGAAGTTCATTCCTAGTCTAAGAGTTTGAGCCACGGTACACATGCTGGGCTCAGGAATGTGCTGGTGTTACATTTTTTTCGCTCGGGGCACCATCGTCGGAGCATTGTCGGAGAGCCTAATAGGAGGTATTGGGGGTTCCGGTGATTGAGGGGGCCGAGGGGTGTGCGTACATGATGTGTGATGGGTGCTGGCACTTGGCCCTTATATTGGCCCCCTATCCCTCATCAAACCTCGAGAACTCACACCCCCTTAAAGAGCATTTGAGATTTTATAGGTTTGCTGCCAGTAGCCATTAAAGTGTCTGAAATGGGGACACTTTTTTCAAACGATCACAAAATCTTCTCCACTCCAAGTTTTTAGCTGACTTTTTTGTGCATGCCAACAAAAATACAAGGATCACCGCTACCAAATTTGGGGACAAAACTCTTTCTAAAAAAATTTTAAAAAATCTCGAACCGTAAAAAGTTTCAAAAATCATGAAAAATAGAAAATAGGTCGTCTTGCCATGAAACTTCACATGAAGGCTTAGGGGACCATTGTATGAATTTACAAGCCATAAAAATGGCATTGGCATGGCAGAAATATGAAGATGTGCTTGAACCCACCTATCACCCGTTTGATCCCCGACTGAGGGTCCGCACGCTCATTTCGTGGGTTGACTTAGGAATACGGAGTTCATTCCATGTCTAAGATTAGACTGGATTGAGGGTTGCAATAGCAGGATCGGCAGCACGTAGGGGGGACCGGGCCGATCCCCGGCTTGCGCATTCTACCTCTCCAGTCGGTTGAGTGCCCTCATGCCCGTTTCATGGGTTGGCTTAGGCATAGGGAGTTCATTCCATGTCTAAGCCCCAGTTGGACCGAGGGTTGTGGCAGCAAGACTGGCAGTATGCAGAGGGGGACCGGGCCGATCTTTGGCTTATGCATTATGCCTCTCCGGTCGGCTCAGCACCTAAATGCTCGTTTCGTGGGTTGACTTACGTATACGGGGTTCATTCCTAGTCTAAGATCGAACCAAACTGAGGGTTACGGTAGCAGGATCGATAGCACGCAGGGGGGACTGGGTCGATCTATGACTTGCGCATTTTGCCTCTCTAGTAGGCTGAGCACCCGCACGCTCGTTTCATGGATTGGCTCAGGCATACGAAGTTCATTCCATGTCTAAGCATACGGAGTTCATTCCCAGTCTAAGATCAGATCAGATTGAGGGTTGTGGTAGCAAGACCAGCAGTAGGATCGACAGCACGTCGGGAGGACTGGTCTAATCCCCGGCTTGCTCATTCTATCTCCCTGATCGACCTCTCTAGTCGGTTGAGATCTCGTACGCTCATTTCATGGGTTGACTTAGGCATACAGAGTTCATCCTCAGTCTGAGCATACGGAGTTCATTCCCAGTCTAGGATCAGATCAGACCGAGGGTTACGGTACCAAGATAGGCAGCACGTAGGGGGGACCGAGCTGATCCCCGGCTTACGGATTCTACCTCTTCGACCGACTGAGTGCCTGCACGCCCATTTCACGTTTTGGCTTATGCATAGGGATTTCATTCCATGTCTAAGCCCCAGTCGGACCGAGGGTTATGGCAGCGGGATCGACAGCACGCAGAGGGGGACCGGACTGATCCTTGACAGGCGCATTATGCCTCTTCGACCGACTCAGCACCCGCACGCTCGTTTCATACATTGGCTTAGGCATACAGAGTTCATTCCCAGTCTAAGATCGAACCGGATCGAGGGTTGCAGCAGCAGGATTGACAACACGTAAGGGGGACCGAACCGGTCCCTGACTTACGCATTCTGCCTCTCCGGCCAGCTGAGCGCCCGCACGCTCATTTTGTGGGTTAGCTTAGGCATACGGAGTTCATTCCATGTCTAAGCATATGCAGTTCATTCCCAATCTAAGATCGGACCGGACCTAGGGTTGTGGCAGTAGGACCAGCAGCAGGATCGATAGCACGTAGGGGGGACCAGGTCGATCCTCGGCTTTTGCATTCTACCTCTCTGATTGGTTGAGTGCCTGTACGTTCGTTTCATGGGTTGGCTTAGGCATACGGAGTTCATTCCTTATCTAAGCCCCAACCGGACCTAGGGTTGTGGTAGTCAGACCTGCAGTGGGATCGACAGCACGCAGAGGGGGATCGAACTGATCCCCGGCTTGTACATTATACGTCTCCGACCGTTTGGGTGCTCGCACGCTCGTTTCGTGGGTTGGCTTAGGCATACAAAGTTCATCCCCAGTCTAAGATCGGACCGAATCGAGGGTTGTGGCAATAGGATCGACAACACGCAGAGGGGACCCGGCCGGTCCCCAACTTGCACATTCTGCCTCTTCGATCGGCTGAGCACCCGTACGCTCGTTTCGTGGATTGGCTTAGGCATATGGAGTTCATTCCATGTCTAAGCATATGGAGTTCAATCCCAGTCTAAGATCAGATCAGACCGACAGCAGCAGGACCAATAGTAGGACCAACAGTAGGATCGACAGCATGCAGGAAGGGACCTAGCCGATCCCCGGCTTGTGCATTCTACCTTTCCTATCAGCTGAGCTCCCGTACGCTCGTTTCGTGGGTTGGCTTAGGCATAGGGAGTTCATTCCATGTCTAAGCCCCAGCCGGACCGAGGGTTATGGCAATGGGACCGGCAGCATGCAGAGGGGGATCGGGCCGATCCCCGGCTGACGCATTATGCCTCTCCGACCAACTCAGCGCCCGAATGCTCGTTTCGTGGGTTGACTTAGGCATACGAAGTTCATTCCCAATCTAAGATCGGACAGGACCGAGGGTTGTGACAGTTGGATCGATAGCACGCAGGGGGGACTAGGTCAGTCCTTGGCTTATGCATTCTGCCTCTTCAACCAGCTGAGTGCCCGTACGCTCGTTTCATAGGTTGGCTTACGCATACGGAGTTCATTCCATGTCTAAGCATACGGAGTTCATTCCTAGTCTAAGATCAGACCAGATCGAGGGTTACGATAGTAGGACTAGCAGCAAGATCGACAGCACGTAGGGGTAGATCGAGCCGATCCTCTGCTTGCACATTCTACCTTTTCGATCAACCTCTGCAACCGACTGAGCGCCCGTACGGTCATTTTGTGGATTGACTTACGCATACGGAGTTCATCCCCAATCTAAGCACACGTAGCTCATTCATAGTCTAAGATTGGACTAGACCGAGGGTTACGGTAGTAGGATCGACAGCACGCAGAGGGGACCGGGCTGATCCTCGGCTTGCACATTCTGCCTCTTCGGTCGGCTGAGGGCCCGTACGTCCGTTTCATGGGTTGGCTTAGGCATAGGGAGTTCATTCCATGTCTAAGCCCCAACCGGACCGAAGGTTGTGGTAATGAGATCGGTAGCACGCAGAGGGGGATCGAGCCAATCCCCAGCTTGTGCATTCTACCTCTTTAGTCGGCTGATCGTCCGTATGCTCGTTTCGTGGGTTGGCTTAGGCATATAAAGTTCATTCCATGTCTAAGCATATGGAGTTCATTCCCAGTCTAAGAGTTTGAGCCACGGTGCACATGCTGGGCTTGGGCATGTGCTGGTGCTGCATTTTTTTCGCCCGAGGCACCATCGCTAGAGCATCGTCGGAGCATCGTCGGAGAGCCTAACCGATGGCATTGGGGGTTCCAACGATTGGGGGAGGCCGGGGGGTGTGCGCACATGATGTGTGATGGGTGCTGGTACTTGGCCCTTATATTGGCCCCCTATCCCTCATCAAACCTGGAGAACTCACACCCCCTTAAAGAGCATTTGAGATTTTATAGGTTTGCTGCCAGTAACCATTAAAGTGTCTGAAATGGGGACAGTTTTTTCAAACGATCACAAAATCTTCTCCACTTTGAGTTTTTTATTGAAATGTTTTGTGCATGCCAACAAAAATACAAGGATCACCTCTACCAAATTTGGGGACAAAAATCTTTCTAAAAAAATTTTAAAAAATCCTGAACCGCAAAAAGTTTCAAAAATCATGAAAAATAGAAAACGGGTCGTCCTGCCACGAAACTTCACATTAAGGCTTAGGGGACCATTGTATGAATTTACAAGCCACAAAAATGGCATTGGCATGGCAGAAATATGAAGATGTGCTTGAACCCACCTACCACCAATTCGATCCCAGGCTTGCGCATCCTGCCTCTCTGGTCAGCTGAGCGTCCGCACGCTAGTTTCGTGGGTTGACTTAGGCATACGGAGTTCATCCACAGTCTAAGCAAACGGAGTTCATTCCCAGTCTAAGATCAGATCGGACCGAGGGTTATGATAGCAGGATCGGTAGCATGCAAGGGGGACCGGGCTGATCCCTGGCTTGCGCATTATGCCTCTCCGGTCGGCTCAGCGCATGCATGCCAATTTTGTGGGTAGACCTAGGCATATCGAGTTCATTCCCAGTCTAAGATCAAACTGGACTGAGGGTTGCGACAGCATGTAGGTGGGGACCAGGCCGGTCCCTGTCTTGCGCATTCTGCCTCTTTGACCAGCTGAGCACCCGCACGTTCATTTCATGGGTTGGCTTTGGCATACGGAGTTCATTCCCAGTCTAAGATTGGATCAGACCGAGGGTTACAGTAGCAGGACCAGCAGCAAGATCGACAGCATGCAGGGGGGACCGGGCTGATCCCTGACTTACGCATCTACCTCTTCGACCGACTGAGCACCCACACACTCGTTTCGAGGGTTGACTTAGGCATACGGAGTTCATCCCCAGTCTAAGCATACGGAGATCATTCCTAGTCTAGGATCAAATTGGATCGAGGGTTGCGACAGCAGGATCGATAGCACGCATGGGGGATCGGGCTGATCCCCGACTTGCGCATTTTGCCTTTCCGGCCAGTTGAGCGCCCACACGCCCATTTCGTGGGTTGGCTTAGGCATAGGGAGTTCATTCCACGTCTAAGCCCCAGTCAAACCGAGGGTTGTGGTAGCGGGACTGACAGCACGTAGAGAGGGACGAGCCGATCCCCGGCTTGTACATTCTGCCTCTCTGACCGGCTGAGTGCCCGCACGTTCGTTTCGTGGGTTGGCTTAGGCATACGGAGTTCATTCCATGTCTAAGCATACAGAGTTCATTCCAGTCTAAGAGTTTGAGCCACAGTTCACATGCTGGTTTCAGGCATGTGCTGGTGCTGCATTTTTTTCACACGGGGCACCATCGTCGGATCATCGTCGGAAGGCCTAACCGACGGCATTGGAGGTTCCGACGACTGGGGGTCCGGGGGGTGTGTGCACATGATGTGCGATGGGTGCTGGTACTTGGCCCTTATATTGGGCCCCTACCCTCAGCAAACCTCGAGAACTCACACCCCCTTAAAGAGCATTTGAGATTTTATAAGTTTGCTGCCAGTAGCCATTAAAGTGTCTGAAATGGGGACACTTTTTTCAAACGCTCACAAAATCTTCTCCACTTTGAGTTTTTGGCTGAATTGTTTTGTGCATGCCAAAAAAAATACAAGGATCACCTCTACCAGATTTAGGAACAAAACTCTTTCTAAAAAAATTTTAAAAAATCCCGAACCATAAAAAGTTTCAAAAATCGTGAAAAATAGAAAACGGGTCGTCTTGCCACGAAACTTCACATGAAGGCTTAGGGGACCATTGTATGAATTTACAAGCCATAAAAATGGCATTGGCATGGCAGAAATATGAAGATGTGGTTGAACCCACCTACCATCCGTTCGATCCTCGGCTTACGCATCCTACCTCTCCGACCGACTGACCATCTGTACGCACGTTTTGTAGGTTGACTTAGGCATACGGAGTTCATCCTCAGTCTAAGCATACAGAGCATACAGAGTTCATTCCCAATCTAAGATCGGATCGAATCGAGGGTTACGGTAGCAAGATCGGTAGCATGCAAGTGGGATCGGCCCGATCCTTGACTTGCGCATTCTGCCTCTCCGACCGGCTGAGCGCCCGCACGCCCGTTTCATGGGTTGGCTTAGGCATCGGGAGTTCATACCATGTCTAAGCCCTAGTAGGACCGAGGGTTGTGGCAGTGACACCGACAGCACGCAGAGGGGGACCAGGCCGGCTCAGTGCCCGCACGCTCGTTTCGTGGGTTGACTTAGGCATACAGAGTTCATTCTCAGTCTAAGATCAGACCGAATCAAGGGTTGTGACAACAGGATCGACAGCACCCAGGGGGGATCGGATCGATCCCTGGCTTGCGCATTCTGCCACTCCGATCGGCTGAGCGCCCATATGCTCGTTTCGTGGGTTGGCTTAGGCATACGAAGTTCATTCCATGTCTAAGCATACGGAGTTCATTCCCAGTCTAAGATCAAATCGGATCGAGGGTTGCGATAGCAGGACCAGCAGCAGGATCGGTAGCACGTAGGGGGGACCGAAACGATCCCCAGCTTGTGCATTCTACCTCTCCGGTCAGCTGACCACCCGTACGCTCATTTAATGGGTTGGCTTAGGCATATGGAGTTCATTCCATGTCTAAGCAACAGTCGGACCGAGGGTTGTGTCAGCAGGACCGGTAGCGGGATTGACAGAATGCAGAGGGGTACCAGGCTGATCCCCGACTTGCGCATTATGCCTCTCTGACTGGCTGAGTGCCCGCACATTCGTTTTGTAGGTTGACTTAGGCATACAGAGTTCATCCCCAGTCTAAGATCAGACCAGACCGAGGGTTACAGCAACAGGATCGACAGCACGTAGGGGGGATCGGGCCGATCCTCGACTTATGCATTCTGCCTCTCCAGTCGACTGAGCGCCCGCACGCCCGTTTCGTGGGTTGGCTTAGGCATAGGGAGCTCATTCCATGTCTAAGCCCCAGTCGGACCGAGGGTTGTGGCAGCGGGACCGACAGCATGCAGAGGACGAACGGGCTGATCCCCGGCTTGAGCATTATGCCACTCCGATCGGCTCAGTGCCCGAACACTCATTTCGTGCGTTACCTTAGGCATAGGAAGTTCATTCCCAGTCTAATATTGGATAGGACCGAAGGTTGCGGTAGCAGGATCGACAGCCCGTAGGGGGGATTGGGCCGATCCCTGGCTTGTGCATTCTATCTCTCCGGCTGGTTGAGCGCCCGCACGCTCATTTTGTGGGTTGGCTTAGGCATATGGAGTTCATTCCATGTCTAAGCATACGGAGTTCATTCCCAGTCTAAGAGCAGACCGGACCGAGGGTTACGGTAGCAAGACTAGCAGCACGCAGGGGGGATCGAGCCCCAGTCGGATCGAGGGTTGTGGCAGCGAGACCGACAGCATGTAAAGGACGACCGGGCTGATCCTCGGCTTGAGCATTATGCCACTCCGACCGGCTCAGTGCCCGAACACTCGTTTCGTGCGTTGACTTAGGCATACGGAGTTCATTCCCAGTCTAAGATCAGACCGAACTGAGGGTTGTGGCAACAGGATCGACAGTGCGGGGGGATCGGGCCGGTCCCTGGCTTACACATTCTACCTCTCCGATCGACTGAGCACCCGCACACTCGTTTCGTGGGTTGGCTTAGGCATACGGAGTTCATTCCATGTCTAAGCATATGGAGTTCATTCCCACTCTAAGATCAAATTGGACCGAAGGTTGCGATAGCAGGACCAGCAGCAGGATCGGTAGCACGTAGGGAGGATCGAGCTGATCCCCGACTTGTGCATTCTACCTTTTCAGCCGGTTGAGCACCTGCACACTCGTTTCATGGGTTGGCTTAGGCATACGGAGTTCATTCCATGTCTAAGCAACAGCCGGACCGAGGGTTGTGGTAGCAGGACTGACAGCGGGATTGGCAGAACATAGAGGGGTACCGGGCTGATCCTCGACTTGTGCATTATGCCTGTCCGACCCGCTGAGCGCCCGCACGCTCGTTTCGTGGGTTGACTTAGGCATACGAAGTTCATCCCTAGTCTAAGCATACGAAGTTCATTCCTAGTCTAAGATCGGACCAGACCGAGCGTTGCGACAGCAGGATCGACAGCACGCAGGGGGGACTGGGCCGATCCCCGGCTTGTGCATTCTGCCTCTTCGGCCGACTAAGCGCCCGCACGCCCTTTTCATGGGTTGGCTTAGGCATAGGGAGCTCATTCCATGTCTAAGCCCCAGTCAGACTGAGGGTTGTGGTAGCGGGACCGATAACATATAGAGTACGACTGGGCCGATCCCTGACTTGAGCATTATGCCACTCCGACCGGCTCAACGCCCGAACACTCGTTTCGTGCGTTGACTTAGGCATACGGAGTTCATTCCCAGTCTAAGATTGGATCGGACTGAGGGTTGTGGTAGCAGGATCGACAGCACGCAGGGAGGGACCAGGCCGGTCCTCGGCTAATGCATTTTACCTCTCCGACTGGCTGAGCACCTACACGTTCGTTTCATGGGTTGGCTTAGGCATAAGGAGTTCATTCCATGTCTAAGCATACGGAGTTCATTCCCAATCTAAGATCGGACCGAACTGAGGGTTGCGACAGCAAGACCAGCACAGGATCGATAGCACGCAGAGGGGACCGAGCCGATCTACGGCTTGGGCATTCTGCCTCTTAAGTCGGTTGAGCACCCGCACGCTCGTTTCATGGGTTGGCTTAGGCATATGGAGTTCATTCCATGTCTAAGCCCCAGCCGGACAGAGGGTTGTGGTAGCAGGACCGACAGTGGGATCGGTAGCACGAAGAGGGGGATCGAGCTGATCCCTGACTTGCGCATTATGCCTCTTCAACCGACCTCTTCGGTCGGCTGAGCGCCCGTACGCTCGTTTCATGGGTTGACTTAGGCTTACAGAGTTCATCCCCAGTCTAAGCATACGGAGTTCATTCCCAGTCTAAGATCAAACTGGATTGAGGGTTGAGGCAACAGGACCAGCAGTAGGATCGACAGCACGCAGGGGGGATCGGGCCGATCCCCGGCTTGTGCATTCTACCTCTCCGACCTACTGAGCACCCGCATGCTCGTTTTGTGGGTTGGCTTAGGCATACGGAGTTCATTCCCAGTCTAAGATTTTGAGCCACGGTGCATATGCTGGGCCCAGGCATGTGCTGGTGCCACTTTTTTTTTTGCCTGGGGCACCATCGTCAGAGCATCGTTGGAGCATCGCCGGAGAGCCTAACCGGCGGCATTGGGGGTTCTGACGATTGGGGGGGCCGGGGGGTGTGCTCACATGATGTGTGATGGGTGCTAGTACTTGTGTCACGGGCTCTGAGACTTAGAAACCGTGCGGCCTTAGGCTTGGAATCTCCTCTTTTATGCCTAGGTCAACCTAAAACACAAGCGTACGGGCACTAAAACAACGGGAAGGGATGATTACGCAAGTTAAAGGGAAACAGGATAAGAAGGCTGAATTTTGGAAAATGCTCTTGTATTCACTAAAATGGATGTCTTTGATGGTGTACAAATGAGGGAGGAGCAGCCCTCTATTTACAGTTGAGGCTCCAGCTTACACTTAATGGCAGTATCCCTAGAATAAAGGCTAAAATCATGGGATTATACAGATTACAATCAATCAGGATGCTAACTCCTGATTTTCAGGGTCAACTAAATCTGCCAGGATGCTGCTGCTAATCCTACCTGCTTCCAGAAGCTTCCCTTGTGTGTCCAACACCTTGGGCCCTTTTGGATGTGGTACGGGTAGCTTGTATGATAGGCCTTGGTCTCACGGGCTGGCCTGTAAGTTGGGCGGGTGTTCTGAACTCGTTTGCTAGGCTTTGCACACAGATACCCGCCAGCACGTCTGGTCTGTGGGCCTCAACTTCTAGCTCACCTACTGGTGCACCTGATGTGCCTGGCGTGCCCACCCAGGGTGTGACATTCTCCCCCACCTGATTACACAACACCCTTATTGCATCTTCTGCATGGTACTGCCTGATCTGGTCCCTGAACTGCCATAAGTCATCTACTAGTTCCTAGCTCACCTCACTATCTGAAAGTTCCTTTCAGTGCACCAAGTACTCTTGTCTTGGCTGATAGTTCTTCCGTCTCACCTCCCAATCAGCTATGATGCTATGGACCTCCTTCTCATATGAGGCCCTTTCCCAATGGCGTACGCTTTGACTCTGCCCATCCTGGATCTCCCTCATTCTCATGAAACGGCTTGAGCATGCTCACATGGAACACCAGGTGTACCCTCAGCTTGGGTGGCATATCCAGCTTGTAGGCAACCTAGCCTACCCTTTTGACTACTCGAAAAGGTCCCTCATATCTCTGGACTAGGCCTTTGTGCAGCCCCTTATGGTGCACAATGGGATGCAGCTTCACCAACACCAAGTTTCCAACCTGGAACTGCACGTCCTGCCTATTCTGGTTTGCCCACTTCTTCGACCTCTTGGCCGCCTTGTGTAGACAAACTCTGGCCAAGTCAGTTTGCTTCTGCCATGCCTTGGCAAACTTGTATGCTGCTGGATTTGGCCCTATATAACCTGCAGCAATCGAACCGGGTGTTAGTGGTTGTTGCCCTATCACAACCTCAAATGGGCTCTGGTTCGTTGCCTCGCTCCTTTGCAAGTTGTAAGAAAACTACGCAATATCTAGCAGCTTTGGCCAGTCCCTTTGTATGGCACTCACATAGTGCCTGAGGTAGACCTCCAATAGTCCATTCACTTATTCTGTCTGCCCATCGGTCTGTGAATGCATGCTGGTGGAAAAGTTCAAGTCTGACCCCAACAGCTTGAATAATTCAATCTAGAACCTACCCGTGAAATGCCCGTCCTGATCACTAACAATAGTCCTCGGCACTCCCTAGTACTTAACCATGTTCTTCAGGAACAATCGAGCTGCCTCTTCGGTTGGGCACTCCTTGGTTGCTGGAATGAAGATTCCATACTTGGAAAACCTGTCCACCACTACCATGATGCTTCCAAACCCTTCTGCTTTGGGTAGACCGACTATAAAGTCCAGAGAAACACTCTCCCATGGTTGCTCTGGCATTGGCAATGGCTCCAAGAGATCGTCTGATTTCTTGAGCTCCACCTTGTCCTATTGGCACACAAGACAAGTCTTCACATAAGCTTCCATATCATCCCTCATGTGCGGCCAGTAGTACCGATCCTCGATCAACGCCAAGGTACGACTCACTCCGGGGTGTCCAGGCCACCTTGAATCATGGCATTCTTGCAAAACTTCCTTGCGAAGCTTCCCGTGCTGCAGCACAAAAATCTACTTCCCCTGGTGTACAGCAAGCCATCCTGTAACCAAAACCACCTAGTCTTACCTTGCTGGGTGTACTCCATCAAAGCCTTGGTTGTAGGATCATGTGCAAGTCCCTCCTTGATGTGCGGCACCAGTGACCCCTCTGGTTGGCTAATGGCAGCAAGGTTAGCCTTCCTACTCAGGGTGTCTACCACTAGGTTTGCCCGCCCCAGCTTTTACTCCATCTGGAAATCAAATTCCGTAAGAAAATCTTGCCATCTCGCCTGCTTGGGGGACAGCTTCTTCTACGTCTGAAAGTAGCTGTTTGCCACATTGTCCGTCCTAACCACGAACTTCAACCCCAACAGGTAATGGTGCCAAGTGTGCAAGCAGTGCACCACTGCAGTCATCTCTTTCTATTGGACCGTGTACTTACGCTCACTCTCGTTCAGCTTCCTGCTCTTGAACACGACTGGACATCCCTCCTGCATCAACACGCCTCCTATGGCAAAGTCTGATGCATCCATATGCACCTCATACGGCTTGGCATGGTCTGGCGAGGCCAAGACTGGCTCTTTGATCATAGTTCGCTTCAACCTGTCAAAGGCTTCCTGGCACCCTATGCTCCACTCCCATGCTTTCCCTTTCTTGAGCAAGTCAGTCAATGGCGTGGCTATTGCTGAGTGACCTTTGATGAAGTGCCTGTAGTAGTTGACCAGCCCAAGGAACGATCTCAACTCAGTGACCTTGGCTGGCGGTCGCCACTCCAGGATGGCATGTATCTTACCTTCATCCATACGTATCCTGCCACCTCCCACTATGTGGCCAAGGAATGTGATCTTCTGCTGGGCGAATGAGCACTTCTCCCTCTTGACAAATAGCTTGTACACCCACAACACCTCGAACACCTGTCTCAAGTGGTCTACATGCTCTCCCAAAGTCTGACTGTAGATCACAATGTCATCCAAATAAACCATAACAAACCGATCAAAGAATGACTGAAGTACCTTGTTCATAAGGGTATAGAATGTTGCTTAGGCATTCGTGAGTCTAAAAGGCATCATCAAGAACTCAACGAACCATACCGAGTGACACATGCTGTCTTTGGCTCATCTCCCTCCGTGATCCTGACTTGATAGTAGCCTGACCTCAAATCCAGCTTGGTGAACCACCTTGCGCTCCCAAGTTGATCGAACAAGTCTGCAATGAGTGGGATGGGGTACTTGTTCTTGATGGTCAGCTTGTTCAAAGCCCGGTAGTCTATGCACAACTGCAACGACCCATCATGCTTACGCTGAAATAGAACCGATACACCATAGGGTGCCTTCGATGGCCTGATGAAGCCAGCATCAACTAACTCTTTGAGCTGCTTCCTCAACTCTTCCAACTCTGGTAGAGACATTTGGTAAGGGGCTCTAGCTGGTGGCTTAGCCTCGGACACCAGCTCAATCTTGTGGTCCACCTCCCTCTTAGGTGGTAGCTTGCTAGGTAGCTTTGCGGGCATCACATCACTAAAAGTCTTCAGCACCTTTAGCACCTCCAAGGGTGACTCGATCTCTTTCTCCCTTGGCTCATCATATTTCAGGGCTGCCAAAAAGGTGTCTTCTTGTCTGCTTACCGCCTTGGCAAATTGGATGGCTGACACCACCTGCGACCCAACTCCAGACCCTCTCCACAATGGCACTAGGCATTGGCACCATGCATCCAAGATGCAAACACAATCAGCAAAAGGCACAAAGAGGGCATTAATCCGAACAAGGAAATCCAACCCAATCACAAACTCATAGTCGTCAAGGGGCATTACCTCAATGGTCTCCTTGCCTTTCCAGTCTCCAAGCTGTAACTCCACTCCCCGCACTACTCCAATGGCTGGAACTTCCTTAGAGTTCACCGTTTTGATGGTACCAGTCCCTTTCTGCACCTTTAGTCTGAGCTTCCATGCTCTATCACCTAAAATAAAAAAAGGTGAGGCACCTGTGTCCACCAGTGCACTCACCTTCTGACCTGCAACCATCAGATCGGCAAACATCAAGCCCTTTGGCTTGCGGCTCCCCTTACTCTAGACAGCATTGAGCACCAACGACCCAAGCTTTGCTGCCCCTGACTCTGGCTTCTCGTCAGACTCATTGTCTACAGCAGCCAGCTTGCCCTTTTGTGGGTAATTACGAGCTATGTGGCTCTCTCCACATAGGTAGCATGCTGGTGGCTCTCAGTCCCCCTTTGCTTTCCACTTGCCTGCTAGTGGCTTCCTCTCGCCATCCTTGGTTGAACGGTCTCGATCTCTATCCTTGGACTCTCGATCATGGTCCTTCCCCTTAGACTGCTTCTTTTGGTCCTTATCATCCCTGCCCTTACCCTTGGGCTTGGTAGACTCAAACTTGTTTAGAGGCTTGAACTCTATCAAGGCCTCGACAGTAGTCATGGCTTTAGCCAAGTCATGAACTCCTCTCCTTTGTAGCTCATGCTTCACACACGGCTTCAGCCCATCCATGAAAGTAAATAAGGAGTCCTTCTCACCTAGATCTGAGATCTGTAGCATCAGTTCAAAGAATTTTTGGACATACTCCCTTATGTCCCCTTACTAACTCAGCCTGCGCAACTTTGCCCGTGCCTCATCATCGGCATACTCTAGGTAAATTGTTCTCTGAACTCCTTTTGGAACTCTGCCCAGGTTCCAATCTTGGTGCTCCCATGCCTGACATCATCACACCTGCGCCTCTACCACAATAAGGCTACATCAGTGAGATACATAGTAGCGGTGCTTACCTTTATCACCTCGTCTTGCATGCCCATGGCCTGAAAGTACTATTCCATACCCCAAAGGTAGTTATCTACTTCCTTGGCACCCCTAGTCCCATTGAACTCTTTAGGCTTGGGGACATCCAATCTGGACTTGGACACTCCAGCAAACATGCCATTCCCAATGGCAGTCTTGCAAGCAACGAGCTCACTGCTAAGCTCCTCCATCCGCTGGCGCATGGCCTCCATGCCATCGCGTAAGGTCAGCACTTTAGCCTCCAAGGTCTGATTCTTTTGGGTGAACACGTCCAAGCCTTTGTTGAGAGCAGCTTGCAGCTCACTTTGGATCTCCTCCCCCATGGAGTCTAGTGATGCAATGTGAGTCTCTACCCCCTCAAGCTTCTCCCTCATGTCGCCCATGGTCACTTCCACCTTGGCCAGCCTACCGTCCATGGTAGACCAGATATCTCTAGAACTGGCTTTCCTCCCTCTTCCACACCCATGCTCCTGGGCCTCTGGTTGTTGGTTAGCAATATCAGTTTGGGATGCCATCTCCTCTAACCTGCACAACATAAACATGCAGAATTGAACTTGCTCTGATACCAACTGTCACGGGCTCCGACCTTAGACTCAGAAACCATGCGGCCTTAGGTTTTGAATCTCCTCCTTTAAGCCTAAGTCAGCCTAAAACACAAGCGTACGGGCACTAGAACAACAGGAAGGGCTGATTACGCAAGTTAAAGAGAAACAGGATAAGAAGGCAGAATTCTAGAAATGCTCTTGTATTCACTGAAACAGGAAGTGTTTGATGGTGTACAAATGAGGGAGGAGTAGCCCTCTATTTATAGTTAAGGCTCCAGCTTACACTTAATGGCAATAACCCGCACAAAGGCCTAGTCCAGAGGTATGAGGGACCTTTCCGAGTAGTCAAGAGGGTAGGCAAGGTTGCATACAAGCTGGATATGCCGCCCAAGCCGAGGGTATACCCCGTGTTCCATGTAAGCATGCTCAAGCCATTCCATAAGGATGAGGGAGATCCAGGAGAGGCAGAGTCAAAGCATGCACCATTGGGAGCAAGGGCCTCATATGAGAAGGAGGTCTACAGCATCATAGCTGATCGGGAGGTGAGACGAAAGAATTATCAGCCAAGACAGGAGTACTTGGTGCACTGAAAGGGACTTCCAGACAGTGAGGTGAACTGGGAACCAGCAGATGACTTAAGGCAGTTCGGGGACCAGATCAGGCAGTACCATGCAAAAGATGCAACAAGGGCATTGTGCAATCAGGTGGGGGAGAATGTCATGCCCTGGACGGGCGCTCCAGGCACATCAGGTGCACTAGCAGGCGAGCCAGAGGTTAAGGCCTGCAGACCAGGCGTGCTGGTGGCTATCTGTGCCCAAAGCCTAGCAAATGAGTTCAGAACGCCCGCCCAACTTGCAGGCCAGCCCGTGAGACCAAGGCCAGGCATACAAGCTGCCCGACCACATCTAGAAGGGCCCAAGGTGCTGGACATGCAAGGAAAGCTTCTGGAAGTAGGCAGGATCAGTTGGAGCATCTCGACAGATTTGGTTGACCCTGAAAATCAGGAGTTAGCATCCTGGTTGATTGTAATCTGTATAATCCCATGATTTTAGCCTTTATTCTAGGGATATGCCATTAAGTTGTAGCTGGAGCTTCAACTATAAATAGAGGGCTGCTCCACCCTCATTTGTACACCATCAAACACTTCTATTTCAGTGAATACAAGAGCATTTCCAGAATTCTATCTTCTTATCCTGTTTCTCTTTAACATGCGTAATCAGCCCTTCCGATTGTTCTAGTGCCCGCACGCTTGTGTTTTAGGCTGACTTAGGCATAAAGGAGGAGATTCCAAGCCTAAGGCTGCACGGTTTCTGAGTCTAAGGTCAGAGCCCGTGACAGTTGGTATCAGAGCGAGTTCGATTCTGTGTGTTTGTGTTGTGCAGGTTAGATTGTGATTGAGGAGATGGCATCCGAAAGCGACATTGCTAGCCAACAACCAGAGGCCCAAGAGCATGGGTGTGAAAGAGGTAAGAAAGCTAGTTTATGCACGTAGGATCAGACTGGACCAAGGGTTACGGTAGCAAGATCGGTAGCACGTAGGTGGGACCGAGTCGATCCCCAGCTTGGGCATTCTGCCTCTCTTACCGGCTGAGTGCCCGCACGCCCGTTTCGTTCGTTAGCTTAGGCCTAGGGAGTTCATTCCATGTCTAAGCCCCAGCCAGACCGACAGTTGTGGCAACGGGACCAGAGCACGCAGAGGGGGACTGGGCCAATCCCTAGCTTACGCATTCTGCCTCTCCGGTCGGCTGAGCGCCCACACGCTCATTTTGTGGGTTGGCTTAGGCATACAGAGTTCATTCCATGTCTAAGCATACGGAGTTCATTCACAGTCTAAGAGTTTGAGCCATGGTGCATATGCTGGGCTCGGGCATGTGCTGCTGCCGCATTTTTTTCACCTGGGGCACCATCACCGGAGCATCATCGGAGAGCCTAACCGACGGCATTAGGGGTTCCGATGATTAGGGGGGCCGGGGGGTGTGCGCACATGATGTGTGATGGGTGCTGGTACTTGTCCCTTATATTGGCCCCCTATCCCTCATCAAACCTCAAGAGCTCACACCCCTTTAAAAAGCATTTGAGATTTTATAGGTTCGCTGCCAGTAGCCACTGAAGTGTCCGAAATCGGGACACTTTTTTCAAACAATCACAAAATCTTCTCCTCTTCGAGTTTTTTGCTGAATTTTTTTGTGCATGCCAAAAAAAATACAAGGATCACCTCTACCAAATTTAGGGATAAAACTATTTCTAAAAAAAGTAAAAAAAATCCTGAACCACAAAAAGTTTCAAAAATCCCAAAAAATAGAAAATGGGTCGTCTTGCCATGAAACTTCACATGAAGGCTTAGGGGACCATTGTACGAATTTACAAGCCAAAAAAATGGCATTGGCATGGCAGAAATATGAAGATGTGCTTGAACCCACCTGCCACCCCGTTTGATCCCCGGCTTACGCATCCTGCCTCTTTGGTCGACTGAGCGCCTGCACGCTCATTTTATGGGTTGACTTAGGCATACGGAGTTCATCCCCAGTTTAAGCATACGGTGTTCATTCGCAGTCTAAGATCAGACCAGATCGAGGGTTGTGGCAGTAAGATCGGCAGCACATAGGGGGGACCAGGCCGGTCCTCGGCTTACGCATTCTGCCTCTCCGGTCGACTGAGTGCCCATACACCCATTTCGTCGGTTGACTTAGGCATAGGTAGTTCATTTCGTGTCTAAGCCCCAGTCAAACAGAGGGTTGTGGTAGCAGGACTGACAACACAAAGAGGGGGACCGGGCCGATCCCCGACTTGCGCATTATGCCTCTCCAGTCGGTTCAGCGCCCGCACGCTCATTTCGTGGGTTGACTTAGGCATATGGAGTTCATTCCAAGTATAAGATTGGACTGGACTGAGGGTTACGATAGCGGGATCGACAGCACGTAGAGGGGGACCGAGCCAATCCCCAGCTTGCACATTCTGCCTCTCCGATCAGCTGAGCTCCCACACGCTCGTTTCGTGGGTTGGCTTAAGAATACGGAGTTCATTCCATGTCTAAGCCCTAGTCGAACTGAGGGTTGTGGTAGCAGGATCGACAGCACGCAGAGAGGGACCAGGTTGATCCCCGGCTTGAGCATTATGCCTCTCCAGTCGGCTGAGCGTTCGCATGCTCGTTTCATGGGTTGACTTAGGCATATGGAGTTCATCCCCAGTCTAAGCATATGGAGTTCATTCCCAGTCTAACATCGGATTGGATTGAGGGTTGCGGTAGCAAGATCGACAGCACGCTGGGGGGACCGAGCCGATCCCCGGCTTGCACATTTTGCCTCTTCGACCGACGGAGCACCCGCACGCCCGTTTCGTGGGTTGGCTTAGGCATAGGGAGTTCATTCCATGTCTAAGCCCCAGTCTGACCGAGGGTTGTGGCAACTGGACCGGCAGCACGTAGAGGGGGACCGGGCCAATCCCTGGCTTACGGATTATGCCTCTTCGGTCGGCTCATTCGTGGGTTAAGTTATGCATACGGAGTTCATTCCCAGTCTAAAATCAGACCGGACCGAGGGTTGCGGTAGTAGGATCGACAGCACGCAGGGGGGATCGGGCCGATCCCCAGCTTGCGCATTCTGCCTCTCCGGTCGGTTGAGCACCCGCACGCTTGTTTCATGGGTTGGCTTAGGCATACGGAGTTCATTTCATGTCTAAGCCCCAGCCAGACCGAGGGTTGTGGCAGTAGGATAGGTAGCAGGATCGACAGCACGCAGAGGGGGACCGAGCTGATCCCGGCTTGAACATTATGCCTCTTCGGCCGGCTGAGCATCCGCACGCTCATTTTATGGGTTGACTTAAGCATACGGAGTTTATTACCAGTATAAGATTGGATCAGACTGAGGGTTGCGGTAGCAGGATCAACAACACGAAGGGAGGGACCGGGTCGATCCCCGACTTGCACATTCTGCCTCTTCGGTCGACTGAGCTCCCGCATGCTCGTTTCGTGGGTTGGCTTAGGCATACGGAGTTCATTCCATGTCTAAGCCCCAGCCGGACCGAGGGTTGTGGCAGCAGGATAGGTAGCAGGATCGACAGCACGCAGAGGGGGACCGAGCTGATCCCCGACTTGAGCATTATGCCTCTCCGGCCGGCTGAGCGTCCGCACACTCATTTCGTGGGTTGACTTAGGCATAAGGAGTTCATCCCAAGTCTAAGCATACAGAGTTCATTCCCAGTCTAAGATCGGACCGGACCGAAGGTTACGGCAGTAGAATCAGCAGGACGTAGGGGGGACCGGGCCGATCCTCGACTTACGCATTTTGCCTCTTCGATCGACGGAGCGCCGCACACCCGTTTCATGGGTTGGCTTAGGCATAGGGAATTCATTCCATGTCTAAGCCCCAGTCAGACCGAGGGTTCTGGCAGTAGAACCAACAGCACGTCGAGAGGGATCGGGCATCCTACCTACTGGCAGAGAGATCAGACCGAATCGAGGGTTACGGTAGCAGGATCGATAGCACGTAGGGGGGACCAGGCGGATCCCTGACTTACGCATTCTGCCTCTCCGGCCGGTTGAGCGCCCATAAGCCCGTTTTGTGGGTTGACTTAGGCATAGGGAGTCCATTCCATGTCTCAGCCCCAGTTAGATCGAGGGTTGTGGCAATGGGACTGGTAGCACGAATAGGGGGACCGGGCTGATCCTCGGCTTGCGCATTATGCCTCTACGGCCGGCTCAACACCCGTACGCTCATTTCGTGGGTTGACTTAGGCATACGGAGTTCATTCCCAGTATAAGATTGGACCAGACAGAGGGTTGCGATAGCAGGATCGAAAGCACGTAGGGGGTGACCAGGCTGATCCCCGGCTTGCGCATTCTGCCTCTTCGGTCGATTGAGCTCCCGCACGCTCGTTTCCTGGGTTGGCTTAGGCATACAAAGTTCATTCCATGTCTAAGCCCCAGCCGGACTGAGGGTTGTGGCAACAGGATAGGTAGCAGGATCGACAGCACGCAGAGGGGGATCGTGCTAATCCCCGGCTTGAGCATTATGCCTCTCTGACCGGCTGAGCGTCTGCACGCTCATTTCATGGGTTGACTTAGGCATACGGAGTTCATCCCCAGTCTAAGCGTACAGAGTTCATTCCCAGTCTGAGATCGAACCGGACCAAGGGTTGCGATAGCAGGATCAGCAGCACGCAGGAGGGACCGAGACGATCCCCGGCTTGCACATTTTGCCTCTTCGACCGATGGAGCACCCACACGCCCGTTTCATGGGTTGGCTTAGGCATAGGGAGTTCATTCCATGTCTAAGCCCTAGTCGGACCGAGGGTTGTGGCAGCGGGACCGGTAGCACGTAAAGAGGGATCGAGCCGATCCCTGGCTTGCGCATTATGCCTCTTCGGTCGGCTCATTCACGGGTTGACTTATGCATACGGAGTTCATTCCCAGTCTAAGATCAGACCGGATCGAGGGTTGCGGCAGTAGGATCGATAGCACGCAGGGGGGATCGGGTCTATCCCCAGCTTGCGCATTCTACCTCTCCGGTCAGTTGAGCGCCCGTACGCTCTTTTCATGGGTTGGTTTAGGCATACAGAGTTCATTCCACCTAAGCATGGGGAGGTCATTCTCAATCTAAGATTTTGAGCCACGGTGCACATGCTGGGGCACCATCATCGGTGCATCGTCGGAGAGCCTAACCGGTGGTATTGGGGGTTTCGGCAATTGGGGGGGCCGGGGGGTGTGCGAACATGATGTGCGATGGGTGCTGGTACTTGGCTCTTATATTGGCCCCCTATCCCTCATCAAACCTCGAGAACTCACACCCCCTTAAAGAGCATTTGAGATTTTATAGGTTTGCTGCCAGTAGCCATTAAAGTGTCTGAAATGGGGATAGTTTTTTCAAACGGTCATAAAATCTTCTCCACTCTGAGTTTTTAGCTGAATATTTTTTTGCATGCCAATAAAAATACAAGGACCACCTCTACCAAATTTGGGGACAAAACTCTTTCTAAAAAAATTTTAAAAAATCCTGAACCGCAAAAAGTTTCAAACGGTCACAAAATCTTCTCCACTTCGAGTTTTTAGGTGAATATTTTTGTGCATGCCAAAAAAAATACAAGGATTACCTCTACTAAATTTGGGGTCAATAATCTTTCTAAAAAAATTTTAAAAAATCTCCAAACCGTAAAATGTTTCAAAAATCATGAAAAATAGAAAACGGGTCGTCTTGCCACGAAACTTCACATGAAGGCCTAGGGGACCATTGTATGAATTTACAAGCCATAAAAATGGCATTGGCATGGTAGAAATATGAAGATGTGCATGAACCCACCTACCACCTGTTCGATCCCCAACTTATGCATCTTGCCTCTCTGGTCGGCTGAGCGCCCGTACGCTCATTTCGTGGGTTGACTTAGGCATACGGAGTTCATCCCCAGTCTAAGCATATGGAGTTCATTCCCAGTCTAAGACCTGACCGGACAGAGGGTTGTGGTAGTAGGATCGACAGCATGTAGGGGGGACCAGGCTGATCCTCGGCTTGCGCATTCTGCCTCTCTGGTCGGCTAAGCGCCTGCATGATCATTTTGTGGGTTGGCTTAGGCATAGGGAGTTTATTCCATGTCTAAGCCCTAGCCGGATAGGGTTGTGGGAGTGGGACTGGCAGCACGCAGAGGGGGATCGGGCCGATCCCCAACTTACGCATTATGCCTCTCCAGTCGGCTCAGCGCTCACACACTCATTTCGTGGGTTGACTTAGGCATACGGAGTTCATTCCCAGTCTAAGACCAGACTGAACCGAGGGTTGGGGTAGCAGGATTGACAGCATGCAGGGGGGACCGAGCTGATCCCCGGCTTGCCATTCTGCCTCTCCGGTCGGTTGAGCACCCGCACGCTCGTTTCATGGGTTGGCTTAGGCATTTGGAGTTCATTCCATGTCTAAGCATATGGAGTTTATTCCCAGTCTAAGATCGGATCGGACCAAGGGTTGTGGCGGTAGGACCAGCAGCAGGATTAGTAGCATGCAAGGGGGGATCGGACCTATCCTCGGCTTGCGCATTCTGCCTTTCCGACCGACTGAACGCCCACACGCTCATTTCGTGGGTTGGCTTAGGCATACGGAGTTCATTCCATGTCTAAGCCCCAGTCGAACTGAGGGTTGTGGTAGCTGGACCGACAGCGGGATCAACAGCACGCAAAGGGGGACCGTGCTGATCCCCGACTTTCACATTCTGCCTCTTCGACTGGCCTCTTTGGCGGGCTGAGCGCCCGCATGCTCATTTTGTGGGTTGACTTAGGCATGTGGAGTTCATCCCTAGTCTAAGCATATGGAGTTCATTCCCAGTCTAAGATCGAACCGGACCGAGGGTTGTGGTAGCAGGATTGACAGCATTAGGGGGGACCAAGCCGATCGCCGGCTTGCGCATTCTGCCTCTCCGGCCAGTTTAGCACTCGCACGCCCGTTTCGTGGGTTGGCTTAGGCATAGGGAGTTCATTCCATGTCTAAGCCCCAGCTGGACTGAGGGTTGTGGCAGTGGGACCGACAGCACACAGAGGGGGATCAGATCGATCCTCGGCTTACGTGTTATGCCTCTTCGGCCTACTCAACGCCCGCACGCTTGTTTTGTGGGTTGATTTATGCATACGGAGTTCATTCTCAATCTAAGATCGGACCGGACTGAAGGTTGCAGTAGCAGGAACGACAACACGCAGGGGAGACCAGGTCGATCCTTGGCTTGCGCATTATGCCTTTCCGACGGGTTGAGCGCCCGCATGCTCGTTTCGTGACTTGACTAAGGCATACAGAGTTCATCCCTTGAATCATGGCATTCTTGCAAAGCTTCCTTGTGGAGCTTCACGTGCTGCGGCATAAACAGTCTACTTCCCCTGGTGTACAGCAAGCCATCCTGCAACCAAAATCACCTAGTCTTACCTTACTGGGCGTACTCCATGAAAGCCTTGGCTGTAGGATCATGCACAAGTCCCTCCTTGATGTGCGGCACGAGTGACCCCTCTGGTTGGCTAATGGCAGCAAGGTTAGCCTTCCTACTCAAGGCATCTACCACTAGGCTCACCCACCCCGGCTTGTACTCCATCTGGAAATCAAATTCTACAAGAAAATCTTGCCATCTCACCTGCTTGGGGGACAGCTTCTTCTTCGTCTAGAAGTAACTGGTCGCCACATTATCTGTCCTAACCATAAACCTCAACCCTAACAGGTAATGGCACCAAGTGAGCAAGCAGTGCACCACTGCAGTCATCTCCTTCTCTTGGACCGTGTACTTGCGCTCAGTCTCATTCAGCTTTCTGCTCTCGAACGCGACTGGACGCCCCTCCTGCATCAACACACCCCCTATGGCAAAGTCTGATGCATCTGTACGCACCTCATATGGCTTGGCATGGTCTGGCAAGGCCAAGACTGGCTCCTCGGTCACAGCTCACTTCAACCTGTCAAAGGTTTCCTGGCACCCTGCGCTCCACTCCCATGCTTTCCCTTTCTTGAGCAAGTCAGTCAATGGCGTGGCTATTGCTGAGTGACCTTTGATGAAGCGCCTGTAGTAGTTGACCAGCCCAAGGAACGATCTCAACTCAGTGACCTTGGCTGGCAGTTGCCACTTCAGGATGGCATGTATCTTGCCTTCATCCATGCATATCCTGTCACCTCCCACTATGTGGCCAAGGAATGGGATCTCCTGCTGGGCGAATGAGCACTTCTTCCTCTTGACAAATAGCTTGTGCGCCCGTAACACCTCGAACACCTGTCTCAAGTGGTCTACATGCTCTCCCAAAGTTTGGTAGATCACAATGTCATCCAAATAAACCACAACAAACCGATCAAGGAATGACTGAAGTATCTTGTTCATAAGGGTGCAAAATGTTGCTGGGGCATTCGAGAGTCTGAAAGGCATCACCAAAAACTCATACGAACCATATCGAGTGACACATGCTATCTTTGGCACATCTCCCTCCGTGATCCTGACTTGATAGTAGACTGACCTCAAATCCAGCTTGGTGAACCACCTTGCGCTCCCAAGTTGATCCAACAAGTTCACAATGAGTGGGATGAGGTACTTGTTCTTGATGGTCAGCTTGTTCAAAGCCCGATAGTCTATGCACAGTCGCAACAACCCATCATGCTTGCGCTGAAATAGAATCGATGCACCATAGGGTACCTTCGATGGCCTGATGAAGCCAGCATCAACTAACTCTTTGAGCTGCTTCCTCAACTCTTCCAACTCTGGTGGAGACATTCGGTAAGGGACTCTAGCTGGTGGCTTGGCCTCAGACACCAGCTCGATCTTGTGGTCTACCTCCCTCTTAGGTGGTAGCTTGCTAGGTAGCTTTATGGGCATCACATCACTAAAGGTCTTCAGCACTTTTAGCACCTCTAAGGGTGACTCGATCTCCTTCTCTTTTGGGTCATCATATTTTAGGGCTGCCAAGAAGGTGTCTTCTTGTCTGCTTACCGCCTTGGCAAATTGGATGGCTGACACCACCCGCGACCCAACTCCAGACCCTCTCATCAATGGCACTAGGCATTGGCACCGTGCATCCAAGATGCAAACACAATCGGTAAAAGGCACAAGGAAGGCGTTAATCCGAACAAGGAAATCCAACCCAATCACAAACTCATAGTCCTCAAGGGGTATTACCTCAATGGTCTCCAGTCTCCAAGCTGCAACTCCACTCCCCGCACTACTCAAATGGCTGGAACTTCCTTGGAGTTCATCGTTTTGATGGAACCAATCCCTTTCTGTACCTTTAGTCTGAGCTTCCAGGCTCTATCACCTGAAATAAAAAGATGTGAGGCACATGTGTCCACCAGTGCACTCACCTTCTGACCTGTAACCATCAGATCCGCAAACATCAAGCCCTTTGGCTTGCGGCTCCCCTTACTTTGGACAGCATTGAGCACCAACGACCCAAGCTTTGCTGCCCCTGACTCTAGCTCTTTGTCAGACTCCTTGTCTTCAGCAGCCAGCTTGCCCTTCTACGGGTAATTACACACTATGTGGCTCCCTCCACATAGGTAGCATGCTAGTGGCTCTCGATCCCCCTTTGCTTTCCACTTACCTGCTGGTGGCTTCTTTTCACCATCCTTGGTTGAACGATCTCGATCTCCATCCTTAGACTCCCGATCACGGTCCTTCCCCTTGGATTGCTTCTTCTGATCCCTATCATCCCTGCCCTTACCCTTGGGCTTGGTAGACTCGAACTTGTTCAAAGGCTTGAACTCTATCAAGGCCTCAACAGTAGTTATGGCTTTAGCCAAGTCATGAACTCCTCTCCTTTGTAGCTCATGCTTCACCCATGGCTTCAGCCCATCCATGAAAGCAAATAAGGCATCCTTCTCACCTAGATCCAAGACTGCAGCATCAGTTCAGAGAATTTTTGGACATACTCCCTTATGTCCCCTTGCTGGCTCAGCTACGTAACTTTGCCCTGCCGCATCATCGACATACTTCGGGTAAAATTGTTCTCTAAACTCCTTTTGGAACTCTACCAAGGTTCCAATCTTGGTGCTCCCATGCCTGACATCATCATACCTGCGCCTCTACCACAATAAGGCTACATCAGTGAGATACATAGTAACAGTGCTTACCTTTATCGCCTCGTCTTGCATGCCCATGGCCTGGAAGTACTGTTCCATACCCCAAAGGTAGTTATCTACTTCTTTGGCTGCCCTAGTCCCCTTGAACTCCTTAGGCTTGGGGACATCCAATCTGGACTTGGACACTCCAGCAAACATGCCATTCCCAATGGCAGTCTTGCAAGCAACGAGCTCACTGGTAAGCTCCTCCATCCGTTGGCGCATGGCCTCCATGCCATCGCGCAAGGTCAGCACTTCAGGCTCCAAGGTCTGATTCTTTTGGGTGAACATGTCCAAGCCTTTGTTGAGAGCAGCTTGTAGCTCACTTTGGATCTCCTCCCTCATGGAGTCTAGCGATGCAATGTGAGTCTCTACACTCTCAAGCTTCTCTCCCATGTCGCCCATGGTCACCTCCACCTTGGCTAGCCTATCGTCCATGGTAGACCAGATATCTCTAGAACTGGTTTTCCTCCTTCTTCCACGCCCATGCTTCTGGGCCTCTGGTTGTTGGTTAGCAGCGTCACTTTGGGATGCCATCTCCTCTAACCTGCACAACACAAACACGCAGAATCAAACTTGCTCTGATACCAACTGTCATGGGCTCCGACCTTAAACTCAGAAACTATGTGGCCTTAGGCTTGGAATCTCCTCCTTTATGCCTAAGTCAGCCTAAAACACAAGCGTACGGGCACTAGAACAATAGGAAGGGCTAATTACGCAAGTTAAAGAAAAACAGGATAAGAAGGTAGAATTCTGGAAATGCCCTTGTATTCACTGAAACAAAAGTGTTTGATGGTGTACAAATGAGGGAGGAGCAGCCCTCTATTTATAGTTGAGGCTCCAGCTTACACTTAATGGCAATATCCCTAGAATAAAAGCTAAAATCATGGGATTATACAGATTACAATCAATCAAGATGCTAACTCCTGATTTTCAAGGTCAACCAAATCTGCCAGGATGCTGCTGCTGATCCTGCCTACTTCCAGAAGCTTCCCTTGCGTGTCCAGCACCTTGGGCCCTTCCGGATGTGGTGCGGGCAGCTTGCATGCCAGGCCTTGGTCTTACAGGCTGGCCTGCAAGTTGGGCGGGTGTTCTGAACTCGTTTGCTATGCTTTATGTGCAGATACCTGTCAGCACACCTGGTCTGCGGGCCTCAACCGCTGGCTCGCCTGCTGGTGCACCTGATGTGCCTGGCGTGCCCGCCCAGGGTTTGACACTTGGCCCTTATATTGGCCCCCTATCCCTCATCAAACCTAGAGAACTCACACCCCCTTTAAAGAGCATTTGAGATTTTATAGGTTTACTGCTAGTAGCCATTAAAGTGTTTGAAATGGAGACACGTTTTTCAAACGATCACAAAATCTTCTCCACTTCGAGTTTTTAGCTGAATTTTTTTGTGCATGCCAACAAAAATAAAAGGATCACCTCTACCAAATTTGGGGAAAAAATCTTTCTAAAAAAAGTTTAAAAAATCCTGAACCGTAAAATGCTTTGAAAATCATGAAAAATAGAAAACGGGTCGTCTTCCCACAAAACTTCACATGAAGCCTTAGGGGAAAATTGTATGAATTTACAAGCCATAAAAATGGCATTGGCACGGCAGAAATATGAAGATGTGCTTGAACCCACCTACCACCCGTTCGATCCCTGGCTTGCGCATCTTACCTCTCTGGTCGGCTGAGCACCCGCACGTTTGTTTCGTGGGTTGACTTAGGCATATGGAGTTCATCCCCAGTCTAAGCATAGGGAGTTGATTCCTAGTCTAAGATCAAACCGGACCGAGGGTTGCGGCAGCAAGATCGGTAGCACGCAGGGGGGACAAGGCCAATCCTCGGCTTGCGCATTCTGCCTCTCCGATCGGTCGAGCGCCCGCACGTTCGTTTCGTGGGTTAGCTTAGGCATAGGGAGTTCATTCCATGTCTAAGCCCCAGCTGGACCAAGGGTTGTGGCAGTAGGACCGGCAGCATACAAAGGGGGATCGGGCTGATCCCCGACTTGCGCATTATGCCTCTCCGATCGGCTCAGCACTCGCACGCTCATTTCGTGGGTTGACTTAGGCATACAGAGTTCATTCCCAGTCTAAGATCGAACTGGACTGAGGGTTGCGGCAGCAGGATCGATAGCATGCAGGGGGGATCGGGCCGATCCTCGACTTGCACATTCTGCCTCTCCAGTCGGCTGAACGCCTACACGCTCGTTTCGTGGGTTGGCTTAGGCATACGAAGTTCATTCCGTGTCTAAGCATACAGAGTTCATTCCCAGTCTAAGATCGAACCGAACCGAAGGTTGTGGCAGCAGGATTGGCAGCACGCAGGGAGGGACCGAGCCGATCCCCGGCTTGCGCTTTCTGCCTCACCGGCCGGTTGAGCACCCGCACGCTCGTTTCGTGGGTTGGCTTAGGCATACGAAGTTAATTCCATGTCTAAGCCCTAGCCGGACCAAGGGTTGTGGCAGCAGGACCGGCAGCAGGCAAAGGGGGATCGGGTCGATCCCCGGCTTACGCATTATGCCTCTTCGGCCGGCTCAGTGCCCGCACGCTAGTTTTGTGGGTTGACTTATCCATACGGAGTTCATTCCCAGTCTAAGATTAGACCGGACCGAGGGTTACGACAGTTGGATCGACAGCACGCAGGGGGGATCGAGCCGATCCCCGGCTTGCGCATTCTACCTCTCCGGCCGACTGAGCACCCGCATGCTCGTTTCTTAGGTTGGCTTAGGCATACGGAGTTCATTCCATGTCTATGCCCCAGTCAGACCGAGGGTTGTGGCAGCGGGACCGACAGCACGTAGAGGGGGACTGGGTCGATCCTCGACTTGCGCATTATGCCTCTCCGGCCTGCTCAACGCCCGTATGCTCATTTTATGGGTTGACTTAGGCATACGGAGTTCATCCCCAGTCTAAGCATACAGAGTTCATTCCCAGTCTAAGATCGGATCGGACCGAAGGTTGTGGTAGCAGAACCAGTAGCAAGATCGACAGTACGTAGGGGGGACCGGGCCGATCCCTGACTTGCGCATTCTACCTCTCCGACCAGCTGAGCACCTATGTCATGCCCTAGGTGGGCGTGCCAAGCACATCAGGTGCACCAGCAGGCAAGCTAGAGGTTAAGGGCCTCAGACCAGGCGTGCTGGCGGGTATCTGTGTGCAAAGCCTAGCAAACGAGTTTAGAACGCCCGCCCAACTTGTAGGCCAGCCCGTGAGACCAAGGCCTGGCAAACAAGCTGCCCGCACCACATCCAGAAGGGCCCAAGGTGCTGGACATGCAAGGGAAGCTTCTGAAAGCAGGCAGGATCAGCTGGAGCATCCTGGCAGATTTGGTTGACCTTAAAAATCAGGAGTTAGCATCCCGATTGATTGTAATCTATATAATCCCACGATTTTAGCCTTTATTCTAGGGATATGCCATTAAGTTGTAGCTGGAGCCTCAACTATAAATAGAGGGCTGCTCCACCCTCATTTGTACACCATCAAACACTTCTGTTTCAGTGAATACAAGAGCATTTCCAGAATTCTCTCTTCTTATCCTGTTTCTCTTTAACTTGCGTAATCAGCCCTTCCCATTGTTCTAGTGGCTGCATGCTTGTGTTTTAGGCTGACTTAGGCATAAAGGAGGAGATTCCAAGCCTAAGGCTGCACAGTTTCTGAGTCTAAGGTCAGAGCCCGTGATAGTTGGTATCAGAGCAAGTTTGATTCTACGTGTTTGTGTTATGCAGGTTAGATCATGATTGAGGAGATGGCATCCCAAAACGACGTTGCTAGCCAACAACCAGAGGCCCAGAAGCATGGGTGTGGAAGAGGCGAGAAAGCCAGTTCTAGAGATATCTGGTCTACCATGGATGGTAGGCTGGCCAAGGTGGAGGTGACCGTAGGCAACATGGGGGAGAAGCTTGAGGAGATAGAGACTCACATTGCATCGCTAAACTCCATGGGGGAGGAGATCCAAAGTGAGCCAAAAGCTACTCTCAACAAAGGCATGGATGTGTTCACCTGAAAGAATCAGACCTTGGAGGCTGAAGGGCTGACCTTGCGTGATGGCATGGAGGCCATGCACCAGCGAATGGAGGAGCTTGCTAGTGAGCTCGTTGCTTGCAAGACTGCCATTGGGAATGGCATGTTTGCTGGAGTGTCCAAGTCCAGATTAGATGTCCCCAAGCCTAAGGAGTTTAAGGGGTCTAGGGCAGCCAAGGAATTAGACAACTACCTATGGGGTATGGAGCAGTACTTCCAGGCCATGGGCATGCAAGATGAGGTGATAAAGGTAAGCACCGCTGCTATGTATCTCACTGATGTAGCCTTATTGTGGTGGAGGCACAGGTGTGATGATGTCAGGCATGGGAGTGCTAAGATTGGAACCTGGGCAGAGTTCTAAAAGGAGTTCAAAGAACAATTTTACTCGAAGTATGCCGATGATGAGGCACGAGCAAAGTTGCACAGGCTGAGCCAGTAAGGGGACATAAGGGAGTATGTCTAGAAATTCTCTTAACTGATGCTACAGATCTCAGATCTAGGCGAAAAAGATGCCTTATTTGCTTTCATGGATGGGTTGAAGCCGTGAGTGAAGCATGAGCTACAAAGGAGAGGAGTTCATGACTTGGCTAAAGCCATGACTACTGTCGAGGCCTTGATAGAGTTCAAGCCTCTAAACAAGTTCGAGTCTACCAAGCCCAAGGGTAAGGGCAGGGATGATAGGGACCGAAAGAAGCAATCCAAGGGGAAGGATCGTGACCGGGAGTCCAAGGATGGAGACCGAGACCGTTCAACCAAAGATGGTGAGAGAAAGCCACCAGTAGGCAAGTGGAAAGCAAAAGGGGATCGAGAGCCACTAGCATGCTACCTATGTGGAGGGAGCCACATAGCACGTAATTACCCACAAAAGGGCAAACTGGCTGCTGTAAACAAGGAGTCTGATGAGGAGCCAGAGTCAGGGGCAGCAAAGCTTAGGTCGTTGGTGCTTAATACTGTTCAGAGTAAGGGGAGCCATAAGCCAAAGGGCTTGATGTTTGCAGATCTAATGGTTGTGGGTCAGAAAGTGAGCACACTGGTGGACACAGGTGCCTCACATCTTTTTATTTCAGGTGATGGAGCCCAGAAGCTCAGACTAAAGGAGCAGAAAGGGACTGGTACCATCAAAATGGTGAACTCTAAGGAGGTTCCAGCCATTCGAGTAGCACGGGGAGTGGAGTTGCAGCTTGGAGACTGGAAAGGCAAGGAGACCATAGAGGTAATACCCCTTGATGACTATGAGTTTGTGATTGGGTTGGATTTCCTTGTTCGAATTAACGCCCTCTTTGTGCCTTTTACCAATTGTGTTTGCATCTTGGATGCACGGTGCCAATGCCTAGTGCCATTGGGGAGAGGGTCTGGAGTTGGGTCATGGGTGGTGTCAGCCATCCAGTTTGCCAAGGTGATAAGCAGATAAGAAGACACCTTCTTGGCAGCCCTGAAATATGATGAGCTAAGGGAGAAGGAGATCGAGTCACCCTTGGAGGTGCTAAAGGTGCTGAAGACCTTTAGTGATGTGATGCCCGTAAAGCTGCCTAGCAAGCTACCACCTAAGAAGGAGGTGGACCACAAGATCGAGCTGGTGTCCGAGGCCAAGCCATCAGCTAGAGCCCTTTACCGAATGTCTCCACCAGAGTTGGAGGAGTTAAGGAAGTAGCTCAAAGAGTTAGTTGATGCTGGCTTCATCAGGCCATCGAAGGTGCCCTATGATGCACCGGTTCTATTCCAACGCAAACATGATGGGTCATTGCGATTGTGCATAGACTACCGGGCTTTGAACAAGCTGACCATTAAGAACAAGTACCCCATCCCACTCATTGCGGACTTGTTCGATCAACTTGGGAGCGTAAGATGGTTCACCAAGCTGGATTTGAGGTCGGGCTACTGTCAAGTCAGGATCGCGGAGAGAGATGAGCCAAAGACAGCATGTGTCACTCGGTATGGTTTGTATGAGTTCTTGGTGATGCCTTTCGGACTCACGAATGCTCCAGCAACATTCTGCACCCTTATGAACAAGGTACTTCAGTCGTTCCTTGATCGATTTGTTATGGTTTATTTGGATGACATTATGATCTACAGCCAGACTTTGGGAGAGCATGTAGACCACTTGAGACAAGTGTTTGAGGTGTTACGGGCGCACAAGCTATTTGTCAAGTGGGAGAAGTGCTCATTCGCCTAGAAGGAGATCCCGTTCCTAGGCCACATAGTGGGAGGTGGTAGGATACGCATGGATGAAGGCAAGATACATGCCACCTTGGAGTGGCAACCGCTAGCCAAGGTCACTGAGTTGAGATCATTCCTTGGGCTGGTTAACTACTACAAGTGCTTCATCAAAGGTCACTCAGCAATAGCCACGCCATTGACTGACTTGCTCAAGCATGGGAGTGGAACGCAGGGTGCCAGGAAGCCTTTGATAGGTTGAAGTGGGCTGTGACCGAGGAGCCAGTCTTGGCCTTACCAAACCATGCCAAGCCGTATGAGGTACATACGGATGCATCAAACTTTGCCATAGGGGTGTGTTGATGCAAGAGGGATGTCCAATCACGTTCGAGAGCAGGAAGCTAAATGAGATTGAACGCAAGTACACGATCCAAGAGAAGGAGATGACTACAGTGGTACACTGCTTGCGCATTTAACACCATTACCTGTTGGGGTCGAGGTTTGTAGTGAGGACGAACAATGTGGCTGTCCCCCAAGCAGGCGAGATGGCAAGATTTTCTTGTAGAATTTGATTTTCAGATGGAGTACAAGCCAGGACGGGTGAACCTAGTGGTAGACACCTTGAGCAGAAAGGCTAAACTTGCTGCCATTAGCCAACCAGAGGGGTTATTGGTGCCACACATCAATGAGGGACTTGCGCATGATCCTACAGCCAAGGCTTTGATGGAGTACGCCCAGCAAGGTAAGACTAGGCGATTTTGGTTACTGGATGGGTTGTTGTACACCAGGGGCAGTAGACTGTTTGTGCCGTAGCACAGGAAGCTCCGCAAGGAAGTTTTGCAAGAATGCCATGATTCAAGGTGTGCTGGACACCCCGGAGTGAGCTGCACCCTGACACTGATCGAGGACCAGTACTACTGGTCGTACATGAGGGACGATGTGGAGGCCTATGTGAAGACTTCTCTTGTGTGCTAATAGGACAAGGTGGAGCTCAAGAAACCAGGGGGTCTCTTAGAGCCATAGATAGTGCCAAAGCGACCATGGGAGAGTGTTTCTCTGGGCTTTATAGTCAGTCTACCCAAAGCAGAAGGGTTTGGAAGCATCATGGTAGTGGTGGACAGGTTTTCCAAGTATGGAATCTTCATTCCAGCAACCAGGGAGTGCCCAACCAAAGAGACAGCTCGATTGTTCTTGAAGAACATGGTTAAGTACCGGGGAGTGCCGAGGACCATTGTTAGTGATCACGACGAGCGTTTCACGGGTAGGTTCTGGACTGAGTTGTTCAAGCTATTGGCGTCAGACTTGAACTTTTCCACCAGCATGCATCCACAGACCGATGGGCAGACAGAGCGAGTAAATGGACTATTGGAGATCTACCTCAGGCACTATGTGAGTGCCACACAAAGGAACTGGCCAAAGCTGCTAGATATTGTGTAGTTTTCCTACAACTTGCAAAGGAGCGAGGTAACAAACTAGAAACCATTTGAGGTTGTGACAGGGCAACAACCACTAACACCCAGTTCGATTGCTGTAGGTTATACAGGGCCGAATCTAGCAGCATACAAGTTTGCCAAGGCATGGCAGGAGCAAACTGACTTGGCCAGAGTTTGTCTACAGAAGGCGGCCAAGAGGTCGAAGAAGTGGGCAGACCAGAATAGGCGGGACGTGCAGTTCCGGGTTGGAGACTTGGTGTTGGTGAAGCTACATCCCATCGTGCACCATAGGGGGCTGCACAAAGGCCTAGTCTAGAGGTATAAGGGACCTTTTCGAGTAGCCAAGAGGGTAGGCAAGGTTGCCTACAAGCTGGATATGCCACCCAAGTCGAGGTTACACCCGATGTTCCATGTGAGCATGCTCAAGCTGATGAGGGAGATCTAAGACGGGTAGAGTCAAAGTGTGCACCATTGGGAGCAAAGGCCTCATATGAAAAAAAGGTCCATAGCATCATAGCTGATCGAGAGGTGAGACGAAAGAATTATCAGCCAAGACAAGAGTACTTGGTACGCTAGAAGGGACTTCCAGACAGTGAGGTGAGCTAGGAACCAGTAGATGACTTATGGCAGTTTGGGGACCAAATAAGGTAGTACCATGCAGAAGATGCAACAAGGGTGTTGCGCAATCAGGTAGGGGAGAATGTCACACCCTAGGCGGGCACGCCAGGCACATCAGGCGCACCAGCAGATGAGCCAGAGGTTAAGGCCCGTAGACCAGGCGTGTTGGCGGGTATCTATGCGCAAAGCCTAGCAAACGAGTTCAGAATGCCTGTCCAACTTGTAGGCTAGCCCGTGAGGCCAAGGCCTAGCATACAAGTTACTCGCACCACATCCAGAAGGGCCCAGGTGCCAGACACACAAGGGAAGCTTCTGGAAGTAGGCAAGATCAGTTGGAGCATTCTGGCAGATTTGGTTGACCCTGAAAATCAAGAGTTAGCATCCTAATTGATTGTAATCTGTATAATCCCATGATTTTAGCCTTTATTCTAGGGATATGCCATTAAGTTGTAGCTGGAGCCTCAATTATAAATAAAGGGCTGCTCCACCCTCATTTGTACACCATCAAACACTTATGTTTCAGTGAATACAAGAGCATTTCCAGAATTCTGTCTTCTTATACTGTTTCTCTTTAACTTGCGTAATCAGCCCTTCCCATTGTTCTAGTGCCCACACGCTTGTGTTTTAGGCTAACTTAGGCATAAAGAAAGAGATTCCAAGCCTAAGGTCGCACGGTTTCTGAGTTTAAGGTCGGAGCCCGTGACACCCGCATGCTCGTTTCGTGGGTTGGCTTAGGCATACGGAGTTCATTCCATGTCTAAGTCCTAGCTGGACTGAGGGTTGTGGCAATAGAACTGACAGCAGGATCGGCAGCATGCAGAGGGGGATCGGGCTGATCCCCGGCTTACGCATTATGCCTCTTCGACCGGCTGAGTGCCTGCACTCATTTCGTGGGTTGACTTAGACATACGGAGTTCATCCCCAGTCTAAGCATACAGAGTTCATTCCCAGCCTAAGATCAGACCAGACCAAGGGTTGTGGTAGTAGGATCAACAGCATGCAGGGGGGACCGGATCGATCCCCGGCTTGCGCATTCTGCCTCTCCGACTGGTTGAGTGCCCACACACCCGTTTCGTGGGTTGGCTTAGGCATACGGAGCTTATTCCATGTCTAAGCCCCAGTCGGACCGGGGGTTGTGGCAGCGGGATCGACAGCACACAAAGGGAGATCGGGCCGATCCCTGGCTTGTGCATTATGCCACTCCGGCTGGCTCAGCGCCCAAACGCTTGTTTCGTGGGTTGATTTAGGCATACAAAGTTCATTCCTAGTCTAACATCGAACCAGACCGAGTGTTACGATAGCAGGATCGACAGCATGCAGGGGGACTGGGTCGATCCCTGGCTTACGCATTCTGCCTCTCCGATCGGCTGAGTGCCCGCACGTTCGTTTCATGAGTTGGGTTAGGCATACGGAGTTCATTCCATGTCTAAGCCCCAGACGGATCGAGGGTTATGGCAGCAGGACCGACAGTGGGATCGACAGCACGTAGAGGGGGATCAAGCTGATCCCCAGCTTACGCATTATGCCTCTCTGGCCGGTTGAGTGCCCGTACTCTCATTTCGTGGGTTGACTTAGGCATATGGAGTTCATCCCCAATCTAAGCATACAAAGTTCATTCCCAGTCTAAGATCGAACCGGACCGAGGGTTGCGGTAGTAGGATCGGTAGCACGCGGGGGGGACCGGACTGGTCCCCGACTTACGCATTCTACCTCTCTGGTCAGCTGAGTGCCCGCACACTCATTTCGTGGGTTGGCTTAGGCATACAGAGTTCATTCTATGTCTAAGCCCCAGTCGAACCGAGGGTTGTGGCAGCAGGACCGGTAGCGGGATCAACAGCACGTAGAGGGGGTCCGTACGCTCGTTTTGTGAGTTGACTTAGGCATACGGAGTTTATCCCTAGTCTAAGCATATGGAGTTCATTCCCAGTCTATGATCGTACCGGACCAAAGTTTGCAGCAGCATGTAGAAGGGGACTGAGCCGATCCCCGACTTGCGCATTCTACCTCTCTGGCAGACTGGGCGCCCGCACACTCGTTTCGTGGGTTGGCTTAGGCATACGGAGTTCATTCCACGTCTAAGCATACAAAGTTCATTCCCAGTGTAAGAGTTTGAGCCACAGTGCACATGCTGGGCCGGAGCATGTGCTGGTGCTGCATTTTTTTTGCCCGAGGCACCTTTGTCGGAGCATCGTCGGAGCATCGTCAGAAAGCCTAACCGACGGCATTGGGGGTTCCGGTGATTGGGGGGGCCTGGGGGTGTGCGGACATGATGTGTGATGGGTGCTGGTACTTGGCCCTTTTATTGGCCCCCTATCCCTCATCAAAACCTTGAGAACTCACACCCCCTTAAAGAGCATTTAAGATTTTATAGGTTTGCTGCCAGTAGCCATTAAAGTGTCTGAAATGGGGACACTTTTTTCAAAGGGTCACAAAATCTTCTCCACTTTGAGTTTTTAGCTAAACTTTTTGTGCATGCCAACAAAAATACAAGGATCACCTCTACCAAATTTGGGGACAAAACTCTTTCAAAAAAAATTTAAAAAAATCATGAATCGTAAAAAGTTTAAAAAATCGTGAAAAATAGAAAACGGGTCATGTTGCCACGAAACTTCACATGAAGGCTTGGGGGACCATTGCATGAATTTACAAGCCATAAAAACGGCATTGGCATGGTAGAAATATGAAGATGTGCTTGAACCCACCTACCACCCGTTCGGTCCCCGGCTTGTGCTTCCTGCCTCTTTGGTCGGCTGAGCGTCCGCACGCTCGTTTCATAGGTTGACTTAGGCATACGAAGTTCATCCCCAGTCTAAGCATATGAAGTTCATTCCCAGTCTAAGATCGGACCGGATCGAGGGTTGCGACAGCAGGATCGATAGCACGTAGGGGGGACTGGACCGTTCCCCAGCTTGCGCATTCTGCATCTCCAGTCGGCTGAGCGCCCGCATGCCCGTTTCATGGGTTGGCTTAGGCATAGGGAGTTCATTCCATTTCTAGGCCCCAAACGGATCGAGGGTTGTGGCAGCGGGATCGATAGCACGCAGAGTGGGATCGGGCCGATCCCCAGCTTGCACATTATGCCTCTTCGATCAGCTCAGCACTTGAATGCTTGTTTTGTGGGTTCACTTAGGCATACGGAGTTCATTCCCAGTCTAAGATCAGATCGGACTGAGGGTTGCACCAGCAGGATCGACAGCACACATGGGAGCACCAGGCCGATCCCCAGCTTACGCATTCTGCCTCTCCGGCTAGGTAAGCGCCCGTACGCTCATTTCATTGGTTGGCTTAGGCATACGGAGTTTATTCCATGTCTAAGCATACGGAGTTCATTCCTAGTCTAAGCCTCAGCCAGATCGAGGCGTACGACAGCAGGATCAGCATTACGCAGAGGGGGATCGGGCTGATCCCCAGCTTGCTCATTATGTCTAAGCATACGGAGTTCACTCCCAGTCTAAGATCAGACTGGATCGAGGGTTACGGCAGAGGGGACTAGGCCAATCCCTGGCTTACGCATTCTACCTCTTCGGTCTGCTGAGTGCCCGCACGCCCGTTTCATAGGTTGGCTTAGGCATAGGGAGTTCATTCCATGTCTAAGCCCCAGCCGAACAGAGGGTTGCTGCAGCGGGACCAGTAGCACGCAGAAGGGGACCGGGCCGATCCCCGGCTTGCGCATTATGCCTCTTCGACTGGCTCAGCGCCCGCACGTTCATTTCGTGGGTTGACTTATGCATACAGAGTTCATTCCTAGCCTAAGAACAGACCAGACCGAGGGTTGCATAGCAGGATCGACAGCACATAGGGGGGACCGGGTCAATCCTCGGCTTGTGCATTCTGCCTCTCCGGCTGGCTAAGCACCCGCACACTCGTTTCGTGGGTTGGCTTAGGCATACAGAGTTTAATCCATGTCTAAGCATACAGAGTTCATTCCCAGTCTAAGATTTTGATGCACATGCTGGGCTCAGACATGTGTTGGTGCCGTATTTTTTTCACCCGGGGCACCATCGTCGGAGCATCGTTAGAGAGCCTAATCGGCAGCATAGGGGGTTCCGACCATTGGGGTGGCCGAGGGGGTGTGTGCACATGATGTACGATGGGTGCTGGTACTTGGCCCTTATATTGGCCCCCTATCCCTCACCAAACCTCAAGAACTCACACCCCCTTAAAGAGCATTTGAGATTTTATAGGTTTGCTGCCAGTAGCCATTAAAGTGTCTGAAATGGGGACACTTTTTTCAAAGGGTCACAAAATCTTCTGCACTTCGAGTTTTTAGCTAAAGTTTTTTATGCATGCCAACAAAAATACAAGGATCACCTCTACCAAATTTGGGGACAAAACTCTTTCGAAAAAAATTTTAAAAAATCCCGAACCGCAAAAAGTTTTTAAAATCATGAAAAATAGAAAATGGGTCGTCTTGGCACGAAACTTCCAAGGAAGGCTTAGGGGACCATTGTATGAATTTACAAGCCACAAAAATGGCATTGGCATGGTAGAAATATGAAGATGTGCTTGAACCCACCTACCACCCGTTCGATCCCTAGCTTGCGCATCATGCCTCTCTGGTCAGCTGAGTGCCCGTACGCTCGTTTCGTTGGTTGACTTAGGCATACGGAGTTCATCCCCAGTCTAAGCATACGGAGTTCATTCCCCGTCTAAGATCAGACCGGACCGAGGGTTGCGGCAGTAGGATCGACAGCACGTAGGGGGACCGGGTCGATCCCCGGTTTACGCATTCTGCCTCTCCGGTCGACTGAGCGCTCGCATGCCCGTTTCGTGGGTTCGCTTAGCCATAGGGAGTTCATTCCATGTCTAAGCCCTAGCCGGACCGAGGGTTGTGGCAGCGGGACCGGCAGCACGCAGAGGGGGACGGGGTCGATCCCCGGATTGCGCATTATGCCTCTTCGGCCGGCTGAGCACCCCCACGCCCGTTTCGTGGGTTGGCTTAGGCATAGGGAGTTCATTCTATGTCTAAGCCCCAGCCGAACCAATGGTTGTGGCAGTGGGACCGGCAGCACGCAGAGGGGGACTGAACCGATCCCCGGCTTGCACATTCTGCCTCTCCGATCGGCTGAGCGCCCGCAAGCTCGTTTCATGGGTTGGCTTAGGCATACAGAGTTCATTCCATGTCTAAGCATACAGAGTTCATTCCCAGTCTAAGATTTTGAGCCACGGTGCACATACTGGGCTCAGGCATGTGCTGGTGCCGTATTTTTTTCGCCCGGGGCACCATTGTCGGAGCATTACCGAAGAGCCTAACTGGCGGTATTGGGGGTTCCGACGATTGTAAGGGCCGGGGGGTGTGCGTACATGATGAGCGATGGGTGTGGGTACTTGGCCCTTATATTGGCCCCCTATCGCTCATCAAACCTCCAAAACTCACACCTCCTTAAAGAGCATTTCAGATTTTATAGGTTTGCTGCCAGTAGCCATTAAAGTGTCTAAAATGGGGACACTTTTTTCAAGCGATCACAAAATCTTCTCCACCTCGAGTTTTTAACTGAATTGTTTTGTGCATGCCAACAAAAATACAAGGATCACCTCTACCAAATTTGGGGACAAACCTCTTTCCAAAAAAATTTTAAAATATCTCGAACCGTAAAAAGTTTCAAAATTTGTGAAAAATAGAAAACGGGTCGCCTTGCCACGAAACTTCACATGAAGGCTTAGGGGAACATTGTATGAATTTACAAGCCATAAAAATAGCATTGGCATGTTAGAAATATGAAGATGTGCTTCAACCCACCAACCACCCGTTCGATCCCCGGCTTGCGCATCCTACCTCTCTGGTCGGCTAAGTGCCCGCACGCTCGTTTCGTGGGTTGACTTAGGCATACGGAGTTCATCCCTAGTCTAAGCATACGGAGTTCATTCCCAGTCTAAGATCGGATCAGACCGAGGGTTACTACAGCAGGATCGGCAGCATGCAGTGGGGACCAGGCTGATCCCTGGCTTATGCATTCTGCCTCTCCGGTCGGTAGAGTGCTCGTACGCTCGTTTCATGGGTTGGCTTAGGCATACAGTGTTCATTCCATGTCTAAGCATACGGAGTTCATTCCCAGTCTAAGATCAGACCGGACCGAGGGTTGCGGCAGTAGGACCAACAGCAGGATCTGCATCACGCAGGGGGGACCGGGTCGATCCTCAGCTTGTGCATTCTGTCTCTCCGACCGGCCTCTTCGGCCGGTTGAGCGACCGTACGCTAGTTTCGTGGGTTGACTGAGGCATAGGGAGTTCATCCCCAGTCTAAGCATACGAAGTTCATTCCCAATCTAAGATCGAACTGGACCGAGGATTACGCAGTAGGATCGACAGCATGCAGGGGGGATCAGGCCGATCTCTGGCTTGCTCATTCTGCCTCTCTGGCCGGCTGAGCACCCGCACGCCCATTTCTTGGGTTGGCTTAGGCATAAGGAGTTCATTTGATGCCTAGGCCCCAACCGGACCGAGGGTAGTGGTAGCGGGACCGGCAGCACGTAGAGGGGGATCGGGCTGATCCCCAACTTACGTATTTCTGCCTCTCCAGTCGGCTAAGCGCCAGTACACTCATTTCGTGGGTTGGCTTAGGCATACAGAGTTCATTCCATGTCTACGTCCCAACCGGACCGAGGGTTATGGTAACAGGTAGGAAGCACGCAGAGGGGGATTGGGTCGATCCCCGACTTACGCATTATGCCTCTCCGACCGACTCAATGACCAAACGCTCATTTCGTGGGTTGACTTAGGCATACGAAGTTCATTCCTAGTCTAAGCACGCGAAGTTCATTCCCAGTCTAAGATAGGATCGGACCGAGGGTTGCGGCAGCAGGATCGGTAGCATGCAGGGGGGACCAGGCCGATCCTCAGATTGCGCATTTTGCCTCTCCGGTCGGTTGAGCACCCGTACACCTGTTTCATGGGTTGGCTTAGGCATAGGGAGTTTAGTCCATGTCTAAGCCCCAGCTGGACTGAGGGTTGTGGCAGCGAGACTAGTAGCACGTAGAGGGGGACCGGGTCGATCCCTGGCTTGCGCATTATGCCTCTTCGACTGGCTCAGTGCCCGCACACTCGTTTCATGGGTTGACTTATGTATATGGAGTTCATTCCTAGTCTAAGATCGGACCAGACTGAAGGTTGCGATAGCAGGATCGACAACACGCAGGGGGGGACCGGGCTGATCCCCGGCTTGTGCATTCTGCCTCTCCGGCTGGCTGAGCACCCGCACGCTCATTTCATGGGTTGGCTTAGGCATACGGAATTCAATCCATGTCTAAGCATACATAATTCATTCCCAATCTAAGATTTTGAGCTACAGTGCACATGCTGGGCTTGGGCATGTGCTGGTGCCACATTTTTTTTGCCCAGGGCACCATCGCCGGAGCATCGTCAGAGAGCCTAACCGGTGGCATTGGGGGTTCCGGCCATTGGGGTGGCAGGGGGTGTGCGCACATGATGTGCGATGGGTGCTGTTACTTGGCCCTTATATTGGCCCCCTATCCCTCACCAAACCTCAAGAACTCACACCCCCTTAAAGAGCATTTGAGATTTTATAGGTTTGCTGCCTGTAGCCATTAAAGTGTCTGAAATGGGGACACTTTTTTCAAAGGGTCACAAAATCTTCTCCACTTTGAGTTTTTAGCTGAAGTTTTTTATGCATGCCAACAAAAATTCAAGGATCACCTCTACCAAATTTGGGGACAAAACTCTTTCTAAAAGAATTTTAAAAAATCCTGAACCGCAAAAAGTTTCCAAAATCATGAAAAATAGAAAACGGGTCGTCTTGGCACGAAACTTCACATGAAGGCTTAGCGGACCATTGTATGAATTTACAAGCCACAAAAATGGCATTGGCATGGAAGAAATATGAAGATGTGCTTGAACCCACCTACCGCTCGTTCGATCCCCGGCTTGCGCATCCTGCCTCTCTGGTCGACTGACCGCCCGTACGCTCGTTTCATGGGTTGACTTAGGCATCCCCAGTCTAAGCATATGGAGTTCATCCCTAGTCTAAGCATACAGAGTTCATTCCCAGTCTAAGATCAGACTGGATCGAAGGTTACGGTAGCAGGACCAGTAGCAGGATCGGCAGCACGCAGTGAGGGATCGGGCCGATCCCCGGCTTGCTCATTCTGCCTCTCCGGTCGACTGAGCACCCACACGCTCATTTTATGGGTTGGCTAAGGCATATGGAGTTCATTCCATGTCTAAGCCCCGATTGGACTGAGGGTTGTGCTAGTAGGACCAGCAGCGGGATCAACAGCACGCAAAGGGGGACCAGGCTAATCCCCGGCTTGTCCATTATGCCTCTTCGATCGGTTGAGCCCCCGCACGCTCGTTTCATGGGTTGACTTAGGCAAACAGAGTTCATCCCCAGTCTAAGCATATGGACTTCATTCCCAGTCTAAGATCAGATCGGACTGAGGGTTATGGCAGCAGGATCGGCAACACGCAGGGAGGACGAGCTGATCCCCAGCTTACGCATTCTGCCTCTCCAGCCAGTTGAGCGCCCGCATGCCTGTTTCACGAGTTGGCTTAGGCATAGGGAGTTCATTCCATGTCTAAGCCCTAGCCGGAATGAGGGTTATGGCAGTGGGATCGGTAGCACGCAGAAGGGGACCAGGTCGACCCTTGGCTTGCACATTATGCCTCTCCGACTGGCTCAGCGCCCGAACGCTCGTTTCATGCATTGACTGAGGCATACAGAGTTCATTCCCAGTCTAAAATTGGATTGGACTGAGGGTTGCGACAGCAGGATCAACAGCTTTCAAGGGGGGACCGGGCTGGTCCCCACATTACGCATTCTACCTCTCCAGTCGACTGCGCGCCCGCACGCTCATTTCGTGAGTTGGCTTAGGCATACGGAGTTCATTCCATGTCTAAGCATACGAAGTTCATTCCCAGTCTAAGATCGGATCGGACCGAGGGTTACTACAACAGGACCAGCAGTAGGATCGGTAGCACGCAGGGGGGACCGAGTCTATCCCCAGCTTGTGCATTCTGCCTCTCTGGTCAGATGAGTGCCCGCATGCCCGTTTCATGGGTTGGCTTAGGCGTAGCGAGTTCATTCCATGTCTAAGCCCCAACCGGACTGAGGGTTGTGGAAGTGGGACCGACAGCACGCTGAGGGGGACCGGGTCGATCCCTGGCTTGCGCATTATGCCTCTCCGACTGGCTCAGCGCCCGAATGCTCATTTAGTGGGTTGACTTAGGCATACGGAGTACATTCCCAGTCTAAGATCAGACCGAATCGAGGGTTGCGATAGCAGGATCGATAGCACGCAGAGAGGACCGAGTCGATCCTCGATTTGCTCATTCTGCCTTTTCGGCCAATTTAGCACCCGCACACTAGTTTCATATGTTGGCTTAGGCATACGGAGTTCATTCCCAGTCTAAGATCAGACCAAACCAAGGGTTACGGTAGTAGGACCAGCAACAGGATCGACAACACGTAGAGGGGATCGGGTAGATCCCCGACATGCAAATTCTGCCTCTCTGGCTGACTGAGCACCCACACGCTCGTTTCGTGGGTTGGCTTAGGTATACGGAGTTCATTCCATGTCTAAACCCCAGCCAGACCGAGGGTTGTGACAGCAGGACCGACAGCGGGATCGACAGCACGGAGAAGAGGATCAGGCTAATCCTCGGCTTACGGATTATGCCTCTCCGGCCGGCCTCTCCAACCTCTTGGGCGCCTACGTGCTCGTTTCGTAGGTTGAGTTAGGCATACAGAGTTCATCCCTAGTCTAAGCATACGGAGTTCATCCCTAGTCTAAGCATACGGAGTTCATCCCTAGTCTAAGATCGAACTGGATCGAAGGTTACGGTAGCAGGATCCTCAACACGCAGAGGGGACCGGGTCGATCCCCGGCTTACGCATTCTGCCTCTCTGGTCGGGTGAGTGCCCACACACCCGTTTCGTGGGTTGGATTAGGCATAAGGAGCTCATTCCATGTCTAAGCCCCAGTCGGACCGAAGGTTGTGGCAGCGAGATCGGCAGCACACAGAGGGGGACTAGGTCGATCCCCGGTTTGCTCATTTCGTGGGTTGACTTAGGCATACGGAGTTCATTTCATGTCTAAGCATACGAAGTTCATTCCCAGTCTAAGATCGGATCGGATCGAGGGTTACGATAGTAGGACCAGCAATAGGATCGACAGCATGCAGGGGGGATCAGGTCGATCCCCGGCATGCACATTCTGCCTCTGCGGCTGACTGAGCACCCGCATGCTCGTTTCGTGGGTTGGTTTAGGCATACGAGTTCATTCCATGTCTAATCCCCAGCCGGACCGAGGGTTGTGGCAGCAGGACCGACAACGGGAATGGCAGCACGCAGAAAGGGATCGAGCTAATCCCTGGCTTACACATTATGCCTCTCTAGCCGGCCTTTCTAACCTCCTGAGCGCCTGCATGCTCGTTTCGTGGGTTGAGTTAGGCATACGGAGTTCATCCCCAGTCTAAGCATACGGAGTTCATCCCCAATCTAAGATCAAACTAGATCGAGGGTTGCTGTAGCAGGATCGTCAATGCGCAGAGGGGACCGGGTTGATCCCCAGCTTACACATTCTGCCTCTTTGGCTGACTGAGTGCCCGCACGCCCGTTTTATGGGTTTGCTTAGGCATAGGGAGTTCATTCCATGTCTAAGCCCCAGTCGGACCGAGTGTTGTGGTAGTGGGACTGACAGAACGTAGAGGGGGACCGGGCCGATCCTCGGCTTGCGCATTATGTCTCTCCGACCAGTTCAACGCTCGAACACTCGTTTCGTGGGTTGACTTAGGCATACAGAGTTCATTCCCAGTCTAAGATCGGACCGGACCGAGGGTTGCGGTAACAGGATCGACAGCACGTAGGGGGGACCGGGCCGGTCCCCGGTTACACATTCTGCCTCTTCGGCTGGCTGAGCACCCACACACTCGTTTCATGGGTTGGCTTAGGCATACGGAGTTCATTCCATGTCCAAGCATATAGAGTTCATTCCCAGTCTAAGATCGAACCTGATCGAGGGTTGCGACAGTAGGATCGATAACACACAGGGGGGATCGGGCCGATCCCCGGCTTGCGCATTTTGCCTCTCCGATCGGCTGAGCGCCCGCACACCCGTTTCATGGGTTGGCTTAGGCATAGGAGTTCATTCCATGTCTAAGCCCCATTCGGACAGAGGGTTGTCGCAGCGGGGCCGGTAGCAAACAGAAGGGGACCAAGTCGATCCCCGACTTGCTCATTTTGTGTGTTGGCTTAGGCATACGGAGTTAATTCCATGTCTAAGCATACGGAGTTCATTCCCAGTCTAAGAGTTTGAGCCACGGTGCATATGCTGGGCTCGAGCATGTGCTGGTGCTACATTTTTTTTGCCCGGGGCACCACCACAGGAGAATCACCGGAGCATCGCCGGAGAGCCTAACCGACGGCATTACGGGTTCCGACGATTGGGGGGTCGGGGGGTGTGTGCACATGATGTGCAATGGTTTCTATTACTTGGCCCTTATATTGGCCCCCTATCCCTCATCAAACCTCAAGAACTCACACCCCCTTAAAGAGCATTTGAGATTTTATAGGTTTGCTGCCAGTAGCCATTAAAGTGTCTGAAATGGGGACACTTTTTTCAAATGGTCACAAAATCTTCTCCACTTCGAGTTTTTAGCTAAATGTTTTTGTGCATGCCAAAAAAATAAAAGGATCACCTCTACCAAATTTGGGGATGAAACTCTTTCTAAAAAAATTTTAAAAAATCCCGAGCCATAAAAAGTTTTACAAATCGTGCAAAATAGAAAACGGGTCGTCTTGTCACGAAACTTCACATGAAGGCATAGGGGACCATTGTATGAATTTACAAGCCATAAAAATGGCTTTGGCACTTTAGAAATTTGAAGATGTGCTTGAACCCACCTACCACCCATTCGATCCCCGGCTTGTGCATCCTGCCTTTCTGGTCGACCGAGCGTCTGCACGCTCGTTTCGTGGGTTGACTTAGGCATACGGAGTTCATCCCCAGTCTAAGCATATGGTGTTCATTCCCAGTCTAAGATCGGACCGGACCGAGGGTTGCGATAGTAGGATCGATAGCACGCAGGGGGGACCGGGCCGATCCCTAGCATGTGCATTCTGCCTCTTCGGCCGGTTGAGCGCCCGCATGCCCATTTCGTGGGTTGGCTTAGGCATAGGGAGTTTATTCCATGTCTAAGCCCCAACGGGATCGAGGGTTGTGGTAACGGGACTGGCAGTACGTAGAGGGGGACCAGGCCGATCCCCGGTTTGCACATTCTACCTCTCCGGCCGGCTGAGCGCCTGCACGCTCATTTCGTGGGTTGGCTTAAGCATACGGAGTTCATTCCATGTCTAAGCATACGGAGTTCATACCCAGTCTAAGAGTTTGAGCCACGGTGCACATGCTGGGCTCGAGCATGTGCTGGTGCTGCATTTGTTTCGCCTGGGGCACTATTGTCGGAGCATCGTCGGAGAGCCTAACCGGCGGCATTGGGGGTTCCGGCGATTGGGGGGCCGGGGGGTGTTCGCACATGATATGCGATGGGTGGTGGTACTTCACCCTTATATTGGCCCCTTATCCCTCATTAAACCTCAAGAACTCACACCCCCTTAAAGAGCATTTGAGATTTATAGGTTTGCTGCCAATAGCCATTAAACTGTCTGAAATTGGGACACTTTTTTCAAACGGTCACAAAATCTTCTATACTTCAAGTTTTTAGCTGAATTTTTTTATGCAAGCCAAAAAAAATACAAGGATCACCTCTACCAAATTTGGGGACAAAACTCTTTCTAAAAACATTTTAAAAAATCCCAAACCGTAAAAAGTTTCAAAAATCATGAAAAATAGTAAACGGGTCGTCTCGCCACGAAACTTCACATGAAGGCGTAGGGGACCATTGTATGAATTACAAGCCATAAAAATGGCATTGGCAGGGCAAAAATATGAAGATGTGTTTGAACCCACTTACCACCCGTTCGATCCCCAGCTTACGCATCCTGCCTCTCTGGTCGGCTGAGTGTTCGCACGCTCGTTTCGTGGGTTGACTTAGGCATACGGAGTTAATCCCCGGTCTAAGCATACGGAGTTCATTCCCAGTCTAAGATTAGACCAAACCGAGGGTTGCGACAGCAAGATCGGCAGCACACAGGGGGGACTGGGCTAATCCCCGGCTTGCGTATTCTGTTTCTCCAGTTGGCTGAGCGCCAGCACGCCCGTTTTGTGGGTTGGCTTAGGCATAGGGATTTCATTCCATGTCTAAACCCCAGCCAGATCGAGGGTTGTGGCAGCAGGACCGACAGCACGTAGAGGGGGATAGGCCGATCCCCAACTTGCGCATTCTGGCTCTCCGGCCGGCTGAGCGCCCGTACGCTTGTTTCGTGGGTTGGCTTAGGCATATGGAGTTCATTCCATGTCTAAGCATATGGAGTTCATTCCCAGTCTAAGATTTTAAGCCACGGTGCACATGCTAGGCTCTGGCATGTGCTGGTGCAGCATTTTTTTACCCGGGGCATCATCGTCGGAGCATCGCCGGAGAGCCTAATCGACGGCATTGGGGGTTCTAATGATTGGGGGGCTGGGGGGTGTGCGCACATGATGTGCGATGGGTGCTGCTACTTAGCCCTTATATTGGCCCCCTATCCCTCATCAAACCTCGAGAACTCACACCCCTTTAAAGAGCATTTGAGATTTTATAGGTTTGCTGCCAGTAGCCATTAAAGTGCCTGAAATGGGGACACTTTTTTCAAACGGTCACAAAATCTTCTCCACTACGAGTTTTTTGTTGAATTTTTTTGTGCATGCCAACAAAAATACAAGGATCACCTCTACCAAATTTGGGGACAAAACTCTTTCTAAAAACATTTTAAAAAATCCTAAACCACAAAAAGTTTCAAAAATCGTGAAAAATACTAAACGGGTCATCTTGCCACAAAACTTCACATGAAGGCGTAGTGGACCATTGTATGAATTTACAAGCCATAAAAATGGTATTGGCATGGCAGAATATGAAGATGTGCTTGAACCCACCTACCACCCGTTCGATCCCCGGCTTGCGCATCCTGCCTCTCTGGTAGGCTGAGCGTCCGCACGCTCATTTCGTGGGTTGACTTAGGCATACGGAGTTCATCCCCAGTCTAAGCATACGGAGTTCATTCCCAGTCTAAGATTAGACCAGACCGAGGGTTGTGGCAACAAGATCGACAGCACGTAGGGGGGATCGGGTCGATCCCCGACTTACGCATTCTGCCTCTCCGACCGACTGATCGCCCGCACGCTCGTTTCGTGGGTTGGCTTAGGCATACGGAGTTTATTCCATGTCTAAGCATACAGAGTTCATTCCCAGTCTAAGATCGGACCAGATCGAAGGTTGCGATAGCAGGACCAGTAGCAGGATTGGCAGCACACAGGGGGGATCGGGCTGATCCTCGGTTCGCGCATTCTGCCTCTCCAGCCGGCTGAGCACCCGCACGCTCGTTTTATGGGGTTGGCTTAGGCATACGGTGTTCATTCCATGTCTAAGCATACAGAGTTCATTCCCAGTCTAAGATCAGACCAGACCAAGGGTTGCGATAGCAGGACCAGCACCAGGATTGGCAGCACGCAGGGGGGATCGGGCCGATCCCCGATTTGCACATTCTGCCTCTCCAGCCGGCTGAGCGCCTGCATGCTCGTTTCATGGGTTGGCTTAGGCATACGATGTTCATTCCATGTCTAAAGCCCAAACGGACCGAGGGTTATGGTAGCAGGACTGGCAACAGGATTGACAACACGCAGAGGGGGTCCGAGTTCATCCTCGACTTGCACATTATGCCTCTCTGGTCGGCTGAGCACCCGTACGCTCGTTTCATGGGTTGACCCAGGCATACGGAGTTCATCCCCAGTCTAAGCATACGGAGTTCATTCCCAGTCTAAGATCAGATCAGACCGAAGGTTGCGGCAGCAGGATCGATAGCACGCAGGGGGGATCGAGCGGATCCGCTGCTTGTGCATTCTACCTCTCCGGTCGACTGAGCACCCGCACGCCCATTTTATGGGTTGGCATAGGCATAGGGAGTTCATTCCATGTCTAAGCCCTAGCCAGACCGAGGGTTGTGGCAGCGGGACAGACAACACGCAGAGAGGGACCGAGCTGATCCTTGACTTACGCATTACGCCTCTTCGACCGATTCAGTGCCCGAACGCTTGTTTCATGGGTTGACTTAGGCATACGGAGTTCTTTCCCAGTCTAAGATCAGATTAGATCAAGGGTTGCAGCAGTAGGATCGATAGCATGCAGGGGGGATCGAACCGGTCCCTGGCTTGCGTATTCTGCCTCTCCAGCCGGCTGAGCGCCTGCACGCTCATTTCGTGGGTTGGCTTAGGCATACGGAGTTCATTCCATGTCTAAGCATATGGAGTTCATTCCAGTCTAAGATCGGACCATATTGAGGGTTGCGGTAGTAGGACCAGCAGTAGGATTAGCAACACGTAGGGGGATCGAGTCGATCCTCGGCATGTGCATTCTGCCTCTTCGATCGGCCTCTCCGACCGGCTGAGTGCCCGCACGCTTGTTTTGTGGGTTGACTTAGGCATACAGAGTTCATCCCTAGTCTAAGCATATGGAATTCATTCCCAGTCTAAGATCTAACCGGATCGAGGGTTGCAGCGACAGGATCGACAGCACGCAGGGGGCTCGGGCCGATCCCTGGCTTACATATTTTGCCTCTTCGGTCGGGTGAGCGCCCGCATGCCCTTTTCATGGGTAGGCTTAGGCATAGGGAGTTCATTCCTTGTGTAAACCCCAGCTAGACTGAGGGTTGTGGCAGCGGGACCAACAGCACGCAGAGGGGGACCAAACCGATCCCTGACTTGCGCATTCTGCCTCTCTGGTCGGCTGAGCGCCCGCACGCTCGTTTCATGGGTTGGCTTAGGCATATTGAGTTCATTCCATGTCTAAGCATACAGAGTTCATTCCCAGTCTAAGAGTTTGAGCCACGGTGCACATGCTGGGCTCGGGCATGTGCTGGTGCTGCCTTTTTTTCGCTCGAGGCACTATCATTAGAGCATTGTCGGAGCATCGTCGGAGAGCCTAACCGACGGCATTGGGGGTTCCAGCGATTGGGGGGGCCGTGGGGGTGTGCGCACATGATGTACGATGGGTGCTGGTACTTGGCCCTTATATTGGCCCCCTATCCCTCATCAAACCTCAAGAACTCACACCCCCTTAAAGAGCATTTGAGATTTTATAGGTTTGCTGCCTGTAGCCATTAAAGTGTCTGAAATGGGGACACTTTTTTCAAACGGTCACAAAATCTTCTCCACTTCAAATTTTTAGCTGAATGTTTTTGTGCATGCCAACAAAAATACAACGATCACCTCTAAAAAAATTTGGTTAGAAAACCCTTTCTAAAAAAATTTTAAAAAATCCCGAACTGTAAAAAGTTTCAAAAATCGTGAAAAATAGAAAATGGGTCGTCCTGCAATGACACTTCACATGAAGGCGTAGGGGACCATTGTATGAATTTACAAGCCATAAAAATGGCATTGGCATGATAGAAATATCAAGATTTTCTTGAACCCACCTGCCACCCGTTCGATCCTCGGCTTGTGCATCTTGCCTCTCTGGTCGGCTCAGCGTTCGTAGGCTCGTTTCATGAGTTGACTTAGGCATACGGATTTCATCCCCAGTCTAAACATATGAAGTTCATTCCCAGTCTAACATCAGACCGGACTGAGGGTTGCGACAGCAGGATCGGTAGCACGCAGGGGGCACCGGGCCGATCCTCGGCTTACACATTCTGCCTCTCTAGCCGGCTGAGCGCCCGTACACTCGTTTCATGGGTTGGCTTAGGTATAGGGAGTTTATTCCATGTCTAAGCCCCAGTCGAATCGAGGGTTATGACAGCGAGACCGATAGCATGCAGAGGGGGATCGGGCCGATCCCCGGCTTACGAATTATGCCTCTCCGGCTGGCTCAGCGCCCACACACTCATTTCATGGGTTGACTTAGGCATACGAAGTTCATTCCCAGTAGCAGAACCAGCAGCAAGATTGGTAGCATGCAGGGGGGGATCGGGCCGATCCTCGACTTGCATATTCTACCTCTCCGGTCGACTGAGCGCCCGCACGCTCGTTGCATGGGTTGGCTTAGGCATACGGAGTTCATTTCATGTCTAAGCCCCAGTCGGATGAGGGTTGTGGCAGCAGGACCAGCAGCGGGATCGGTAGCACGCAGAGGGGGATCGGGCTGATCCTCGACTTGCACATTATACCCCTCTGACCGACCTCTCTGGCTGGTTGTGTTCCCTCACGCACATTTCGTGGGTTGACTTAGGCATACGAAGTTCATCCCTAGTCTAAGCATACGGAGTTCATTCCCAGTCTAAGATCAGACTGGATCGAGCGTTGCGATAGCAGGATCGATAGCACGCAGGGGGACCGGGCTAATCCTCGACTTGTTCATTCTGCCTCTGCAGCCGACTGAGCGTCCGCACATCCATTTCATGGGTTGGCTTAGGCATAGGGAGTTCATTCCATGTCTAAGCCCCAGCCAGACCGAGGGTTGTGGTAGTGGGACTGGTAGCTTATAGAAGGGGATCGAGTTGATCCTCGACTTACGCATTATGCCTTTTCGGTCGGCTCAGCACTCGAACGCTCGTTTCATGGGTTGACTTTGGCATACAGAGTTCATTCACAGTCTAAGATCGGATCGAATCGAGGGTTGCAAAAGTAGGATCGACAGCACGCAGGGAGGTACCGGGCCGATCCCCGACTTGCGCATTCTACCTCTCCGGCCGGCCTCTTCGGTCGGTTGAGCACCCACACGCTCGTTTCATGGGTTGACTTAGGCATACAGAGTTCGTCCATAGTCTAAGCATACAGAGTTCATTCCCAGTCTAAGATCGCATAGGACCGGGGGTTGCGACAGCAGCATCGGAAGCACGCAGGGGGGACCGGGCCAATCCACAGCTTGCACATTCTGCCTCTCTGTCCGGCTGAACGCCGCACGTCTATTTCATGGGCTGGCTTAGGCATAGGGAGTTCATTCCATGTCTAAGCACCAGCTGGACCGAGGGTTGTGGCAGCGGGACCGGCAAAATGCAAAGGGGGATCGGGCCAATCCTCGACTTGCGCATTCTGCCTCTCCGGTCGGCTGAGCGCCCGCACGCTCGTTTCATCAGTTGGCTTAGGCATACGGAGTTCATTCCATGTCTAAGCATACGGAGTTCATTCCCAGTCAAAGAGTTTGAGCCACGGTGCACATGCTAGGCTCGGGCATGGGCTGGTGCCGCATTTTTTTCGCCCGAGGCACCATCGCCAAAGCATCGCCGGAGCATCGTCGGAGAGCCTAACTGGCAGCATTGGGGGTTCCGACGTTTGGGGGGGCTAGGGGGGTGCACGCACATGATGTGGGATGGGTGCTGGTACTTGGCCCTTATATTGGCCCCCTATCCCTCGTCAAACCTCGAGAACTCACACCCCCTTAAAGAGCATTTGAGATTTTATAGGTTTGCTGCCAGTAGCCATTAAAGTGTCTGAAATGGGGACACTTTTTTCAAACGCTCACAAAATCTTCTCCACTTCGAGTTTTTAGCTGAATTTTTTTGTGCATGCCAACAAAAATACGAGGATCACCTCTACCAAATTTAGGGACAAAACTCTTTCTAAAAAAATTTTAACAAATCCCGAACCACAAAAATTTTTGAAAATCATGAAAAATTAAAAAGGGGTCATCTTGCCACGAAACTTCACATGAAGGTGTAGGGGGATCGAGCTTATCCCCGGCTTACGCATTATGCCTCTCCGGCCGGCTCAGCACCCAGACGCTCATTTTGTGGGTTGACTTAGGCATACGGAGTTCATTCCCAATCTAAGATCGGACTGGATCGAGGGTTGCAGCAGCAGGATCGATAGCATGCAAGGGGACCAGATTGGTCCTCGGCTTGTGCATTTTGCCTCTCTGGCTGGCTGAGTACCCACACGCTCGTTTCCTGGGTTGGCTTAGGCATACGGAGTTCATTCCATGTCTAAGCATACGGAGTTCATTCCCAGTCTAAGATCGGACCGGACTGAGGGTTACGACAGTAGGACTAGCAGGATGATCGACAGCACGTAGCGAAAGATCGGGTCGATCCCCAGCTTACGCATTCTACCTCTCCGACCGGCCTCTCCGATCGATTGAGCGCCCATACGGTCATTTCATGGGTTGACTTAGGCATACAAAGTTCATCCCCAGTCTAAGCATACAGAGTTCATTCCCAGTCTAAGATCAGAACGGACCGAGGGTTACAGTAGCAAGATCGGCAACACGCAGGGGGGACGGGCCGATCCCAGGCTTACGCATTCTACCTCTCTGGCCACCTGAGCGCCTGCATGCCCGTTTGGTTCATTCCATGTCTAAGCCCCAGCTGGACTGAGGTTTGGGGCAGCGGGATCGGCAGCACGCAGAAGAGGACCGGGCTGATCCCTGACTTGCGCATTATGCCTCTTCGGCTAGCTCAGCGCCCGAATGCTCGTTTCGAGGGTTGACTTAGGCATACAGAGTTCATTCCCAGTCTAAGATTAGACCAAACTGAGGGTTGTGACAGTAGCATCGACAGCATGCAGAGGGGAACAGGTCGGTCCCCGGCTTAAGTATTCTACCTCTCCGACCGTCTGAGCTCCCGCACGCTTGTTTTATGGGTTGGCTTGGGCATATGTTGTTCATTCCATGTCTAAGCATACGAAGTTCATTCCCAGTCTAAGATCAGACCGGACCAAGGGTTGCGATAGTAGGACAAGCAGCAGGATCGGCAGCACGCAATGAGGGATCGAGTCAAACCACGGCTTGTGCATTCTACCTCTCCGACTGGCGGAGCACCCGCATGCTCATTTCATGGGTTGACTTAGGCATACGGAGTTCATCCCCAGTCTAAGCATAGGGAGTTCATTCCCAGCCTAAGTTCGGACTAGACCGAGCGTTACGACAGTCGGATCTGTAGCATGCAGGGGGGACCGGGCTAATCCCCGGCTTACGCATTCTACCTCTTCGACCAGCTGAGCGCCTGTACGCCCGTTTCGTGGGTTGGCTTAGGCATATGGAGTTCATTCCATGTCTAAGCCCCAATCGAACTGAGGGTTATGGTAGCAAAATTGACAGCACGTAGAGGGGGATCGAGCCAATCCCCAGCTTGCACATTATGCCTCTCCGGTCGACTCAGCACCCGTACGCTCGTTTCATGGGTTGACTTAGGCATACGGAGTTCATTCCCAGTCTAAGATCGGATCAAACTGAGGGTTATGGTAGCAGGATCGACGGCACGCAGAGGGAGACCGGGTCGGTCCCCGACTTACGCATTCTACCTCTTCGGCCGATTGAGCGCCTGCACGCTCGTTTCGTGGGTTGGCTTTGGCATACGGAGTTCATTTCATGTCTAAGCATACGGAGTTCATTCCCAGTCTAAGATCAAACCAGATCGAGGGTTGCGACAGTACGACCAGCAACAGGATCGACAGCACACAGGGGGGACTGGGTCGATCCCTGGCTTGCTCATTTTGCCTCTCCGACCGGCTGAGCACCCGCATACTCGTTTCATGGGTTGGCTTAGGCATATAGAGTTCATTCCATCTATAAGCCCCAGTCGGATCAAGGGTTATGGTGGCAGGATTGACAGCGGGATCGATAGCATGCAAAGGGGAACTAGGCTGATCCCTAGCTTACGCATTATGCCTCTCCGACTGGCCTCCCCGACCGGCTGAGCGCCCGCACCCCCATTTCATGGGTTGGCTTAGGCATAGGGAGTTCACTCCATGTCTAAGCCCCAGCCGGACCGAGTGTTGTGGCAGCGGGATTCATAGCACTTAGAGGGGGATTGGGCTGATCCCTGACTTGCGCATTATGCCTCTCCGACTGGCTTAGCACCCAGACGCTCATTTCATGGGTTGACTTTGGCATACGGAGTTCATTCCCAGTCTAAGATCAAATCAGACTGAGGGTTGAGGCAGCAGGATCGACAGCACGCATGGGGGATCAGGCCGATCCCCGGCTTGCGCATTTTGTCGCTCCGATCGGCTGAGCGCCCGCATGCTCATTTCATGGGTTGGCTTAGGCATCGAACTTCATTCCTAGTCTAAGATCGGATCGGACCGAGGGTTGCAGTAGTAGGACCAGTAGCAGGATCGGTAGCACGCAAGGGGGGACCAGGTCGATCCCCGACTTACGTAATCTCCCTCTCTGACCGGCTAAGCGCTCGCACTTTCATTTCATGGGTTGACTGAGGCATACGGAGTTCATCCCCAGTCTAAGCATACGGAGTTCATTCCCAGTCTAAGATCGAACTAGACTGAGGGTTGTGGCAGCAGGATCGGTAGCACACAGGAGGGACCAGGTCGATCCCCAGCTTGTGCATTCTGCCTTTCCGACCGGCTGAGCACCCGCACGCCCGTTTCATGGGTTAGCTTAGGCATAGGTAGTTCATTCCATGTCTAAGCCCCAGCCGAACCGAGGGTTGTGGCAGTGGGACTGGTAGCATGTAGAGGGGGATCGACCCGATCCCTGGCTTGCACATTCTGCCTCTCCGGCTGGCTGAGTGGCCACACGCTCGTTTCGTGTGTTGGCTTGGGCATACGGAGTTCATTCCATGTTTAAGCATGTGGAGTTCATTCCCAGTCTAAGATTTTGAGCCACGGTGCACATGCTGGGCTCAGCCATGTGCTGGTGCCACATTTTTTTCGCCTGGGGCTCCATCGTCGGAATATCGTCGGAGAGCCTAACCGACGGCATTGGGGTTTCTGACAATTGGGGGGGCCGGGGGTGTGCACACATGATGTGCGATGGGTGCTGGTACTTTGCCTTTATATTGGCCCCCTATCCCTCATCAAACCTCGAGAACTCACACCCCCTTAAAGAGCATTTGAGATTTTATAGGTTTGCTGCCAGTAGCCATTAAAGTGTTTGAAATGGGGACACTTTTTTCAAATAGTCACAAAATCTTCTCCACTTCGAGTTTCTAGCTGAATTGTTTTTTGCATGCCAGCAAAAATACAAGGATCACCTCTAACAAATTTGGGGTTAAAACTCTTTCTAGAAAAATTTTAAAACATCCTGAAAGGTAAAAAGTTTCAAAAATCAGACCGAACCGAGGGTTACGACAGCAGGATTGACAGCATGCAGGTGGGGACCGGGCCAATCCCCAGCTTGCGCATTCTGCCTCTTCGGCCAGCTGAGCGCCCGCACCCATGCACATTTCCTAGGTTGGCTTTAGCATACGGAGTTCATTCAATGTCTAAGCATACGGAGTTCATTCCCAGTCTAAGATCGGATCAAACCGAGGGTTGCAATAGTAGGACCAGCAGTAGGATCGACAGCGCGTAGGGGGGATTGAGCTGATCCTCAGCTTGCGCATTCTACCTCTCCGGCCGGCTGAGCGCCTGCACGCTCCTTTCGTGGGTTGGCTTAGGCATACAGAGTTCATTCCATGTCTAAGCCCCAGTCGGATCGAGGGTTGTGGTAGCAGGACTGACAGCGGGATCGGCAGCACGTAGAGGGGGACCGAGCTGATCCCCGACTTACGCATTATGCCTCTTCGATCGACCTCTCCGACTGACTGAGCGCCCGCATGCTCGTTTCGTGGGTTGACTTAGGCATACGGAGTTCATCCTCAGTCTAAGCATACAGAGTTCATTGCCAGTCTAGGATCGGATCAGATCGAGGGTTGTGACAGCAGGATCGGCAGCACGTAAGGGGGATCGAGTCAATCCCCGACTTGCGCATTCTGCTTCTCCAGTCGGCTGAGCGCCCGTACACCCATTTCGGGGGTTGGCTTAGGCCTAGGGAGTTCATTCCATGTTTAAGCCCTAACCGGACCAAGGGTTGTGGCAGCCGGACCAGTAGCATGTAGAGGGGGACCGGGCTGATTCCCGGCTTACGCATTATGCCTCTTCGACCGACTCAATGCCCGCACGCTCGTTTTGTGGTTTGACTTATGCATACGGAGTTCATTCCTAGTCTAAGATCAAACCAGACCGAGGGTTGTGGCAGTAGGTTCGACAGCACGCAGTGGGGACCAAGTCGATCCTCGGCTTACGCATTCTACCTCTCTACCCAGTTGAGCGCCGACACGCTCGTTTCATGGGTTGGCTTAGGCATACAGAGTTCATTCCATGTCTAAGCATATGGAGTTCATTCCCAGTCTAAGATCGGATCGGACCGAAGGTTACGATAGTAGTACCAACAACAAGATCGATAGCACGCAGGGGGGGACCGAGTCGATCCTTGGCTTACGCATTCTGCCTTTCCGGTCGACCGAGCAATCGCACGCTCGTTTCGTGGGTTGGCTTAGGCAAAGGGAGTTCATTCCATATCTAAGCCCCAGCTAGACTGAGAGTTTTGGTAGTAGGACTGGCAGCGGCATCGGCAGCACGCATAGGGGGATCAGGCTGATCCCCGGCTTGCGCATTATGCCTCTCCGGCTGGCTGAGTGCCTGCACGCTCATTTCAGGGTTGACTTAGGCATACAGAGTTCATTCCAAGTCTAAGATCGCACTGGACCGAGGGTTGCGATAGTAGGATTGGCAGCACGCAGGGGGGACCTGGTCGATCCCTGGCTTGCGCATTCTGCCTCTCTAGTCGGCTAAGCGCCCGCACGCCCATTTCGTGGGTTGGGTTAGGCATAGGGAGTTCATTCCATGTTTAAGACCCAGTCGGATCGAGGGTTATGGCAGCGGGACCAGTAGCACGCAAAGGGGGACTAGCACAATCCTTGGCTTGCGCATTATACCTCATCGGTTGGCTCAGTACCCGCACGCTCATTTCGTGGGTTAACTTATGCATATGGAGTTCATTCCCAGTCTAAGATCGGACCAAGCGAGGGTTGCTGCAGTAGGATCGACAGCACGTAGGGGGGACCAGGCTGATCCCCGGCTTGCGCATTCTGCCTCTCCGACCGGCTAAGCCCCCACACGCTCGTTTTGTGGGTTGGCTTAGGCATACAGAGTTCATTCCATGTCTAAGCATACGAAGTTCATTCCCAGTCTAAGATTTTCAGCCACGATGCACATGCTAGGCTCGGGCATGTGCTACTGCCACATTTTTTTCCCCCGGGGCACCATCACCGGAGCATCGTCGGAGCATCGCCGAAAAGCCTAACTGGCGGCATTGAGGGTTCCGACGATTGGGTGGGCCGGGGGGGTTGTGCGCACATGATGTCCGATGGGTGCTGGTACATGGCCTTCATATTGGCCCCTATCCCTCATTAAATCTCGAGAACTCACACCCCCTTAAAGAGCATTTGAGATTTTATAGGTTTGCTGCCAGTAGCCATTAAAGTGTCTAAAATGGGGACACTTTTTTCAAACGGTCACAAAATCTTCTCCACTTCGAGTTTTTAGCTGAAAAAATTTTAAAAAATCCCGAACCGCAAAAAGTTTCAAAAATCTTGAAAAATAGAAAACGGGTCATCTTGCCACGAAACTTCATATGAAGGCTTAGGGGACCATTGTATGAATTTACAAGCCATAAAAATGACATTGGCATGGCAAAAGTAAGAAGATGTGCTTGAACCCAGCTACCACCTGTTCGATCCCTGGCTTGCGCATCTTGCCTCTCTGGTCGGTTGAGTGCCCGCACGCTCGTTTCGTGGGTTGCCTTAGGCATACAGAGTTCATCCCCAGTCTAAGCATACAAAGTTGATTCCCAGTCTAAGATCAGACCGGACCGAGGGTTATGGCAGCAGGATCGGCAGCATGCAGGGGGGACCGGGCCAATCCCCGACTTGGGCATTCTGCCTCTCCGGCCAGCTAAGCGCCCGCACGCTCGTTTCGTGGGTTGGCTTAGGTATACGGAGTTCATTACCAGTCTAAGATTTTGGGCCACGGTGCACATGCTGGGCTCGGGCATGTGCTGGTGCCGCTTTTTTTTCGCTCGGGTCACCATCGCCGGAGCATCGGCGGAGAGCCTAACCGACGGCATTGGGGGTTCTGGCGATTGGGGGGGCCGGGGGGTGTGCGCACATGATGTGCGATGGGTGCTGGTACTTGGCCCTTATATTGGCCACCTATTCCTCATCAAACTTCGAGAACTCACACCCCCTTAAAGAGCATTTGAGATTTTATAGGTTTGCTACCAGTAGCCATTAAAGTGTCTGAAATGGGGACACTTTTTTCAAATGGTCACAAAATCTTCTCCACTTCGAGTTTTTAGCTGAAGTTTTTTGTGCATGTGAAAAAAAATACAAGGATCACCTCTACCAAATTTGGGGACAAAACTCTTTCGAAAAAAAATTTAAAAAATCCCGAACCGCAAAAAGTTTCCAAAATCGTGAAAAATAGAAAACGGGTCGTCTTGCCATGAAACTTCACATGAAGGCTTAGGGGACCATTTTATGAATTTACAAGCCAAAAAAATGGCATTCGCATGGTATAAATATGAAGGTGTGCTTGAACCCAGCTACCACCCGTTTGATCCCCGACTTACGCATTTTGCCTCTCTAGTCGGCTGAGCGCCCGCATGCCCGTTTCGTGCGTTGACTTAGGCATACGGAGTTCATCCCCAGTCTAAGCATATGGAGTTCATTCTGAGTCTAAGATCGGATCGGACCAAGGGTTACGGTAATAGGATCGGTAGCACACAAGGGGGATCGGGCTGATCCCCGGCTTGCGTATTCTGCCTCTCCGACCGGTTGAGCGCCTGCACGCCCATTTCATGGGTTGGCTTGGGCATAGGGAGTTCATTCCATGTGTAAGCCCCAGCCAGACCAAGGGTTGTGGCAGTGGGACTTACAGCACGCAGAGGGGGACCGGGCCGATCCCTGACTTGTGCATTATGCCTCTTCGACCGGCTCAGCTCTTGCATGCTCATTTCGTGGGTTGACTTATGCATACGGAGTTCATTCCCAGTCTAAGATCGGACCGGACCGAGGGTTACGGTAGCAGGATCAACAGCACATAGGGGGGACAGGGTCGATCCCCGGCTTGCGCAATCTGCCTCTCCAGCTGGCTGAGCGCCTGCACGCTCGTTTCGTGGGTTGGCTTAGGCATAGGGAGTTCATTCCATGTCTACGCATACCGAGTTCATTCCCAGTCTAAGATTTTGAGCCATATTGCACATGTTGGGCTCGGGCATGTGCTGGTGCCGCATTTTTTTCGCCCGGGGCACCATCATCGGAGCATCGTCGGAGAGCCTAACCAGCGACATTGGGGGTTTCGATGATTGGGGGGGCCGGGGGGTGTGCACACATGATGTGCGATGGGTGCTGCTACTTGGCCCTTATATTGGCCCCCTATCCCTCATCAAACCTCGAGAACTCACACCCCCTTAAAGAGCATTTGAGATTTTATAGGTTTGCTGCCAATAGCCATTAAAGTGTCTGAAATGGGGACACTTTTTTCAAACAGTCACAAAATCTTCTCCACTTCGAGTTTTTAGCTGAATTTTTTTGTGCATGCCAAAAAAAATAAAAGGATCACTTCTACCAAATTTGGGGACAAAATGCTTTCTAAAAAAATTTTAAAAAATCCCAGACAGCAAAATATTTCAAAAATCATGAAAAATAGAAAACGGGTCGTCTTGCCACGAAACTTCACATGAAGGCTTAGGGGACCATTGTATGAATTTACAAGCCATAAAAAAGGCATTGGCTGGCAGAAATATGAAGATGTGCTTGAACCCACCTACCGCCTGTTCGATCCCCGGCTTGCGTATCCTGCCTCTCTAGTCGATTGAGTGCCTGCACGCTCGTTTCATGGGTTTACTTAGGCATATGGAGTTCATCCCCAGTCTAATCATACGGAGTTCATTCCTAGTCTAAGATCTGATTAGATCGAGGGTTACGGTAGCAGGATCGTAGCACGCAGGGGGGACCGGGTCGATCCCCGGCTTATGCATTCTGCCTGTCCAGCCAGCTGAGCCCCCGCACGCCCGTTTCATGGGTTGGCTTAGGCATAGGGAGTTCATTCCATGTCTAAGCCCCAGTCAGACTGAGGGTTGTGGCAGCAGGACTAACAGCACGTAGAGGGGGACCGGGCCGATCCTCGGCTTACGCATTATGCCTCTTCAGTCGGTTCAGTGCCTGCACACTCGTTTCATGGGTTGACTCAGGCATATAGAGTTCATTCCCAATCTAAGATCAGATCAGACCAAGGGTTGTGACAGTAGGATCGATAGCACGTAGAGGGGATTAGGACAATCCCCGATTTACAAATTCTGCCTCTCCGATCGACTGAGCGCCCGCATGTTCATTTCATGGGTTGGCTTAGTCATACGGAATTCATTCCATGTCTAACCTTACGGAGTTCATTCCCAGTCTAAGATCGGATCGGACCGCAGGTTACGGAAGTAGAACAGCAGCAGGATCGATAGCACGAAAGGGGGGACCGGGTTGATCCCTAGCTTGCACATTTTACCTTTTCGATTGGCCTCTCTGATAGGCTGAGCGCCCGCACACTCGTTTCGTGGGTTGACTTAGGCATACGGAGTTCATCCCCAGTCTAAGCACATGGAGTTCATTCACAGTCTAAGATCGGACTGGCGAGGGTTACGACAACAGGATCGACAGCACGCAGGGGGGACCGGGTCTATCCCTGGCTTGCGCATTCTGCCTCTCCGGCCAACTGAGCACCCGTACACCCGTTTCGTGGGTTGGCATAGGCATAGGGAGTTCATTCCATGTCTAAGCCCCAGCCGGACCAAGGGTTGTGGCAGCAGGACCGACAGCACACAGAAGGGGATCAGGCTGATCCCTGGCTTACGCATTAGGTTTTTTCGGCCGGTTGAGTGCCCGCACGCCCGTTCGTGGGTTGGCTTAGGCATAGGAAGTTAATTCCATGTCTAAGCCCCAGTGGGACTGAGGGTTGTGGTAGCGGGACCAATAGTACGCAGAGGGGGACCGGGTCGATCCCCAGTTTGCGTATTATGCCTCTCCGATCGGCTCAGCGCCCGCACACTCATTTCGTGGGTTGACTTAGGCATACAGAGTTCATTCCCAGTCTAAGATCAGACCGCACCAAGGGTTGCAGTAACAGGATCGATAGCACGCAGGGGGGCACCGGGTCGGTCCCCGACTTACGCATTCTACCTTTCCAGTCGGCTGAGCGCCCGCATGCTTGTTTCGTGGGTTGGCTTAGGCATACGGAGTTCATTCCATGTCTAAGCATATGGAGTTCATTCCCAATCTAAGATCAGACCGGAGCGAGGGTTGCGACAGTAGGACCAATAGCAAGATCGGTAGCACGTAAGGGGGGACTGAGCCGATCCCTGGCTTGCACATTCTACCTCTCTGGCTGGCTGAGCACCCACACGCTCATTTCATGGGTTGGCTTAGGCATACAGAGTTCATTCCATGTCTAAGCCCCAGCCAGACCAAGGGTTGTGGCAGCAGGACTGGCAGCGGGATCGGTAGCATGCAGAGGGGGATCTGGCTGATCCCTGACTTACACATTATGCCTCTCCAGTCGGCTAAGCGCCAGCACACTCATTTTATGGGTTGGCTTAGGCATACGGAGTTCCTCCCCAGTCTAAGTATACAGAGTTCATTCCTAGTCTAAGATCGGACCAAACTGAGGGTTGCGGTAGCAGGATCGGCAACACACAGGGGGGACCGGGCCTATCCCCGGCTTGCGCATTCTACCTCTCCAACCGGCTGAGTGATCGCACACACATTTTGTTTGTTGGCTTAGGCATAGGGAGTTCATTCCATGTCTAAGCCCCAGTCGGATCGAGGGTTGTGGCAGCGGGACCGACAGCACATAGAGGGGGACCGGGCTAATCCCCGGCTTGCGCATTATGCCTCTTTGGCTGGCTCAGCGCCCGTACACTCGCTTCATGGGTTGACTTATGCATACGAAGTTCATTCCCAGCCTAAGATCAGATCAAAATGAGGTTTGCAATAGCAGGATCGACAGTACGTCGGAGGGACCAGGTCGATCCCTGGCTTGCGCATTCTTCCTCTTCGGCAGGCTGAGCACCCATATGCTCGTTTCGTGGGTTGGCTTTGGCATACAAAGTTCATTTCACATCTAAGCATGCGAAGTTCATTCCCTGTCTAAGACTTTGAGCCACGGTGCACATGATGGGCTCAGGCATGTGCTGGTGCCACATTTTTTTCGCCCGGGGCACCATCACCAGAGCATCACCGAAGAGCCTAACCGGCGGCATTGGGGGTTCTGACGACTGGGGGGACGGGCGGGTGTGCGCACATGATGTGCGATGGGTGCTGGTACTTGGCCTTTATATTGGCCCCCTATCCCTCATCAAACCTTGAGAACTCAGACCCCCGTAAAGAGCAATTGAGATTTTATAGGTTCGCTGCCAGTAGCAATTAAAGTGTCTAAAATGGGGAGACTTTTTGCAAACGGTCACAAAATCTTCTCCACTTTGAGTTTTTAGCTGAATTTGTTTGTGCATGCCAACAAAAATACAAGGATCACCTTTACCAATTTTGGGGACAAAACTCTTTCTAAAAAAATTTTAAAAAATCCCGAATCGCAAAAAGTTTCAAAATTTGTGAAAAATAGAAAACGGGTCATCTTGCCACGAAACTTCACATGAAGGCTTAGGGGACAATTGTATGAATTTACAAGCCATAAAAATGGCATTGGCATGGCAGGAATATGAAGATGTGCTTGAACCCACTTTCCACCCTTTTCGATCCCCGGCTTACGCATCCTGCCTCTCTTGTCAGCTGAGCGTCCGCACGCTCATTTCGTGCGTTGACTTAGGCATACGGAGTTCATCCCCAGTCTAAGCATATGGAGTTCATTCCCAGTCTAAGATTGGGTCGAACCAAGGGTTGCGGCAGCAGGATCGACAGCATGCAGGGGGATCGAGCTGATCCCCGGCTTGCGCATTCTGCCTCTCCAGCCGGCTGAGCGCCCGTACGCCAGTTTCATGGGTTGGCTTAGGCATAGGGAGTTCATTCCATGTCTAAGCCCCAGCTGGACTGAGGGTTGTGGCAGCGGAACCGGTAGCACGTAGAGGGGGATCAGGCCAATCCCTGGCTTGCGCATTATGCCTCTTCTGTCGGCCTCTCCGATCGACTCAGCGCTCGCACGCTCATTTTGTGGGTTGACTTAGGCATACGGAGTTCATCCCCAGTCTAAGCATACGGAGTTCATTCAAAGTCTAAGATCAGACCGGATTGAGGGTTGCGGCAGCAGGATCAGTAGCACGTATGGTGGATCGGGTTGATCCCTAACTTGCGCATTCTACCTCTCCGACGGACTGAGCACCCGCACGCCTGTTTCATGGGTTGGCTTAGGCATAGGGAGTTCATTCCATGTCTAAGCCCCAGTCAGACCGAGGGTTGTGGCAGCGAGACCGACAGCACACAAAGGGGGATCGGACCGATCTCCAACTTGTGCATTATGCCTTTCTGGCTGGCTCAGTGCCCAAACGGTCATTTTGTGGGTTGACTTAGGCATACGGAGTTCATTCCCAGTCTAAGCATATGGAGTTCATTCCCAGTCTAAGATCAGATTGGACTGAAGGTTGCGGTAGTAGAACCAGCAGCAGGATCGACAGCACACAGAGGGGACCGGGCCGATCCCTGACTTGCGCATTCTACCTCTCCGGCCAGCTGAGTGCCTGTACGCTTGTTACGTGGGTTGGCTTAGGCATACGGAGTTCATTCCACGTCTAAGCCCTAGCTGGACTGAGGGTTGTGGCAGTGGAACCGGTAGCACGCAGAGAGGGATCGGGCCGATCCCTGGCTTGCGCATTATGCCTCTTCGGCCGGCCTCTCCGATCGGCTCAGCGCTCGCACACTCATTTTATGGGTTGACTTAGGCATACGGAGTTCATCCCCAGTCTAAGCATACGGAGTTCATTCAAAGTCTAAGATCAGATCGGACCGAGGGTTGCGGCAGCAGGATCAGTAGCACGTAGGGTGGATCGGGTTGATCCCTAACTTGCGCATTCTACCTCTCCAACCGACTGAGCACCCGCACGCCTGTTTCATGGGTTGGCTTAGGCATAGGGAGTTCAGTCCATGTCTAAGCCCCAGTTAGACCGAGGGTTGTGGCAGCGAGACCGGCAGCACGCAAAGGGGGACCGGACCGATCCCCGACTTGTGCATTATGCCTTTCTGGCTGGCTCAACGCTCGAACGCTCATTTTATGGGTTGACTTAGGCATACGGAGTTCATTCCCTGTCTAAGCATATGGAGTTCATTCCCAGTCTAAGATCAGATTGGACTGAAGGTTGCGGTAGTAAAACCAGTAGTAGGATCGATAGCACATAGAGGGGACCGGGCCGATCCCTGGCTTGCGCATTCTACCTCTCCGGCCAGCTGATTGCCTGCACGCTCGTTACGTGGGTTGGCTTAGGCATACGAAGTTCATTCCATGTCTAAGCCCCAGTCGGACCAACGTTTGTTGTGGCAGGATCGACAGCAGGATCGGCAGAGAGGGGGATTGGGTTGATCCTCGGCTTACGTATTATGCCTCTCTGGCTAGCCTCTCCGACCAGCTGAGCACCCGCATGCTCGTTTCGTGGGTTGACTTAGGCATACGGAGTTCATTCCCAGTCTAAGATCGGATCGAAACGAAGGTTGTAGTAGCTGGATCTACAGCACACAGGGGGGATCGGGTCGATCCCTGGCTTACGCATTTTACCTCTCCGGTCGACTGAGCTCCCGCACGCTCGTTTCGTGGGTTGGCTTAGGCATACGGAGTTCATTCCATGTCTAAGCATACAGAGCTCATTCCCAGTCAAGATTAGACTGGGGCAAGGGTTGCAGCAGTAGGACCAACAGCAAGATTGGCAGCATGCACAGGGGACCAGGCCGATCCTCAGCTTGTGCATTTTGCCTCTTCGGTCGGCTGGGTGCCCGCACGCTCTTTTCATGGGTTGGCTTAGGCATACGGAGTTCATCCCCAGTCTAAGTATATGGAGTTCATTCCCAGTCTAAGATCAGAATCGACTGAGGGTTGCGGTAGCAGGATTGACAGCATGCACGGGGAGCAGGCCGATCCTCAGCTTGCGTATTTTGCCTCTTCGGTCGGCTGGGTGCCCGCACGCTCTTTTCATGGGTTGGCTTAGGCATACGGAGTTCATCCCCAGTCTAAGTATATGGAGTTCATTCCCAGTCTAAGATCAGAATGGACTGAGGGTTGCGGTAGCAGGATTGACAGCACGCAGGGGGGACCAAGCTGATCCCCAACTTGTGCATTCTGCCTCTCCGACCAGCTGAGCACCGGCACGCCCATTTCATGGGTTAGCTTAGGCATAGGGAGTTCATTCCATGTCTAAGCCTCAACCGGATCGAGGGTTGTGGCAGCGAGACCAGTAGCACACAAAGGGGGATCGAGCCGATCCCCGGCTTGTGCATTTTGCCTCTTTGGTCGGCCTCTCCGGCCGACTGAGCGCCTGTATGCTCGTTTCATGGCTTGACTTAGGCATACAGAGTTCATCCCCAGTCTAAGTATACGATGTTCATTCCCAGTCTAAGATCAAATTGGACCACGGGTTGCGGCAACAGGATCGGCAGCACGTAGGGTGGACCGGGCCTGTCCCCGACTTGCGCACTCTGCCTCTCCAGTCGGCTGAGGGCCCGAACGCCCGTTTCGTGGGTTGGCTTAGGCATAGGGAGATCATTCCATGTCTAAGCCCCAGCCGGACCGAGGGTAGTGGCAGCACGCAGAGGGGGACCAGGCCAATCCTCAGCTTGCTCATTCTACCTCTCCGGCAGGCTAAGTGCCCGCACGCTCGTTTCGTTAGTTGGCTTAGGCATACGGAGTACATTCCATGTCTAAGTATACAGAGTTCATTCCCAGTCTAAGAGTTTGAGCCACGGTGCACATGCTGGGCTCGAGCATGTGCTGGTGCCACATTTTTTTCACCCGGGGCACCATCGTCGGAGCATCGTCAGAGAGCCTAACCGACGGCATTGGGGGTTTCGACGATTGGGGGGTCGGGGGGTGTGCGCACATGATGTGCGATGGCTGCTTGTACTTGGCCTTTATATTGGGCCCCTATCCCTCATAAAACCTCAAGAACTCACACCCCCTTAAAGAGCATTTGAGATTTTATAAGTTTGCTGCCAGTAGCCATTAAAGTGTCTGAAATGGGGACACTTTTTTCAAACGGTCACAAAATCTTCTCCACTTCGAGTTTTTAGCTGAATTGTTTTGTGCATGCAAACAAAAATACAAGGATCACCTCTACCAAATTTAAGGACAAAACTCTTTCTAAAAAAATTTTAAAAAATCCCGAACCAAAAATAGTTTCAAAAATCGTGAAAAATAGAAAACGGGTCGTCTTGCCACGAAACTTCACATGAACGCTTAGGGGACCATTGTATGAATTTACAAGCCATAAAAATGGCATTGGCATGGCAGAAATATGAAGATGTGCTTGAACCCACCTACCACCCATTCGATCCTCGGCTTGCGCATCCTGTCTCTCGGTCGACTGAACGTTCGCACGTCGTTTCATGGGTTGACTTAGGCAGACGGAGTTCATCCCCAATCTAAGCATACGGAGTTCATTCCCAATCTAAGATCGGACCGAACTGAGGGTTACGGTAGCAGGATCGGCAGCACGCAAGGGGGATCGGGCCAATCCCTAGCTTGCGCATTCTGCCTCTTCGGTCGGTTGAGCGCCCGCACGCCTGTTTCATGGGTTGGCTTAGGCATAGGGAGTTCATTCCATGTCTAAGCCCAAGCCAGACCGAGGGCTGTGGTAGCGGGATCGGTAGCACGTAGAGGGGGACCAGGCCGATCCCCAGCTTGTGGATTATGCCTCTCCGACCGGCTCAGTGCCCGCACGCTCATTTCATGGGTTGACTTAGGCATACGAAGTTCATTCCCATGCTAAGATCAGACCAGACCAAGGGTTGCGGTAGCAGGATCGACAGCACGCAGGGGGGACCGGGTCGGTCCTCGACTTATGCATTCTGCCTCTCCGACTGGCTGAGTACCCGCACGCTCATTTCCTGGGTTGGCTTAGGCATACGGAGTTCATTCCATGTCTAAGCATATGGAGTTCATTCACAGTCTAAGATTAGATCGGATCGAGGGTTGCAGCAGCAGGACCAACAGCAGGATTGACAGCACACAGGGGGGATCAGGTCGATCCTTCACTTGCACATTCTGCCCCTCCGACCGGCTTAGCGTCCGCATGCTGGTTTCATGGGTTGGCTTAGGCATACGGAGTTCATTCCATGTCTAAGCCCCAGTCGGATCGAGGGTTGTGGTAGCAGGACCGACAACGAGATCAACAGCACGCAGAGGGGGATCGGGCTGATCCTCGACTTGCGCATTATGCCTCTCTGACCGACTAAGCGAACGTACGGTCGTTTCATGGGTTGACTTAGGCATACGGAGTTCATCCCCAGTCTAAGCATACGGAGTTCATTCCCAGTCTAAGATCGGACCGGACCAAGGGTTACGACAGCAGGATCGACAGCACACAGGGGGGATCGGGCTGATCCCCGGCTTGCGCATTCTGCCTCTCCGACTGGCTGAGCACCCGCACTCCCGTTTCGTGGGTTGGCTTAGGCATAAGGAGTTCATTCCATGTCTAAACCCCAGCCGGACCGAGGGTTGTGGCAGCGGGACTGGCAGCATGCAGAGGGTGATCGGGCCAATACCCGGCTTATGCATTATGCCTCTTCAGCCGGCTCAACACCCGTACGCTCGTTTCGTGGGTTGACTTATGCATATGTAGTTCATTCCCAATCTAGGATCAGACCGGACCAAGGGTTGTGACAGCAAGATCGACAGCACGTTGGGGGGACCGAGCCGATCCTCGGCTTGCGCATTCTGCCTCTTTGGCCAGCTAAGCGCCCACACGCTCGTTTCGTGGGTTGGCTTAGGCATACGAAGTTCATTCCATATCTAACCATACAGAGTTCATTCCCAGTCTAAGATTTTGAGCCACGGTGCACATGCTAGGCTCGAGGATGTGCTGGTGCCACATTTTTTTTTGCCCGGGGCACCATCGCCGGAGCATCGTCGAAGAGCCTAACCGACGACATTGGGGATTCCAACGATTGGGGGGCCGGGGGGTGTGCGCACATGATGTGCGATGGGTGCTGGTACTTTTCCCTTATATTGGCCCCCTATCCCTCATCAAACCTTGAGAACTCACACCCCCTTTAAGAGCATTTGAGATTTTATAGGTTTGCTGCCAGTAGCCATTTAAGTGTCTGAAATAGGGACATTTTTTTCAAATGGTCACAAAATCTTCTGCACTTCGAGTTTCTAGCTGAATTTTTTTGAGCATGCCAACAAAAATACAAGGATCACCTCTAGCAAATTTGGGGACAAAAATCTTTCTAAAAAAATTTTAAAAAATCCCAAACCATAAAAAGTTTCAAAATTTGTGAAAAATAAAAAACGGGTCGTCTTGCCATGAAACTTCACATGAAGGCTTAGGGGACCATTGTATGAATTTACAAGCCATAAAAATGGCATTGGCATGGACGAAATATGAAGATGTGCTTGAACCCACCTACTACCCATTCGATCCCCGACTTGCGCATCCTACCTCTCTGGTCGGTTGAGCGCCCGCACGCTCGTTTCGCGTGTTCATCCCCGATCTAAGCATATGAAGTTCATTCCCAGTCTAAGATTGAACCGGACCGAGGGTTGTGGCAGCAGGATTGACAACAGGCAGGAGGGATTGGGTCGATCCCAGGCTTGCGCATTCTGCCTCTCCGATCAACTGAGCGCCCGCATGCCCGTTTCATGGGTTGGCATAGGCGTAGGGAGTTCATTCCATGTCTAAGCCCCAATCGGACCGAGGGTTGTGGTAGCGGGATCGACAGCACGTAGAGGGGTACCGGGCCGACCCTCAACTGTCGCATTTTGCCTCTCCGACCAGCTCAGCGCCCATACACTCATTTCATGTGTTGACTTAGGCATACGAAGTTCATTCCCAGTCTAAGATCGGACTAGACTGATGGTTGTGGTAGCAGGATCGACATGACACAGGGAGGGATTGGGTCGATCCTCGGCTTGCACATTCTACCTCTTCGGTCGGCTGAGTGCGTGCACGCACGCTCGTTTCATGGGTTGGCTTAGGCATATAGAGTTCATTCCATGTCTAAGCATATGGAGTTCATTCCCAATCTAAGATCGGATCGGACCAAGAGTTACGGCAGCAAGACCAGCAGTAGGATCGACAGCACATAGGGGGGACCGAGCCAATCCACGGCTTACGCATTCTGCCTCTTCGACCAGCTGAGTGCCCGCACGCTCATTTCGTGGGTTGGCTTAGGCATACGGAGTTCATTCCATGTCTAAGCCCTAGCCGGACCGAGGGTTGTGGCAGCAGGACCAACAGCGGGATCGACAGCACGTAGAGGGGGACCGGGCTGATCCTCAGCTTGCGCATTATGCCTCTTTGGTCGGCCTCTTCGGCTGACTGAATGCCCGCACGCTCGTTTCGTGGGTTGATTGAGGCATACGGAGTTCATCCCTAGTCTAAGCATACAGAGATCATTCCCAGTCTAGGATCAGACCGGATCGAGGGTTGCGATAGTAGGATCGGCAGCACGCAGGGGGGACCAAGCCGATCCCCGGCTTGCACATTCTGCCTCTCCGGCTGGCTGAGTGCCCGCATGCCTGTTTTGTGCGTTGGCTTAGGCATAGGGAGTTCATTCCATGTCTAAGCCCCAGCCGGACCGAGGGTTGTGGCAACTGGACCAGCAGCATGTAGAGGGGGATCGGGGCAATCCTCGGCTTCTGCAATATGCCTCTTCGGCCGGCTTAGTTCCCGCACGCTCATTTCGGGGGTTGACTTCTGCATACAGAGTTCATTCCCAGTCTAAGATCTGATCAGACCAAGGGTTGTGGCAGCAAGATTGACAACACGTAGAGGGACCAGGTCGATCCTCGGCTTGCGCATTCTGCCTCTTTGTCTTGCTGAGCGCCCGCACGCTTGTTTCGTGGGTTGGCTTAGGCATACGGAGGTCATTCCATGTCTAAGCATACGGAGTTCATTCCCAGTCTAAGATTTTGAGGCCGGTGCACATGTTGGGCTCCGGCATGTGCTGGTGCCGCATTTTTTTAACCGGGGGCACCATTGCCGGAGCATCGTCGGAGAGCCTAACTGACGGCATTGGGGGTTCCAACGATTGGGGGCCCAGGGGGTGTGCGCACATGATGTGTGATGGGTGCTGGAACTTATCCCTTATATTGGCCCCATATCCCTCATCAAACCTCGAGAACTCACACCCCCTTAAAGAGCATTTGAGTTTTATAGGTTTGCTGCCAGTAGCCATTAAAGTGTCTGAAATGGGGACACTTTTTTCAAACGGTCACAAAATCTTCTCCACTTCTAGTTTTTAGCTGAATTTTTTTGTGCATGCCAAAAAAAATACAAGGATCACCTCTACCAAATTAGGGGAGAAAACTCTTTCGAAAAAAATTTTAAAAAATCTCGAACCGTAAAAGGTTTCAAAAATTGTGAAAAATAGAAAACGGGTCATCTTACCACGAAACTTCACATGAAGGCTTAGGGGACCATTGTATGAATTTACAAGCTATAAAATTAGCATTAGCATGGTAGAAATATGAAGATGTGCTTGAACCCACCTACCACCAAATCGATCCTCGGCTTACGCATCCTGTCTCTCTGGTTGGCTGAGTGCCCGCATGCTCGTTTCATGGGTTGACTTAGTCATATGAAGTTCATCCCCAGTCTAAGCATATGGAGTTCATTCCTAGTCTAAGATTGAACCGGACCGAGGGTTGCGACAGTAGGATCGATAGCACGCAGGGGGGATCGGGTCGATCCCCGGCTTGCGCATTCTGCCTCCCCGGTCGGCTGAGTGCCCGCACGCCCATTTCATGGGTTAGCTTAGGCATAGGGAGTTCATTCCATGTCTAAGCCCCAGATGGACCGAGGGTTGTGGCAGTGGGACTGGCAGCACGCAGAGGTGGACCGGGCCAATCCCCAGTTTGCGCATTATGCCTCTTCGACCGGCTCAGCACCCGCACGCTCGTTTCATGGGTTGACTTATGCATACGGAGTTCATTCCCAGACTAAGATCAGACCAGACCGAGGGTTGCAACAGCAGGATTGACGGCAGATAGGGGGGAACTGAGCCGATCCCTGGCTTGCACATTCTGCCTCTTCGATTGGCTGAGCGCCCGCACGCTTGTTTCATGGGTTGGCTTAGGCATACGGAGTTCATTCCATGTCTAAGCATACGGAGTTCATTCCCAGTTTAAGATTTTGAGCCACGGTGCACATGCTGGGCTCGGGCATGTGCTGGTGCAATATTTTTTTACCCGGGGCACCATCGTCGGAGCATCGCCAAAGCATCACAGGAGAGCTTAACCGACGGCATTAGGGGTTGCAACGATTGGGGGGCCGGGGGGTGTGCGCACATGATGTGCGATGGGTGCTGGTACTTAACCCTTATATTGGCCCCCTATCCCTCATCAAACCTCAAAAACTCACACCCCCCTAAAGAGCATGTGAGATTTTATAGGTTTGCTGCCAGTAGCCATTAAAGTGTCTGAAATGGGGACACTTTTTTCAAACGGTCACAAAATCTTCTCCACTTTGATTTTTTAGCTGAATGTTTTTGTGCATGCCAAAAAAAAATACATGGATCACCTCAATCAAATTTTGCAACAAAACGCTTTCTAAAAAAATTTTAAAAAATCCCGAACCGCAACAAGTTTAAAAAATCATGAAAAATAGAAAACGGGTCGTCTTGCCACAAAACTTCACATGAAGGCTTAGGGGACCATTGTATGAATTTACAAGCCATAAAAATAGCATTGGCATGGTAGAAATATGAAGATGTGCTTGAACCCACCAACAACTTGTTCGATCCCTAGCTTGCGCATCCTGCCTCTCTTGTCGGCTGAGCGCTTGCATGCTCGTTTCGTGGGTTGACTTAGGCATATGGAGTTCATCCCTAGTCTCAACATACGAAGTTCATTCCCATTCTAGGATCAGACTGGACCGAGGGTTGCGGCAGCAGGATCGGCAGCACGCAGGGGGGACCGGGCCGATCCCCGACTTGCGTATTTTACCTCTCCGGTCGACTGAGCACCCGCACGCCTGTTACGTGGGTTGGCTTAGGCATAGGGAGTTCTTTCAATGTCTAAGCCCCAGCCAGACTGAGGGCTGTGGCAGCGGGACCGACAGCACGCAAAGGGGGACCGCGTCGTTCCCTAGCTTGTGCATTTTGCCTCTCCAGTTGGCTGAGCACCCGTACGCTCGTTTCGTGGGTTGGCTTAGGCATACGGAGTTCATTCCTAGTCTAGGATTTTGAGCCACGGTGCACATGCTGGGCTCGGGCATGTGCTGGTGCCGCATTTTTTTTTCTCGGGGCGCTATCACCGAAGCATCATCGGAGAGCCTAACCGACGGCATTGGGGGTTCCAACGATTGGGGGGGCCGAGGGGGTGTGCGCAAATGATGTGTGATGGGTGCTGGTGCTTGGCCCTTATATTGACCCCCTATCCCTCATCAAACCTTCAGAACTCACACCCCCTTAAAGAGCATTTGAGATTTTATAGGTTTACTGCCAGTAGCCATTAAAGTGTCTGAAATGGGGACACTTTTTTTGAAACGGTCACAAAATCTTCTCCACTTCAAGTTTTTAGCTGAATGTTTTTATGCATACCAGCAAAAATACAGGGATCACCTCTACCAAATTTGGGGACAAAAATCTTTCTAAAAAAATTTTAAAAAATCCCGAACTGTAAAAAGTTTCAAAAATCATGAAAAATAGAAAACGGGTCGTCTTGCCATGAAACTTCACATGAAGGCTTAGGGGACCATTGTATGAATTTACAAGCAATAAAAATGGCATTGGCATGACAGAAATATGAAGATGTGCTTGAACCTACCTACCACCCGTTCAATCCCCGGCTTACGCATCCTACCTCTCTGGTCGGCTGAGCGCCCGTACGCTCATTTTGTGGGTTCACTTAGGCATACGGAGTTCATCCCCAGTCTAAGCATATGAAGTTCATTCCCAGTCTAAGATTGGACCGGACCGAGGGTTACGGCAGTAGGATCGACAGCACGTAAGGGGGACCAGGTCGATCCCCAACTTGCGCATTCTACCTCTTCGGCTGGCTGAGTGCTTGCATGCCTGTTTCATGGGTTGGCTTAGGCATAGGGAGTTCATTCCATGTCTAAGCCCTAGTCGGACCGAGGGTTGTGGCAGTGGGATCGACAGCACGCAAAGGGGGACCGGGCCAATCCCTGGCTTGCACATTATGCCTCTCCGGTCAGCTCAGCGCCCGCATGCTCGTTTCATGGGTTGACTTAGGCATACGGAGTTCATTCACAATCTAAGATTGGACCAGATCGACGGTTGCGGTAGCAGGATCGACAACACATAGGAGCGGACCGGGCCGATCCCCAGCTTATACATTCTGCCTCTCCGGTCGGTTGAGCACCCGCACGCCATTTCGTGCGTAGGCTTAGGCATATGGAGTTCATCCCATGTCTAAGCCCCAACCGGACCAAAGGTTGTGGTAGCAGGATCGGCAGTGGGAATGGCAGCACGCAGTGGTGGACTGGGCTGATCCCCGACTTGCGCATTATGCCTTTCCAGCCGGCCTCTTCGATCTACTGAGCACCCGTACGCTCATTTCATGGGTTGACTTAGGCATACGGAGTTCATCCCCATTCTAAGCATACGAAGTTCATTCCTAGTCTAAGATCGAACCAGATCGAGGGTTGCGACAGTAGGATTGACAGCACGTAGGGGGACAGGGTCGACCCCCGACTTGTGCATTCTGCCTCTCCGGCCGACTAAGCTCCCGCACGTCTGTTTCTTGGGTTGGCTTAGGCATAGGGAGTTCATTCCATGTCTAAGCCCCAGTCAGACTGAGGGTTGTGGCAGCAGGATCGACAGCATGCAGAGGGGGACTGGGCTGATCCCCAGCTTGCGCATTATGCCTCTTCGGTCGGGTCAGCGCCTGCACGCTTGTTTCATTGGTTGACTTATGCATATGGAGTTCATTCCCAGTCTAAGATCGGACCGGACCGAGGGTTGCAGTAGCAGGATCGACAGCACGTAGAGGGGGACCGAGTTGATCCTCGGCTTGCGCATTCTACCTCTCTGGTCGACTGAGCGCCCGCATGCTCGTTTCGTGGGTTGGCTTAGGCATACGGAGTTCATTCCCAGTCTAAGATTTTGAGCCCCGGTGCACATGCTGGGCTTGGGCATGTGCTGTTCCGCATTTTTTGCACCCGGGGCACCATCGTCGGAGCATCGCCAGAGAGCCTAACCGACGACATTAGGGGTTCTAATGATTGGGGGGGCTGGGGGGTGTGCGCACATGATGTGCGATGGGTGCTGGTACTTGGCCCTTATATTGGCCCCCTATCCCTCATCAAACCTCAAGAACTCACACTCCCTTAAAGAGCATTTGAGATTTTATAGGTTTGCTGCCAGTAGCCATTAAAGCGTCTGAAATGGGGACACTTTTTTCAAACGGTCACAAAATCTTTTCCACTTAGAGTTTTTAGCTGAATGTTTTTGTGCATGCCAAAAAATATACAAGGATCACCTCTACGAAATTTGGGGACAAAAATGTTTCTAAAAAAATTTAAAAAAATCCCGAACCATAAAAAGTTTCCACAATCATGAAAAATAGAAAACGGGTCGTCTTGCCACGAAACTTCACATGAGGGCTTAGGGGACCATTGTATGAATTTACAAGCCAAAAAATAGCATTGGCGTGGCAGAAATATGAGGATGTGCTTGAACCCACTTACCATCCATTCGATCCCCGGATTGCGCATCCTGCCTATCTGGTTGGCTGAGTGCCCGCACGTTCATTTCGTGGGTTAACTTAGGCATACAAAGTTTATCCCCAGTCTAAGCATATAGAGTTCATTCCTAGTCTAAGATCAGATCGAACCGAGGGTTGCGACAGTAGGATCGATAGCACGTAGGGGGATCGGACCGATCCCTGGCTTGCGCATTTTGTCTCTCTAGTCGACTGAGCGCCCGCACCCCCGTTTCCTAGGTTGGCTTAGGCATAGGGAGGTCATTCCATGTCTAAGCCCCAGCCGGACTGAGGGTTGTGGTAGCGGGACCGGTAGCATGCAAAGGGGGATCGGGCCGATCCCTGGCTTGTGCATTATGCCTCTCTGACTGGCTCAGTGCCCCCATGCTTGTTTCATGGGTTGGCTTAGGCATACGGAGTTCCTTCCCAGTCTAAGATCAGACCAGACCGAGGGTTGCAGTAGTAGGATCGATAGTACGCAAGGGGATCAGGCCGATCCCCGGCTTGTGCATTCTACCTCTCCGGCCGACTGAGTGCCCGTACGCTCGTTTCGTGGGTTGGTTTAGGCATACGGAGTTCATTCCATGTCTAAGCCCCAGCCGGACTGAGGGTTGTGGCAGCAGGACCGGTAGTGGGATCGACAGTACGTAGAGGGGGACCGGGTTGATCCCTGGCTTGCTCATTATGCCTCTCCGACCGGCCTCTCCAACCGGCTGAACGCCCGCACGCTCGTTTCGTGGGTTGACTTAGGCATACAGAGTTCATCCCTAGTCTAAGCATACGGAGTTCATTCCCAGTCTAAGATCAGACCGGATCAAGGGTTGCGACAACAGGATCGGCAGCACGCAGGGGGGATCCGGCCGATCCCCAGGTTGCACATTCTGCCTCTCCGACCGGCTGAGCGTCCGCTCACCCGTTTCATGGGTTGGCTTCGTAGAGAGTTCATTCCATGTCTAAGCGCTAGCCAGATCGAGGGTTGTGGCAGCGGGATCGATGGCACGTAGAGGGGGACCGAACTGATCCCCGGCTTGTTCATTATGCCTATTCGGCTGGCTCAGTGCCCGCACGCTCATTTCGTGGGTTAACTTATGCATACGGAGTTCATTCCCAGTTAAGATTGGATCGGACTGAGGGTTGCGACAGCAGGATTGACAGCTCACAGGGAGGACCGTGCCGATCCCCAGCTTGCACATTCTGCTTCTCCGGTCGGTTGAGCGCCCACATGCTCGTTTCGTGGGTTGGCTTAGGCATACGGAGTTCATTCCATGTCTAAGCCCTAGCCAGACTGAGGGTTGTGGTAGCAGGATCGGCAGCACCCAGAGGGGGACTGGCAATATCCCTAGAATAAAGGCTAAAATCATGGGATTATACAGACTACAATCAATCAGGATGCTAACTCCTGATTTTCAATGTCAACCAAATATGCCATGATGCTACTGCTGATCCTGCCTGTTTTCAGAAGCTTCCCTTGCGTGTCTAGCACCTTGGGCCCTTCTGGATGTGGTGCGAGTAGCTTGTATTCCAGGCCTTGGTCTCACGGGTTGGCCTGCAAGTTGGGCGGGCATTCTGAACTTGTTTGCTAGGCTTTGCGCGTAGATACCCGCCAGCACGCCTGGTCTACGGGCCTCAAACTCTGGCTCGCCTGCTGGTGTGCCTGATGTGCCTGGCGCGCTCGCCCAGGGTGTAACATTCTCCCCCACCTGATTGCACAACACCCTCGTTGCATTTTCTGCATGGTACTACCTGATCTGGTCCCCAAACTGCCATAAGTCATCTACTAGTTCCCAGCTCACCTCACTGTCTGAAAGTCCCTTCCAGCGTACCAAGTACTCTTATCTTCGTTGATAGTTCTTCCGTCTTACCTCCCGGTCAGCTATGATGCTGTGGACCTCCTTTTCATATGAGGCCCTTGCTCCCAATGGCTCACGCTTTGACTCTGCCCATCCTGGATCTCCCTCATCCTCATGGAACGACTTGAGCATGCTCACATGGAACACCGGGTGTACCCTCAGCTTGGGTGGCATATCCAGCTTGTAGGCAACTTTGCCTACCCTCTTGACTACTCAGAAAGGTCCCTCATACCTCTAGACTAGGCCTTTGTGCAGCCCCCTATGGTGCACAATGGGATGCAGGTTCACCAACCCCAAGTCTCCAACCTGGAACTGCACATCCCGCCTATTCTGGTCTGCCCACTTCTTTGACCTCTTGGCCGCCTTGTGTAGACAAACTCTGGCCAAGTCAATTTGCTCCTACCATGCCTTGGCAAACTTCTATGCTACTGGATTCGACCCTGTATAACCTGTAGCGATCGAACTAGGTGTTCATGGTTGTTGCCCTGTCATAACCTCAAATGGGCTCTAGTTCGTTGCCTCGCTCCTTTGCAAGTTGTAGGAAAACTATGCAATATCTAGCAGCTTTGGCCAGTCCCTTTATGTGGCACTCACATAGTGCCTGAGGTAGACCTCCAATAGTCCATTCACTTGTTCTGTCTGCCCATCAGTCTGCAGATGCATGCTGGTGGAAAAGTTCAAGTCTGACCCCAACAGCTTGAACAACTCAGTCCAGAACCTGCCCGTGAAACGCCTGTCCCGATCACTAACAATGGTCTTCGACACTCTCGAGTACTTAACCATGTTCTTCAGGAACAATCGAGCTACCTCCTCGATTGGGCACTCCTTGGTTGCTGGAATAAAGATTCCATACATGGAAAACCTGTTCACCACTACCATGATGCTTCCAAACCCTTCTACTTTGGTTAGACCGACTATAAAGTCCAGAGAAACACTCTCCCATGGTCACTCTGGCACTGGAAATGGCTCCAAGAGACCGCTTGGTTTCTTGAGCTCTACCTTGTCCTATTGGCACATAAGACAAGTCTTCACATAGGCCTCCACATCATCCCTCATGTGTGGCTAGTAGTACCGATCCTCGATCAGTGCCAAGGTACGACTCACTCCGGGGTGTCCAACCCACCTTGAATCATGGCATTCTTGTAAAACTTCCTTATGGAGCTTCCCGTACTGTGACACAAATAGTCTACTACCCCTGGTGTACAGCAAGCCATCCTGCAACTAAAACTGCCTAGTCTTACCTTGCTAGGCATACTCCATCAAAGCCTTGGCTGTAGGATCATGCGTAAGTCCCTCCTTGATGCGTGGCACTAGTGACCCCTCTGGTTGGCTAATGGTAGCAAGGTTAGCCTTCCTACTCAGGGCGTATGCACCTCATATGGCTTGGCATGGTCTGGCAAGGCCAAGACTGGCTCCTCAGTCACAGCCTGCTTCAACTTATCAAAGGCTTCTTGGCACCCTGTGCTCTACTCCCATGCTTTCCCCTTCTTGAGCAAGTTAGTCAATGGCATGGCTATTGCTGAGTGACCTTTGATGAAGTGCCTATAGTAGTTGACCAGCCTAAGGAACGATCTCAACTCAGTGACCTTGGCTAGCGGTTGCCACTCTAGGATGGTGTGTATGTTGCCTTCATCCATGCGTATCCCGCCACCTCCCACTATGTGGCTAAGGAATGGGATCTCCTGTAGGGCGAATGAGCACTTCTTCCTCTTGACAAATAGCTTGTGCACCCACAACACCTCAAACACCTGTCTCAAGTGGTCTACATGCTCTTTCAAAGTCTGGCTGTAGATCACAATGTCATCCAAATAAACCACAACAAACCGATCAAGGAATGACTGAAGTACCTTGTTTATAAGGGTGCAGAATGTTGCTGGGGTGTTCGTGAGTCCGAAAGGCATCTCCAAGAACTCATACGAACCATATCGAGTGACACATGCTATCTTTGGCTCATCTCCCTTCGCAATCCTGACTTGATAGTAGCCTGACCTCAAATCCAGCTTGGTGAATCACCTGCGTTCCCAAGTTGATCGAACAAGTCCGCAAATGAGTGGGATGGGGTACTTGTTCTTGATGGTCAGCTTGTTCAAAGCTCGATAGTCTATACACAGCTGCAACGACCCATCATGCTTGCGTTGAAATAGAACCGATGCACCATAGGGTGTCTTCGATGGCCTGATGAAGCCGGTATCAACTAACTCTTTGAGCTACTTCCTCAACTCCTCCAACTCTGGTGGAGACATTCGGTAAGGGGCTCTAGTGGGTGGCTTGGCCTCGGACACCAGCTCGATCTTGTGGTCCACCTCCCTTTTAGGTGGTAGCTAGCTAGGTAGCTTTACGGGCATCACATCACTAAAGGTCTTCAGCACCTCCAAGGGTGACTCGGTCTTCTTCTCCCTTGGCTCATCATATTTCAGGGCTGCCAAGAAGGTGTCTTCTTGTCTGCTTACCGCCTTGGCAAATTAGATGGCTGACACCACCCGTGACCTAACTCCAGAGCCTCTCCTTAATGGCACTAGGCATTGGCACCATGCATCCAAGATGCAAACACAATCGGTAAAAGGCACAAGGAGAGCATTAATCTGAACAAGGAAATCCAACCCAATCAT